>NC_067401.1:355440072-355753572 GCF_016432865.1 Antechinus flavipes | reverse complement strand
CAATATAATATATATTCTTTAGCATTAGAATTTACATGACTATTCATTGTCTTAGTTTTCTTATCTATCTGATTTTGACTATACCTTGCTGGATTTTCATCTTTGTCACACCCACTAATTCTTTGTGTTCTCTAAGGATTTGTCTGGGACTTTTTTCTTCAGGCACTACTTCATTTAGTGATGTTATGAGCTCCTATTGGTTAAATTACATTCTTTTTAAAAAATTCCAATTGTATCTTATCTTTCTATTTATATGTAATGCACATTGTTTACAACATTCACTTTTTGTAAAAATTTGGTTCCAATACTTTTCTCCCTCTTTGCCTTACTCCTCCCTTTCCCAAGACTGCAAATAATCTGATATACATCATACATATTTAAACATATTCGTTTTAAACATATTTACATATTGGTCATATTGTGAAAGAAAAATTATAACAAAAGGGAATAACCATGAGAAGAAAAATTTAAACAAACAAACAAAAGATGAAAATATATATGAAATTATGTCTCAATTTGTATTCAGTCTTCACAATTCTTTCTCTGTGTATGGGTGGCATCTTTCATCCCAAGTCTTTTGGAATTGCCTTGGATTATTGCATTACTGAGAAAAGTCATATTCATTACAGCTGATCATACAATCTTGCTGTGTACAATGTTCTCCTGAATCTTCTCACTTCACTAAGCATCACTTCATTGTTCTTCCAGGCCTTTTTGAAATCAGTTTGCTCATCATTTCTTATAGAACAATAATATTCCATTATGTCCATAACCATAATTTATTGAGCCATCCCTTAATTGATGGACATCCACCCAATTTCCATAAGTTACATTCTTTACATAGATATATGTATATTCATCCCTAATTTCTAATTTCTAGTCCTGTATCAACATTCCAAGCTAGATGTCCTGTAGGGAATTCCCCCATTCAATCTGTACAAAGTAGAACTCATTATCTTTCCCCTAAAATTTAACTATCTTCCAAATATACTTACTGTATCAAAGGCACAACTCACTTTCCTAGATTCTCAAAAGTGATGTCTTTCTCAACTCCTTATTACTATTCATTCCATATATTATATCAGCTTTTACAATGTTTATCTGCACAATATTTAATGTATTAAATATGTTTCTTTGCCAACACATAACTACTATCCTGGTTTTGGATCAAATCACCACCCACATAGATTATTACAACAATTTTCCAATTGGTCTCTTTGCAATAATTTACTCGAAATTCCATTCTATGCTTTACAAGCTGCCAGAGTGATAAAGAGAAATATGACTATCTCACTTCTAACTTGAATTTGAGTGACTCCTTATTAAGAATCAATTATAATCTCCTCTTTTTTCATTTGGAACTTTTTACAGCTTGATCCCTTCCTCGTGCCTGTTTTCCTTATATATTACTTCCCTATATTCACAGTCCATAAAGGCCTACTTTTCAATCTTCATACACAATGTCCCATCTCCCATCTCTGTTTTTGCTTAATATCTTAACTAATTAGAATCTTTCAAGACTCAGCTTGAATCCTACTATCTGTAGGAAGTCTTTCCTGGTTTTCCTAACTAATAATCCTTTCTTTTCTATCAACTCCACATGCATACTATACATGTCTAATTATTCCATGTTTCCTTCTCCATTCAAATAAAAGACATTTAAGAACAGAGACTCTTTGCTTTTCCTTTGCATGTTCATAACTTAGCATATGCTTTGCCACATAATATGTTTTTTTAATAAATAATTGTTAATGAATTGATCTATTCCAGTTGTATGATCTAGGGTTAAAAAAACAACTATATCATTGTTTATGTTTTAAGAGTCCTTTTTAAAATATATATATATATATATATATATATATATATATATATATATATATATATATATATATATGACAGATTTAGTTCTCTCTTTTCTTGCTAAAGAACCCCAATCTCAGCTTTATTATAATTTTTTCAATATATTTTTCAACATTGTATTGCATTTTTTGCTGCTCTACACTGGAAACTTTGCAATTTCTTCCTTTCTCATTAGTTGTTCCATCAGGATATGAAAAGGAGCCAGAAAAACATTGAAAAAAATATAATAAAAGATTTTCTACCTGGAATTTTGCCAACTAAAAATCTGAAGAAAAAGGATAAGGAAAAGATAAGGAAACAATCATTGGATATGAGATCGTGGAGGGCCATTAGAGATAGTCTAGTCCAATTTCTCATTTCACAGATGAAGAAACAGGCAATAATAAGTATTAGTAGAACCCCAGAGGAGGGTTTCTAAAAGTCTACATATAACATTCCTGCTAGGTATGGGGACACAATAATGAATAAAATCTCCATTTAATAGCAATTTGAATATTAGAATATTCAACTATAGGACCTTGTATTTGAAATAGCCTTTAAATTTATTTAGAATAATTTAGATCAAACTGCTTGTAGAAAAGGAAGTAGATGATGTATAAGTCATTGATTTCTCATAAATTTACCTCAACAAATAAGAGAAATTAGGAGAATTGAGGTTATATGTCATGACCCATAGTTACTTTTTTTAAAAATTATATTTCTTCAGTGCTTAATTCATCACTGTATCTATTATCTCTTCTATATGGGCACTACTTCTACAATGAGATGTAAATCTATTTATAGCCACTGTTCTGTTGTAATTCTTGTTGAAGGCATTCCCTAAATTCTTTTGAGTAGAAATGCATTATGTTTAAATAAAAGTGTATATATACCTACATATGGGTATTAGACTGGAAGATATTTTAGGAAAGATGACCATCCCAGCCTAAGAGGCACAAAATGGAACTAATTACTAGGTATTAGATTGTAAGAATTTATACTCTGATCTCATTGGGATATGTGATTACCTTTTTCCAACTAAGTTAAAGGGAATAATTTCCCTTATTTAATCAGGGCTATAAGAAGATAAAACCCCTTAAGACAGAGTTCAGAGCATAAAACAAACTACCTTAGTTCAAGATTTCCTTAACAAAAGAAACTTTGAGGCACATTAAAGCTGTAAAAAAAAAAAGAAAGAAAGAAAGAAAAGAAAGAAACTAACAACAACAACAAAACTACTCCATATAGATGCAGATTTGACAAGTCAGTAGATTAAGGGAAGAAGCAATTTTAACAATTTAGGAATGGGGACCCTAGAAACAGATAATTATGGAGAGTAGCAAATCCTAGGAAGCCAGAGGGTATGTTAATGTGTGAGGACTCTTTGAAAGATTTTCAGGTCCTGAAATAATGGGATCTGTGGTTTACTTTGTGTCTGTTAAATATTAATTTAAAAGAACCAAGATCTATCATTGCATCCAGGGCTAATGCCAAGCTATTTCCATGGACCAGTCATCCTGTTCTATGTTTGCCCACTGGACTGGGACAAGCTCTGGAGGAGAAGGTGAGGCTAGTGACCTTGCACAGCCCTCCCTCATCTAAATCTACCTTACTTGCTTGTCATAGTATCACCTTCCTCATGTCTTGATCCTCTTTGAGAATGAAAGGCAAACAACAACAACAACAATAATGACAACAATAATCTTAGACATAAACCTCACTATTGATCTATGTTTGAGACCATTCTTCCTATGGGAAAATGTACTTCAGCTTTATAAATGCAAGTATATTTTATAACAACTCCTCTTCACTACTTATGAGTAAAATGCTTTTGCTAATAGCTAACTAAGTTACATTACAAACAGCCACACAGAGTTTTCCCATAAAGCACAAAGCAACAGCCATTGTCTAGGGATAGAAATCATATATTAATTCAAGTTGGAAAGGAATAGTCCAGCACCTCATTATTATACTATGTATGCTTATCCAGGTCATATTTGAGTGCCCTATACTTTTGCAGAAACACATTAGAGACATTCTCCATCTGGGATCGTCTTTTTTTATGCCCTAGTTTTGTAGGCATAAAATAGAAGAAAATTTGCAAATTTTGTCTTTTATTTTAGATTGTAATTAGTCAGTTTCCTGGTGTGTTTTCTTTATAGGTCAGACCAGTTTCTTTGAGATAATTTCTGCATGGTTGAATGTTAATGTACCATTAACTGCTGTATTACTGTGTCCATCATGAATACTACAATTAACATAAGCAGGAAGGATGTTACATCCCTAGAATACTCGTGTCTATCAATTTTTCTAGCACACACTAAGGAAACTTGTTCAAGTTCCTTTTTATAAACTGTGAAAATTTATACTATCTATCTTACCATGGCATGAATATTTAATACTTTTCCAAAATACTTATATAATGCAGATCTATAGAGAAAAATTGTTAATTATTATGAAAACCTTATCCAATTATAAATTCTTAAATAATTTTGGGGGACATCCTATCTTCTAAGGAGTTTCATTAATTTGTTTTCCATTTGAAATTAGCCTAAGAATTCTAGTGAAGAGTAAATTTGTACATCCAGTCCAAAATTGCTATATGTTTCAGTAATCCAGAGAAATTTTCACTCTGCTTTCAGGAATGAATCTAGTGTCTATCTATGGACTCAGAACAGAGGAGCACCTTAGTAAGACAGACGGTGAGTTTTTCTTACACTTTCTTGAGTACTGCCAGAACAAAGGATTCCCTTAGAACAGGAATGGAAAAACTGGTCCCAGCATTCCAACAACTCCTTACCATGCCCAGTTGGTCTGTTTTATTATAGAGACACAAGAAAATATGGTTTGTTTTCTCATCTGAAGGTTAACAGATAACTTCCAATCAGTTCCAGCTCCCTTGTTCCTATATATAGGGATATCTAGGGAGCTGCATATAATCTTGGGGCATGGAGAAACTAAACTTTACTCTGAAAAAGAAAAACTTGGTTTTCTTTTCCTTTTCTTTGCTATATTTGGATTTGGAAATGGCTTTGAAGCAATAAAGATAGAGTACCACATGGTAATCTATAATAATTTTGTTAAAAAAATTTATTTCTCAAATTGTATTATCACTTATCTGAGAATAAGTGTAATCCCTTGGCCACCAGCTATTATAGTAGTACATCTTTCTGAAACAGTGTTAATTTCTTTTTTGGTAAACTTCTCCAGAAGAAGTTTTATGAGAAGTTCTAGTACACTATTTTATGGGATGTACAAAAGAGGGCAATGCTTGAATTTCCTCAGTTTGCCAGAGAAATGTGCATTATTAGAAACTAGGGATTTGAAAAAAGCTCTCTAGCAAATGAATAAGTTAAGGGAAGAGTTTATCTTGACAGTCCCTTTGCCAAGAAGGCCCCTAATATAATGCTTAGTTTTAAACTAACTCATCTATCTGTGGTGCATGTGAATACCTTTCTATGATGAAATTGAAGAAAAAAACTTAATTAAGCAAACCAAAAAAATGATATTTTCCAGGAGTTCCATTACTGTTTAAAAGAGTTCCAAGCTGGAATCTATAAAGGATAGGAAAATGAAACCCCCTTCCTTAATGATAAATTATATCCCTTCCTTGTTATTGAATCTTGCCATCTGCCATCTGTTACTCTCAAGTAAATTACTTAAGCAAGAGATAATATTTTCAGCACAGAGTAGAGAGACACGTGTATACCAGACATACATAGATACAGATCAAAGCTCCTACATTCAAATGCTCTAAGAAAAAATAAGAATTGAAATCAAGCCGTGGAAGGATGCAAAAAGGATTTTTAAAATCAAGTAATAGGAGGAGAAAAGTTGGGAAGAGAAATAGAGTGATGCAAAAGGAAGTACATAGAGCTAATAAGGAGAAGAATGCCTTAAAAGCAAAATTGGCCCAATGGAAAAAAAGTACAAAAGCTTATAAAGGAAAATACATTCTTAAAAATTAGATTTGAGCAAATGGAAGCTAATGACTTTGTGAGAAATCAAGAAACAATAAGGCAAAAATCAAAAGAATGAAAAAATATCAAGTAATATTACATATCTAATTGGAAAAACAAGTGACCTTGAAAATAGATCCAGGATACATAATTTAAAAAGTATTCCTGAAAGACATAATCCAAAAAAGAGCTTGGACTTTATCTTTCAAGAAATTAAAGGAATATTCTAGAATAAAGAAAAAATAATAATTGAAAAAATCTGCCAATCACCTCCTGAAAGAGAACCAAAAATGAAAACTCCCAGGAACATTACATCCAAATTCTGGAACTCTATAGTCAAGGAAAAAATAGTGCAAGCATGTAGAAAGAAACAATTGAAGTATTGTGAAGTTATATTCAAGATAACATAATATTAGCAACTTCCACATTAAAGGATTGCAGGGCTAGCAATATGGCATTCTGGAGAGCAGTGGAGCTAAGATTACAACCAAAAACCACCTTCCTGGCAAAAGAGTATATAATCCTTGAAGGGAGAAGGGAGAAATTCAGTGATAGAGAGGACTTTCAAGCATTCAGGAATAAAAGACCAGAGCAGATTAGAAAATCTAACTTTCAAATACAGGTTTCAGAAAGAGAAAGAGAGATAGGAGATAAGGTAGTGGGAGGATAGGATTAAAAAAAAAACAGGACTAAGGAAAGGGTGAAAGAGAGAACAAAAATAAACTTGGGGAGAAAATAGATTGGAGGGAAACACAGAGCTGGTAATCATAACTGTGAATGTGAATGTGATGAACTCTACCATAAAATGGAAGTGAATAGAACAGTAGATTAAAAAACAAAATCCTACCATATATTGTTTACAAGAAACACATTTGACACAGACACAAATAAAGTAAAGGTAAAAAGCTGGAATATAATTTTTGTGCTTCAGCTAAAGAAAAAAAATTAAAAAAAGCAGGAGAGCAATTCTAATCTCAGATAAAATAAAAGTAAAAATACATTTCATTATAAATGATAAGTAGGAAAGATAAAGAGTACCATAAACCATGAAGTAGTAACAATACTAAATGTATATGCGCCAAGTGGTAGAGCAGTCAAATTCCTGGAGAAGATTTTAAGCTAGTTACAGGAATAAATAAACAGCAAAACTTTATTAGTTTATTATTAGAATCATTTTAATCTATTTAACTAATTAATTTGTTTATTATTTTTTATTTATTTTATTATTAGAAACCAACAAATCTAGCCACAAAATAAACAGAAAAGAATTAACAGGAGCATTAATAAAATCCTAGTAAACCCAGATATAATAGACCTCTGGAGAAAATTGAATAGCGACAGAAAGGAATACACATTTTTTTCAGTAGTATATGGCACCTACAAAAAATTGACTATATATTAGGGAATAAAATACTCATAATCAAATGCAGAAAGGAAGAAATTATAAATGCTTCCTTTTCAGACCACAATGCATTAAAAATAAAATCCAGTAAAGGGGTAGGAAAAGATAGACTAAAAAATTGAATTATCTCATTCTAAATGAGTGGATGAAATAACAAATCACAGAAACAATACATAATTTCATCTAAGAGAATGACAAGAATGAGACAATGTACCAAAATCTATGAAATGTAGCCAAAGGAAATTTTAGGGGAAATTTTATATCTTTAAGTAGCTACATGAATAAAATAGAGAAAGAGGAGAGTGGTCATGCATCTAAAGAAGTTAGAAAAAGAAGAAATCAAAAATCCACAATCAAATACCAAATTAGAAATTCTGAAACTCAAAGGAGAGATTAATTAAATTGAACTTATGAGACTATTGAACTAATAAATAAATTTGAGTTACTTTTATGAAAAAACAACAAAATAGATAAACCTTTGTTTAATTAGATTTGAAAAATGAAAGAAAAAAAAACCAGCAAATCACCATCATCAAAAATGAAAAGGGTGAACTTACCACCAATGGAAAGAAATTAAAGCAAAAATTAAGAGCATTGTGTTTTTTTTTTCTTTTGCTCTGATTTCTCTCCCAACATGATTAATAAAGTAATGTGTATTTAAAAATCAACAGTGAAAAATAAATTATAAAATACTGTTAATTTCAAAAAGAGAAAAATATGGAAAAACAAATTTTTAAAAATCAGTTACATCAATTTGCTTTTTAAAAATCTGACTTTATATGAAATCTTCTGCAAAAGTTGATCACCACCCCCTTTCAAACTGTGCAAAGGAACAGGAGGAAATGTCTCAAAATTATTCCTTAGAGCCTAGATTGCTCCTTGTAAATTTGCAACATTTATAGTGCTTTGTATTGAGCTCTCTCTCTCTCTCTCTCTCTCTCTCTCTCTCTCTCTCTCACTCTTTCTCTGTGTGTGTGTGTGTGTGTGTGTGTGTGTTTCCATTTACTTTGTTGAGGTAATTATGAACATTCTTTTTTTTTTTTTGTCTTTATTTTATTTACAATATCTAATGAAAGTTGTTCCAAAATTCTTTGTATTCATCATGAATATTTTTTTTCTTAAAGAATTATAAAATTCATATGCCACAGTTTGTTTAACTTTTCCTCAGGTGATGGGTCTTTCTCTATTCATTAATTATTTTAATAATTTTATTTCTAGTGGTTTGCTAACATATCATATGTTGACAGTAAATATTTTGTTTTACTTGGAGTATTTTTTTTTTTGCCATTGACTTTTTTGAGTTATATGCTATGTAGTTCAAAGGATAAAAATGTTTTAGTCATTTTACATGCATAATATCAAATTGCTTTCCAAAATGGACATATCAATTTACAATTTCACCAACAATATATCAGTTTACTGTTTGCCTCTCCACAATCTCTCCAAAATTTATTATTCTTATTTTTTTAGTCTTTACCAATTTGGTATACCAGTTAGATATTAGGTAAAGTATTGGTTATTTGCAAGTCACTTATTAGGGGTTTGGAGTATTCTTTTAATTCTTTGTTAATAGTTGGCAATATTCATTTTAAGAAGTTTGTTTATATTTTGGTCTAATATTCTCTTAATTGTCTATATATTTTTATGACATTTAGTTTTCTCCTGTTAAATTATTTTTTCTAATGTTTCTTTTTTGTCCCTTTTAGTAAGAAGGATTTCTTTACTTTGTTCTGTTCATTATTTCTTTCCTATTGCTGACTTTTTGAACTCATTTGTAAATACATATTCTAATGATATATAAACTTATCGATTATTCTGCTTCTTTTTTTCTCCTTATGGAATTAAAACTGTTTAAGTACCAAGCTTGAATTTCTTTTTGTAATTAATCTCTTTGTTATTGCATTCTAGATTTTGTTCTCTTTCCCCATTTTCTTATTTGCCTCACTAATAAAAGTATAAATTAATGCAAGTCATAAGGACCAAAGAATTTTCCCATAGTAGAGATTTCCTGTTTCTCAAAACACAAGTTCCAATTGTAACAGGAAAGATTAATAATCAATGTCCTGAATGTTTTATTTTATTAATCTATTATCAGCTACAATCATTTCAAAGGATAAATAATAAGTATGTGATTTATAGAAAGAATACAGTCCCAGCTCACAAATTCTGTTTTTCAATGAAATGGTTTCTTTTTCATATCTATTTTGTAAGGAGTTATATGCTTTTTCCATTTCATCAAATCTATTTTGTAGGGAGTTATATGCTTTTCTCATTTCATCTTATCAATTTTACGGAATTTTCCCCCCAGATAATTTCTGGTTTTCCTTTTCCATATCCTCTTGCAAAGATCTCATTTCCTTCTCCCATTTTTCTTCTCTCTTTTAAAATCCTTTTTTGAATTCTTCCAAGAAAGCTTTTGAAATGGGGACTAACTCATATGACTCTTTGTGACTTTATCTGGAACTGGTTTGCCTTTTGGTTCCTCAGAGTTTGAGGTCTCTTCTCTCTCCATAAAAGCTGTCAGAGTTCTTTTTTCTTCTTTGCTCATTTTTTTAAAAAGTTGAGGTATGTTTTTGAAGTAACTGGGCAACAGCTTCTTCAGTTTGTCCTATTTCTGGTATTTCTGACTGATTTCCAGTGCTGAGTAATCATTGCAAGATCCCACATTTTTCCAGGGCTCAGTGGCTTACAATTTGCTTTTTGTATTTGCTTTTGGGTTCTTGTAGCAAATCTGCTTAATCATTAGCTTATAACCAGGACAACGTAGCCTTAGAGTCACAGTAGATTTCCTGGTGCTTGGATGCTACAATGCTCTGGCTTCCCATTCCAGCTCCTTGCCAAGGACTTCCTGTGCAGAAGTCTGGACTTGGCAGACTCTCCCCCTGCCTTATTGAAACAAACCTGTTCTCAAGACTATTGGGGCTAAGTCAAGATAGCCGAGATGACACACGTTTCTCTCTGGCCTTTAATAAAATTCTAGCCACAAAAAACTTGGTAAGGAGTAAGGATTTGTTCTGGTTGTGCTGGGAGGTTCACCCACTTGATCATACTCTCTCCTTGATGAAGGAATGTTGTGGGTGCCTCTTTTGTAGCAAAACTGATATTTCCAAGTGTTTTTGAGTGACTTTTTCAATCACATTGAATAAAGCCAGTTCACCTTCTCTCAAAGCCTCTTGAGCTTCTTTTGTAAGCTGGCGTGGTGAGTTTAAAGTACTGTCTCATCTTAAAATGTCATATATAATGGTTGTAATTGTAAGGTAGGTAATCTTAACACTGGAAGCACACCTTGGATATCTCCTGTCAATTTCTGAAAGTCATTTAAGGTGTTTAGCTTTGTTCTTAAGGAAAGTTTTTATAATGTAAGCACCTTAGTATATATTTCATGTCCTAAATACTGAAAAGGAGCATGGTTTTCTGGAGCTATATGCAATTTGTAGTTCCTTAGTGTTTCCATGGTCTTTTGTAAACTTGCTTCTAACATTTGCTCCTTAGGTGCACATCCCAATATATTATCCATGCAATGGAATAACATAACTTTTGGAAATGTTTTTCTTCTGGAGTAAGAGCAGTAGCAACATAGATTTGACACATAGTAAGGATATTTTTCACTCCCTATGGCAAAACTGTCAATTCATCTTTTATAAGGCTTACCTAAGTTAATGCTAGGCACTGAAAAACCCAAATCTTTTCATATCCTCCTTATCCAGAGTATAGAATAGAAACAATCTTTAATGTCTATAACCCAAAGAGGCCATTCTCTAGGGCAAGGACCCTCAAACTAAGGCCCATGGGCCAGATGCAGCAGCTGAGGATGTTTATCCCCCTTACCCAGGGCTATGAAGTTTCTTTATTTAAAGGTCCACAAAACAAAGTTTTTGTTTTTATTATAGTCTGGCCCTTTAACAGTCTGAGGGACATTAAACTGGCCCCTTATTTAAAAAGTTTGAGGACCCCTGCTCTAGGCAATTGAGTAGGAGATGGAATTCCAGACTGAAGTGTTCCCATAGCTTCCATCTGTTTTAAATCAGTCAACATCGTCCATTTTCCAGATTTCTTTTTTACACAAATACAGGGGAATTCCAAGGACTTAAAGAAAGTTGTAAGTGTCCTTGGTCAAGTTGCTCTTGTACTACAAGTAATAAGGCCTGAATTTTTTCAATTGTTAAGGGCCACTGTTCTATCCACATTGATGTATCAGTTTTCCATTGAATGGGAACAGATGAGAGTATTGGTAGGCCTTCAACAGCAGCCTTACCTAAAAAGCCAAAGTACTCAATTGTAATTGTAACTGTTGTAAAATGTCTCTTCCCCACAGATTGATGGGGATCTTTTCAACTATAAAGGAGTAAAGACTCCTGTTCACCTTCAAATGTTCATCTTCAAGGGGTGGCATTAATTTCAGTTGCTATTGATCCTCCTATGCCAGACATATAGGTATCTACCTTAATCTTTGGCCAATGACTGGGCCAGCTGGCAACTCTAATGACAGTATGATCTACACCCATGTCTACCAACCCTTTCAATGGTATGCCATTTACATAAATACATAAGTTGGTCAGCTGTAACAGCTGCAGTCTAGAATATTCCTGGATTCTGTTGTTGGGAGTCAAAATCTAGGCAAAATATCACTAAATTGGCTATTAGGAGTTTGTATCAGTAAACCTGATGCTACTATTTCTCCTGGGTGATAGGTCACACATTGTCTACCTGTATTAGTGACTGAAATATTATCTACACATTCCCCAGTTTCACAAATCAGTGTATGGATGAACACTGTTTTGTAAGCACTCTCAGGAGATGAAATGGTCAAGACTACTGTTCCTGGAAGCAAATGATTCATAGACTGGAGAGAGACAGGTTTCACCTCTCTAGGGGATATCTCAATAGTCCCAGCTGCAAACAACTCTATTCTCCCCAATTGTAATCCCTTTCTCCTATCAAATTGCTTCTTGGGCTGACCATATAATCCTTTTCTCCCATCAAGTTGCTTCTTGGCTGATTGTTCATGTAATCCCTTTCTCCCATCAGATGGCTTCTTGGGTGATTGATGATATCTGAGTACTGAACTTATAAAGACTCTCTGGGTGTAACAACAGCTGCCATCATGCCCCAAGTGTTTTTTGCTTGGGGATCTGGAGCTAGGTCTTCCTTCCTGTTTCCTTGAGCCAATCTACATTCTGATGCCCAATGGAAGCCTCTGTTGCAGTTTGGGCATAGGGTTTTGGGTCTTGTTCTCACATCCTGTCTTTTGAGGAAGGACAACATTGAGCTTTCAGATGCCATACTTTACCACATTGAAAGCATTGATGAGTCTCTCTGGAAGTCCCTTGCCAAAAAGGATCCTGTCTTCCCATGTTCAGATCTTGAAAAGTCTGTCTCATAGCCTAGGTATAAAAGGTATTTGGGCCCATTGTGGCACAAACCTCATTAACATTTTCCTTAACAAGTTGTCTTATAATTTCTGCTCCTACATTTTCACCAATAGTTCTATGACAGCTGTCTGCAGACATCCCACGAAATCAGCAAAGAGTTCATTTGGACCTTATGCTATTTTTGTGAAGGCTTCCCCTCTACCTTGTCTTCCTGGGAGGGTGCCCCATGCTTTGATAGTAGCCAGAGCAATGCACTCATATGCTGTCAAAGGGTCATTAATCTGCGCTAAAGTGTCTGCATAAGAACCAAAACCTTGTTAGTTGGCAAATGTGACTGGATTGGGTTTGTATTCTACAGCATTTACTATACTCAGAAAGCCACAACAAATTTTGCCTAGGTTCTAAATATGCCCTTGCTATAGATTTCCAATCATTAGGAGTTAAAATTTCAAAAGCCAATTTTTCTAATATCATCTTAAAATAAATCAATGTAGACCTATAAAGACCTACAAGTCTTTTTCAGATCTTTGATAATTTCCATATTAAATGTAGTATATTTCCTTTTTTCTTGATCTGAAGAGTCAAACTCTTCAATCACAGGGTATGCTTCTGTTTTTAAATCAGATATATCCTTTCCTTCATTTTTAGTTTTAATTAGTGCCTTTTATAATCATGTTATAAGGGTTGCACAAAGCTGCTGCATGGGTAGTGCTGATGGTGTCACTGCCCTTCCCCCTCCTCCTCCTCCCTTCACATATGAAGGTGAAATGGAGGGGGAACAGTCAGGAAATGGGGAATACCCTAATGGCGCCTGCTCAGGTATAACTGAACTCTGAAAGTGAGAAGATTCTCACGCTTAAGTTCATCAGTGCTGTTCTTGTCCAATTCTCCATGCTTTTTAGCTACTTTGTCAGTACCATCCCCTCCGCCTCTTTCTCTGCACACTTCCTTGTCTGGCTGTTCTCTTTAGAACTTTTCCTTTTTTTTAGAAATTGTGGGATTCTTTAAAGCCAATTGAATTATATCATACATAAGGAAGGTTTCTTCAGCAATTGAATCAGGACCCATACCTTCATAATATTCAGTTAGTTGCTCTCCCTAGTAGGAGCCACATATCTGGCTCTAATTTTTCTTCCTTAGAAAGCCAAGGAGACGTCCACTCTAATATATTTAAGAGCCCAGTGATCTGCCTCTGAGTTACCAATAAACCTTGCTTCTTTATTAACCTAACCATGCATGCTACATACTTCTCTTGGGACAGAGAAGGCTCTTTTCTTAATATTTGCCCCATTTCAGCTTTAAAAAAAAAACAAAAATGATTAGTTTAACTCTTACCAAAGTTTCCTGCTTATCTATTTTTGTACTCACCCTATTTCCAGGTCACAGGGGACGTCTTTACTGAACTCTGCTGATTGAGTCAGTCCAGCTGATTTGTGCCCTGCTTTGCAATTTGCATTTCTGATTAAAGTTAAACTGATTTGTATAGGATATAGGCTTACCTAAGAGCTCCATGTTTGGGCAACAAAATGTAAAATCCAGACTAGCTCTCTGAAGAACCTTAGGTTCTTCCTTGGTCTTAGTGGAGGAATGGGAGGCAGGAAGGCCACATGGTAGATACCTGGCATCTTCTCTTGTGTCTACCTTTTCAGAGTTCCTGCCCTCTACAAATTATGGTATATGAATGCAATGGAATACAATTCTTCTGTAAGAAATGACCAACAGGATGATTTCAGAGAGGCCTGTAGAGACTTACAGGAACTGATACTGAGTGAAATGATCTGAACCCGGAGATCATTATACATGGCAACAGCATGATTATACAAAGATCAGTTCTGATGGATGTGGCTCTCATCAACAATGATTCAGACTAGTTCTACTTGTGAAGAGATGAAGAGAGCCATCTACACCCAGAGAGGACTGTGGGAAGGACAGGATATATCTGATTTAAAAACAGAAGCATACCCTGTGATTGAAGAGTTTGACTCTTCAGGTCAAGAAAAAAGGAAATATACTACATTTAATATGGAAATTATCAAAGATCTGAAAAAGACTTGTACTCTTTATAGGTCTACATTGACTTATGTTAAGATGACATTAGAAAATTTGGCTTTTGAAATTTTAACTCCTAATGATTGGAAATCTATAGCAAGGACATGTTTAGAACCTGGAAAAAATTTGTTGTGGCTTTCTAAGTATAGTAAATGCTGTAGAATACAAGCCCAATGTGGGAGGACAACATAGCGTTCTCACTCTCTCTGTTGTTATTTGCTTGCATTTTGTTTTCTTTTTTAGCTTTTCTTTTCTTCCTTCTTGATCTGATTTTTCTTGTACAACAACATAACTGTATAAATATGTATGTATATATTGGATTTAACGTGTATTTCAACATATTTAACATGTATTGGACTACCTGCCAGCTAGGGAAGGGGGTTAGGGAAAGGTTGGGAAAATTTGGAACAAAAAGTTTTACAAAGGTCAATGTTGGAAAAATTATCCATGCATGTTTTGTAAATAAATAATTTTTTTTAAAAGATGGTTAAATATATTGTCACATCCCATGGGACAGGCTTTTACCAGGTTAATAAGTCAAAAATCAAAATTTCCCATTGCAGTGGGAGTGTCCAGCTTTTATCTTTGGTTCCTAACATTTGTGTACAGTAGGCCCTTGATAAATTCTTGTTGAATTGATTTGAATTTAATATATAGTTATCCAAGTTCAAAAAAGTAGTATCTGATTCATATGTCACCTAGAACTAATTGTTTTGAAGAAAGAAAAGGGAATAACTTGTGGAAGTCATTTAACATTGCTGATTATAGTTAGAAATTTGTTTCATATATGAACTCATTTTGACATTATGTGTTTCAGAGACATCTGTAACTCATTGAAAAGCAACATGGTATTTTGGATTAAATACTTGACTTGGAGTCTGGAAGTTCTGGCTTCAAATCTTGCTGTATTTGATTTTCATTATTTCTGTGTTTCCCCTATGACTTGTATATGTGCAGGCTCATATTTACTTGAGCCTTGGCCAGTTATAAACATATTTACTTAACCTGAGCTGATGACATTTATCAGTATTTGACATTTATCGATATTTAGTCTATTAGCTTGACCACTGTCTGCTTGATTATTAGAAGCCTGAAGGCCTGATTTTCTGTTTTCTAGAAATCAGGTGATTTGGGGGAAACAGAAACCTTCCATTTCAATCTCTATGGACAGTAACAACCAATTAGATGCCTCGTCTCCACCCCTTTCTCAATGCTCTCTTACTTGTGATGTAATCTCTTGTATAAAAGCTATGTATCTTTACTACTTCTTTAGCCCTTCTATCACGTTCCTTCTCTTTCCCTTATCTCATGATAGAGGGGCTCATCCTCCAGAGATTAAATAAATGACCTTTCTGCTTTCTGTTTTGAATGATCTCTGTGTAGTCATTTTGGGTAAGGGTCTTCTACATCCCACACATGGGAAAAGTGCTTTGCTATCTTGAAAGGGTTATATGGATGTAAATAACTATTAAAGGCTTTTTTTTTTTTTTTAAAGAAACAGACCTGTTCTGAAGTTCTTCCAAAGTATTTTCTTCTGGAAATTTATTTTATTTTACTCCAAATATTTATGAGTTCTTGCTCCCATTTTAATCATTTACTTTCTCAACTCAATTTTTTTTTTGTTTTGTTTTTTATTTAACTCTTCTTTGGGGTAAGAAATGAGAAGAGCTATTTTCACTTTTATTGTTCTTCCAAGTCTTAATTAGGATCTATCATATAAACTCTTGTATCACCTACCTTTCCCCTTTTCTCTGTGTATCATTCATCAAATTTGTCACATAAAATATATTGTTTCAGTAATGAGTACTGTGAGGCTTAGTTCATGAAGACATTGTTTCTCTTATTTCTTTAAATTCCACTTTTATCTTTTCCCTTTGCATATTACTTAAGGAGACATTTCCTAATGGTCTCTTTTGTTGTTTTAACCCAATCTATTTTATTTTTAATAATATCTATAAATGGGATAATTTCTCATTCTTTAATTTATAGTGGTACTTGTTTTATGTTTCTTTTGTTTCCATTTGTTATATGTAGCATTCTGATCATTGTTAAATGAAATTCTTCTTTGTCTTGGACTTTGAAACTTTTGAAAATTTTTTATCTCAAGGGAACCTGTCAATTCTGTATTCAGAAATTCTGGGCAGTTTTCTTGTATGAGTTCTTATATTATGATATTCTACATTTTTGACTTGTCATGTTTTCTAAAATTTGTCTCTACACATCCTGTCTTCAGCTTCAATGACTTTTGTTTGTATTGAAATTATGTGATCTTTTACCCTTATTAAAAATATGTGCTGTTTTGGCATATTTGTATTCCCAGTTTATTCTCTTCTCAATTACCTGAAGTGACTTACCGATATTGTTTAAGATTTATTTTACTACATATTTCTATTGTTCACATAAAAATTCTACCATTTATTTTAATTTCTTTTAGGATTTTGTTTTTCTAAAATTATTCCAGAATAACTTTCTGTGCTCCCATCTTCTACTGGGAATTCATGCATTGTTTCATCAGATATATATCAGTGATTTTTGTCTTTCAGTATTGATTTAGAGTGGTTTGAAATCCTTTAATTATTTTGTTACTCATTCTACCTTCTTTTTAGTTTTATTTCCTATGTATTCATCTACTTTTGTTCTCATTTTTTTTTTTACATTTCTCTTTTACTCATTTTTACTCTTCTTTGATGAAGGTCATTACCTACAAGCTCCATAGAAATATCATATTAGTTTCTGAACATTCTGAAGAATTTTTCTTGACCTTAGGCCTTGGCAACAAATAGTTTCTGGAAGGCAAGATTAGCTTAGCTAGAAGTCTCCTTTTCTTTTGAACTGATGCAGCCATACTTGCTGAATTCCTGTTCAAATTTCTTCTTCTTTCAACTTTCTTGGTGTACTAAATCAGTGTTTTCTGCTTTTTGCAGGATTGAAGGAAGGTGATATATATGTTTGTGTAGTTTCTTCTTTCTTGGCATTCCCTAAACAAGAAACTTCCTCAGGGAGAGAGATGTATAATCTCTGCCCTCCCTCACTTGTCATTTTCTTTCTTATGAACCTTAGAATTTATGTCAATTCCTTGTTGAAGTAGAGTGATGGGGGAAATGTCAGAGGTCTAGTGCACAAACAAGTATTCTGTAGGAGAAAGAAAATCTCTTTGGTTTCCACATCTTGAGCTAGTAAAGGAGGTTGATGGGAGACATGTACTGAGTGAATATCTTAAGATTTGTCATTTGCCTCTATTAGTTAGTAGACTGTTACCTTTTGAGGTTTCTTAATCTCATATCTTATAGATACAATTTTAAGATTCTTCTGAATAATATTTTCTTTTTGTAGATTTTTAGTTGTTTGTTTTTGAGATTTAGTGGGAAATAAAGGAATTGTCTAGTCCTTTATCTCCTTGGTCATGGGACTTGAAAGTTCCCTGGTGTTGCCTTTAAGAAAGAAATCATTGCAAACCTTTTTCAGTCTTGAACTTAGCTAATTGTCTAATATGCGTATGTCAATTTTTTAGTTACAAAATCAATTGTTTTTCCTCCTGATTCTTTTAAAGAGAAATTTCAAAAATAGAGTTTACAATTATAAAATTCACAAAGGAATAGAAGAAAAGTATTTCCATGCTTCAGTGATTCTATGATCTCATCAGTGTAAATGATTCTTTCACTTTTTAAAAGTGACAAATTATTTCTGTGTTTTTATTCATATTTTTCCATAAATTCTCTTTAAAGGATCTGTCCAATGCATTGGAGATATTCCTCTGTCTTTTAAAATTTCATGAATAGAAATGCAAAAAAAGAGATTTTTTTTTTTTGCATTGAATTTAGCTACCTTAATTACATAACTGTAACTAAAAAATCATGGTTTTCATGGAATCTCAGGCTTAATGTCAGGTGGAAGTGTTTTGAGGTGGAATAGCTCTTCATGAATGCAAAAGAAGCAAATTATTCTGCTCATTAATTCTTTATAAAAAACTTCAGAAATTCCCTAAAGTAAATAAACCTACTAGCTAGAGGGAAAACTTTGAATGGAATGGAAAGGATCAGCTAATTATATAATTATTTTTAAAAATAATTTAAATTAAGCCCCAACACATCTGGAGGATTGTGGCAGCTTAAGTTCTCCCTATAGCATTTGAATGCACCTTTCAGAAGGATTGAGCACAGAATAATCAAACAGTGAAAGCCACTATATTGAGAAACTAAATATTTCATGCTTCATTGGCAAGTCTCATCTTACTATTTCACTGTGAATAAGTTTCTCAAAAATGGAAGTCTTATATTCCATTTCCTATTTGTACGTGTTGCATGTTTTACCTAGTCTATATGTATAGGAAGGATAATTTTCTACCAACTCATTTAAAATTGATTAGTCTCATAACTATCAGCTTGCTCATAAAAAAATAAAAGTAATAGATTGACTAGTCAGTAGTAAGAACATAGTGCCTTTAAAATTATGTATATTCAGAATGTGAACAACAGATATGAAACATATACTCATTTAATACAAGTGATCTGGACAATATAATTAGCATTTTAGCAGGCTGGATACCCACAATAAGATTTTACTCACTGTGTGGTCTGATTCACTTGTTTTCATTAAATTGCTGAATTCTGGCTGCATTTTAGACAAACAGGGTGCTCACTTCACTTTCTGGAAGAAGCTCCTGGAATAATTGTGAATAAGCCTGTTGGAAACATGTGAATACTTCAATTGTGCTAAATAAAAAAAAAAGGGATTAAAGCTACTGTTAGAAAGTAGAAATATAATTTTGCCAGATGAAGGATGCAAAATGCATTGGGCCAAGTTTGAAGCCCAGCTGTATCTTGATTCAAAGTAAACATAAATCTTTTGGAATTTGAGCTCATTCAATTTCTGTGAAACATAGAATCCTCTAAAAGAAATGACAATAATAGATTGCTTAAAAATCAAGTAATTAATTCTTATAAAAGTTATGCAAGGCAACATAAAGCTAACAATGGTTAAAATGAAATATTCTCTGGAAAGGAACAAATCATAGTATTTAAGAATCAAAATAAATGGCAGATACCATCATGTGGAAACTATAATCTCATAGAACATCCCTTCTGAAGTGGTAATGACAAATAGTTATCTGCTATTTCTCAAAGCCCTCTGGTGATTTGAAAGCAACTGTACCTTAAAACAGTATATTCCATTTTAGGATATCTAGTATCTTTTTGCACTATATTATGTGAAATACTTTTGAGAAAATTAGTCTTGATAATTTCACTGAGAAAGTTTTTAATGTTTCTTTATGATTGTAAAGGTACCTTTGATCATACTGAAGAAATTTTCTTTTATTTTTTAGTATTCTTAATACAGATGAAGATGCTTTAAATATACATGTATAATCACACATATATGACTAAAGGTATATTTTTTAATAATAGCTTTTTATTTTTCAAAAGATATGCAATGCAAAGATAGTTTTCAACATCCATCCTTGCAAAACCTTGTGTTCAATTTTTTCTCCCTCCCTCCCCACCTCCTCCCTTCCATAGACAAGTAATCCAATATAGATTAAAGATGTGCAATTCTTCTAAGCCTGTTTCCACATTAATCCTATGTGCAAGAAAAATCAGATTAAAATGGAAAAAATGAGAAAAAGACAAGCAAGCAAAAAACAACAACAGCAGCAACAACAAAGGTGAAAATAATATATTGTAATCCACAATTAGTCTCTGTTGTTTTCTTTTTGGATGCTGATAATTCTTTCCAGCACAAATCTATTGGAATTGCTTTGAGTCATTTCATAGTTGAAAAGATTCAAGTGCATCATAGTTGATGATGACATAGACTTCTTGTGGCTGTGGATAGTGTTCTTTTGGTTCTACTCACTTCACTTAGCATCAGTTTATATGTCATTCTAGGCTTTTCTGAAATAAGCCTGTTCATCATTTCATGTAGAAAAATAATATTCCATATCATGTGCATATAGCATAACTTATTCAGCCATTCTCCAACTGATGGGCATCCACTGTTTCCAGTTTTTTGCAACAACAACAAAAAAATTTGCACATGTGGGTCCTTTCACATTTTTTATGATCTCTTTAAAATACAGGCCCAATGGAGACATTGGTGGATCAAAGGGTATGTACAGTTTGATAGCACTTTTCCATATTGCTTTCCAGAATGGTTGCATTGATTCACAACTCCACTGGCAATGTATTAATATCCTACTTTTCCCACATCTCCAACATTTATAATTATCTTTTCCTATTATCTTATCCAATCTGAGAGGTATGAAGTGGTACCTCAGAGTTGTCTTGATTTGCATTTCTCTAATCAATAGTGATTATTACATTTTTCAATTTGACTATGGCTGGCTTTACTTTCTTCATCTGAAAAATGTGTGTTCATATCCTTTAGTCTTTTATCAATTGGAGAATGGCTTGTATTCTTATAAATTTGAAAGGAACTGTTATCAGAAACACTGGATGGTACTTTTTGTTTTTATTACTATGGATTTAATGGATTCTATGAGCAGAATATTTTAAAAATGGACTCAGGAATGTATTAAAAATATACACTCAATAATTTGTTGTGTACAAAAAACTTACTTAAATAAAACATAAAAAATTCAATACAAGAAAGCATCAGAAATCACTACACTTATCTATATGTCCCTTCAAACTACCTTTAAAACCAGTTAAATTGCAAAACATAACAATAGAATATATAATGTTCATATTAGGAATATCAAGAGATTCCAAATGACTTATTCTCAGAAACAGAAAGAGATCAAATCATAAATTGATACCAAAGTTGGAAGGAGGA
Organism: Antechinus flavipes; assembly: GCF_016432865.1. NCBI lineage: Eukaryota > Metazoa > Chordata > Mammalia > Dasyuromorphia > Dasyuridae > Antechinus > Antechinus flavipes. The sequence goes on along the minus strand of NC_067401.1, from coordinate 355,732,159 downwards.
TAGGGTTTCCTGTTCTGACTGATTTAAAAGACAAATTGTTCAAAAGTTAAGGAACAAATGATTTCTGTTCCATACACAATAGTTAGTAAAAATTTATGAAATCTTAGTAGTAAAATCATACACCAATGCATTAATAAATATTCAAATAATCATTGAAAATATTAAATAAGATAGAAACAAAATATTATAGCAGTTTATACAAAAATTTGCTCAATGTGATAAGTTCAATGGATCATGTTAGACAGGCAAACATATTTTGAAAATAAATAGACATAATTAGTTATAATAATGAAAGTACTAAAAACACAATTTATATGTGTATATATGTATATTATATATATATGTGTATGTGTGTATACATATATAAATATATATATATATATATATATATAATGTATATTTGTATATACACATACATGTAGGAAAAGTCTTCAACAAGTTTGTTCATGTTTCAATATAGTGAAAAGTAAAGGAATAAAATATTTCTTTAATATTCATAGAAGCACAAAAATAAACTGAGCTAATGTTATTTGTAACAGAAAATCCTTTTCTAACAAAATCAGCTTTGAAAAAATCGTGCCAATAAACTTACCAAGATACACATGCAGCTACACAAACTACAATGCAACTACAAAACAATTTTTCATAATAATAAGCATAAATAATTGGAAGAGATGAAGGATAATCAGTATTCATGGATGGCCATGATATAGTGCAAATGAGGTCTCCCTGAAAATAACTCTTTCCAAGGTATAATGTACTATTCCACTCTATAGATTTAGTGCTATTCCAAACAAGTTACCAAGGCAGAATAGTGCTTGGGGCAGCTACGTGGCACAATTAGATAGAACAACAGACTTAAGAGTCATGAAGAATTGGATTTCAATCCAGCTTCAGATACTTATTTTAACTATTTTACCTTGGGGAAGTCACTTAACTTTTATTTACTTAAGTTTCTTTATATATAAAATAGGTGGAATAATCGCACCTAATTCTCAGAGTTGCTTTGAGGATAAAATGAGATGATATTTGTAAAGTACTTTGTACTATACAAATGATAATAATTATTGCCATTATTATTTTTATCATCATTTGTGTAATTAGATTAAAATAATAATGAAATCCTCTTGGAAGAATGTAAGAAAAATAGCAAGAGATATAATTTTTTAAAAAAGAGGATAGAACATACTTGATTCTGCCAAATAGTGTCACATATTACAAATCATTGATTATCAAAACTATGATGCATGATATAGGCAACTAGGTGACACCTTTGTCTAGGAAGATTTGAATTCAAATTTGATCTCAGACACTAGTTCTATGATTCTGTGGAAGACATTACACCTCAGTCTGCCTCAATTTTTTCAAATATATAATGGGGGTATTAAGAATATTTACTTCACAGGATTGCTTTGAAGATCAAATGAAATATTTGTAAAGCTCTTGGCATAAGGCCTGTAATGTAGTAGGCACAATAAATGTTCCATTTTCTTCCCTCATCTTCTGTGTTGTACCCTTTACATACACATACATGCACACACACACACACACACACACACACACTATATATATATATATATTTTTTTTCTATGTATATATGTACATATATACATAGAAAGATAGATAGATAGATAAATATAGATATAGATATTCATAGATAGATAGATCTAAAAAGATAGATAAATAGATAGATATCTATATACAGCAAAAACAGAAAGATTGATCAGTGGAACTGTTTATTCAAACAAAGCTAGCAAGTAAATATGTTCAGTACTCAGTATATTATCCACTCAAAATTATAAATTAGAGGGGGAAAGAATCTTGATTTTTTGAGAATAGATAAGAAAACCTATAGGTCCCATTACATGTAGATTACCTTTGTTGCAATCTTGAACTGAATTTTTAAAATTATCATTATGCTCAAACAACTCTGATTTTAGGGCAGTTCTTCTAGTCCATGTTCTATTAAAAAATATATATATAATAAAATTAGGAATAAAGGAGAGTACTTCATATACAAAAGGGTATAACTTTTTAGTCTTGCAACTCTTTAGAACAACTTTTGCTTAAGATATTACTTTGGCAGTCAAACTCTGAGCCCAACTTCCTCATTTTATAGATAAAGAAACTGAGTACTAGAGATGATAAACAATTTCCCAAAGTCACATAGCAAACTAATTCAAGGCAATAATTGGAAGCCAATTCTTCCTAATTACAAGTCTCAAGCTCCTACAAGATGATGACTCTGCGTTGAAACACTTCTCCTGGGTATATCTCCTTGCAATTGGTTTTATCTTATTGTTATTGTATTGTGCCCTTACACTACTGCTCTGAACTGGTCTTTTCCAAACTGCTGCTGCCTACTATAGATGCCATCTTCCATGTTTAGAGTAATACATTGTGGGAATTAATATAATAAAATTATTGTAAATACTGTTGAGAGACATTTCTAGATTAAACTGATTTATCTAGTTTTCTAACCTGTTCAGAATCTTAATTACTATTGCCCTGACATGAGGCTATACCTTATTCATGGAATGCTTTCTCTCTTCATCTCTGCTTTCTGACTTCCCAAAACCTCTTATTTCTAATAACTTTCCCTTGTTAATCATTTCCTAATTAGCTTGGATATAATTTGCTTGCACATGATTGTTTATACATTATCTTCCCTGTTGATTTGTTTGTTGCACAATCCCTGCATCATATAATAGATGCCTAATCAGATAATATTGATTAACTAATATGGGTTTTCCATATTTTTTTCTTTCTCCGATTATACCAAGTCAACAATCATTTATTAAGTGTAAATGATGAACCATACACTATATTATGTCTTAGGGATACAAAGAAAAGCAAAAAACCCAAAAAAACAAAAAAAACTAAATATGTACCTGTTCTTTTTTTTTTTAATTTTTATTTTCTTCAGTTACATGTAGAAACAAATTGTTTTTTGTTTTATATGTACATTCATTTTTTAAATATATATATATTAGGAATCATGTTGGGAGAGAAAAATCAGAACAAAAGGGAAAAACAATGAGAAAAAAAAGAAAAAAGTGAACATTGCATGTGTTGCGCATTCAGTCTCCATAGTTCTCTCTTTGTATTTGGATGTCATTTTCCATACAAAGTTTATTGAGGCTGCCTTAGATCATTGAACCACTGAGAAGAAGCAAGTCCATCATAATTGATCATCTTACAATCTTGATCTTGCTGAGTACAATGTTTTCTTGGTTCTACTTGTTTCACTCAACATTAATTCATGTCAATCTTTCCAAGTCTTTCTAAAATCAACCTGATTACCATTTTTATGGAATAATAATATTCTATTACTTTCATATATCATAAATTGTTTAGCCTTCCCCAACTGATAGGCATCTAGATATTTTCCAATTTTTTGTCACTATAAAAAGAGCTACTACAAACATTTTTGCACATGTGGGTCTTTTTCCCTCTCTTTATTATTTCTTTGGGATACAGATCCAGTAATGACACTACTAGATCAAAGCTTATGCACAGTTTTATAGCCCTTTGGATACCCAAAGGTATTTTAAATTGCTCTCCAAAATGGTTGGATCATTTCACAACTCCACCAGCAATGCATTAGTGTCTCAGTTTTCCCACTTCCTTTCCAGCATTTATCATTATTATTTCCTATCATCTTAGCCAATCTGAGGATTATGAGGTACTACCTCAGAGTTGTTTAAATTTGCATTTCTCTAATCAATAGTGATTTAGAACATTTTTTTCATACTATTATGATTTTAATTTCTTCATCTGAAAATTGTCTGTTCATATCCTTTGACCATTTATCAATTATGGAATGATTTGCATTCTTATAAATTTGACACAGTACTTTGTATATTTTAGAAATGAGACTTTTCTCAGAAACACTGCCTATAATTTTTTTTCTCAGTTTTTTGCTTTTTTTCTAATACTGATTGTATTGGTTCTGTTGTACAAAATCTTCTTAATTTAATGTAATCAAAATTGTCCATTTTGACTTTTATAATGTTCTCTACTTCTTCTTTAGTCATAAATCTCTCCCTTCTCCAAAGATCTGACAGATAAACTATGTATCTTTATATACATATATACACAGCTATTTATATTAAATTTTAATATTTGTCTTTCACAAATGGAGAAATTATGCAGTAAAGATAAACAAAATGCAAATTATAGAACTGAACAAATTTGTAGAGAAATTGGTGCTAAAAGAATCATGCCATTTTGTGCAATGAACCACTAAATAAGACACATTTCTCCTAGTACTTCATGCTTTTGTAAAATTCAACCATCTATAAGGTCATAGGGAAATTGTAAATAAATGAAAAAGGCAGTTCTAAGCAATTCTTTGGAGACCACAAAACAATAAAAATAGTAATTAATTTGGGCAGTAGAAACAAATGATATAGCTCTAAATTTAATAATGGAATTTTAAATTACAATGGGTCAAAGAGCATGTCACAAAAATAATTTTTAATCCTGTGAAATTCAATAGTAATGACTATACACTAAGATCATTGTGATTCAACCAAAGCAGTGTACAAAGAATAAATGTGCATGTATTTATGTGTGTATACAGTTATATTGATATTTTAAAATAAAAATTAGAAAAAAAGATTAATATGCTGATCTACATTAATAGTTATAAATCTAACAAATCCAAAAAAAGCACAAAAGAGCAAATCCTGAAAATTAGAAGAGAAAATAAATTTGAATACAAAGAAACTATAAAGAAAACTAAATGTTGATTCTTTGAGAAACCAAAAATGTTTTGAAGTTCAAATTAATTAATATCTGCAAGGTGATTTATGAACCTTAAAACATTTTATAACTTATTTTTATTATAGCCTAATAAAAATGTTTCTTTGACTTTGGGAAGGAGTCTTTTCCAATAAAGTTTGCACTTATGGTTTCAGTAGACAATGGTTAACAGCAACAATATGAATGTGATCCATCAGTTTTCATTACTTAGATATATATAAATCAATAATTCCTCAAACTGAAAGGTAACTTAGAGTCAAAATAAAGCAATGACTAATGAGAAAAGAAAAGAACATTTAGGACAACATGTTCTCATGTACAGAGATGAGACGTGGTCAAATAGTACTTTTTGTCCCAGATAATCAAAATTAAAGTGGGACAAAAATTTAGCACAGCAGGTAGAACCATTATAAAAATTAATTTCCTTTTTCTACTCATCACAATTTGACTTTAGTACCTCCTGTATTATTTCACTATCTTAAGTTATATAGATGATATTAGGTCTTGTGCCTGTTGCTCTGAACATCAAATTTACTAGTTACAAATAAGGTTTCCTGCATTTTTGGATAAGGCCCAAATGTAATTAAAGTTTCAGGACAACACAATTTTTGTTACTAAAATCCCAACTTCTTCAAAAAGGCTTTCGCAGTCCTAAATCCCAGTTAGTCAATAAACATTATTAAGTGGTTTCTGTGTATCAGGTGTTGTGCTAACCATTGCGGATGCAAATGAAAATTAAAAAAAAAAAAAAGACAATCCTTGAGCTATATAAATGTTAGAGTGATATTAGATGTTATCACACTTCCTGAGTATACCATTTTTGCTCTGCTTGTCTCATTTTACCTATCCCCTCACTATCCTTCATCTACACCGCTTAATTAGGTAATAAACCATATATTGGGATTGAATAAAGGCAGAAAATGAATAGCCTAAGCTTTACTTAGTATAGCATATTGATTTAAAGAAGAGGCTGTCTGACTATTTTAAGAAATGACTGCAGGTAATTAGGATGAATGATGAATGTAAGTAGAACCAATAGAATGGCAGAAAGTTGAAACCAGTAGGGAAATAACCCTATAGAAGAGGTCAAAGGATGAAAAAAAATCCCTTGTTTTTTTTCTAATGATTTCACTTGCTATTAATCATGGTTTTCTGCTAGATTAAATCCATTCATCAAGAGTAGATCATAGTTATAGCATTTAAAAATGACCATTAAAGCAAAGCTCTGATGAATCATCTCCCTCTCTCTCTATTTCTCTAGAGTAATGCATATTCTAAATTTGCTGTTCTTGATAAAGTATAGAAGTAAACAATCATCTACTTAGTTCTCAAACTTAAATTGATGTACTATGTATATCGTATCTGATTGTCTATTAATGGGTGGGGGAGGAAGAGAAATTTGGGGAAGTTGTTAGCCAGTAATAGATTACTTTTTCATTTTTTAAAAAATTTTCAGCCATCCCAGTATGATCTGGTACTCTAAATATGCCATGATTTTTTCTGGTTCTGTACTTGGCTTACGTTGTATCAAAACCACCCATAGTTAAGTAAATAGTAAAATAGTAAATCTTTGCTTTACTTAGAAATATTTTAGTGCAACAGCCTTATTTTACAGATAAGGAAACTAGGGACCATAAGAGTGAAATAATTTCCCCAAACATTTCCAAATGATAAGCAGTAGATCCCAGAATTGAGCCCAAATCCCCTGGCATGCTTTTACGCTAAGTTCGTTATTCTTTACTTGATCATGATTTCATTCCCTTGCTCCAACACCCTTTCCGTATCATCTGTCTGTCTAAATGAGAACCATTCTAAAAGTTCAACTTCATTCCATTGTTATGAATCCTTCTTCACCATTTCAGCCTACAACGTTCTGGCTACAATTTTATTTATTGTCTGTACTTCTCATTGCATCACATAATCATCTATTCCCTATCTTCCTTCTGCATTTTATAAAAGCTGTTTTTTTTTTTTTTTTTTTTTTTTTTTTTTGCCATCTGAAATTAGAGCTCTATTCTATTTCCTACCTTGCCTTTCCATACAACATGAACAGTTTTGTGTATTTAATAGACATACAATAAATATTTGTTGAGGAAAAGAATCATTTTTAAAAATAAACTTATAGGAATGAGATTATGTTCAAGATGGTTTCATCACTTTGAAATGCAAGTACTTCTGTACTAAATGGCATGTGTCACTAGATTTGTCCAAGGGAATTCCAATCAGCTCCATGTAAACTCCAAGAGTCGCCCATCTTCTGCATGAATGGGCCAGGAGGTATGCTTTTATTCAAACCATTCCAATATTAATTATAATTTTATTGGGTTGTTGTTAGGATCAAATGGAATAATATATGTAAAAAAGATTTATGAACTTTAAAATTATTTGATCATTAGGAAGCATCTCCTAAGTTATTGGTATAGGATATATAGTGATGAAAATGAAATAGCCCCACTCTAATAGAGATGAAAATGAAAAAGCCCCACCTTAAAGGAGTTTAAATGCTATTTGGGGAGAAACTTTAATCAAGAAATCAAAATTCAAGAAACATTTGTCAGTCACCTAGTAAGTGCCAAGTATCATGCTGAGCACTGGGGATACAAATTTGTTAAGCCAAAGGATCTATACTTGTAGATGTCTGGGATCTGGCCAATTCTCTCTCTTGGGGAATTGCATTTTCTACTATTATGGAGAATAAAAGGAGTGCCTTCCCTGTACTGCCAGTCACTTATCTAAGTAGGGACCCAGAAGATGGAAGGAGAAGAGTCTGTATTAGACAATCACTTTATTGGTCTCCTATTTCAGAGGGATATTGGGGTAAATTATACCTATATTTTGTGTTTTAGATATTTATGTATAAAATTATATCCATATATATGGATATAGTAGCCATAGATTCAGACAGTCAAAAACAACTTTCTTTAGTTGCTTTAAAGGGGAGGTTAACAGATAGTTTACTGTTAGATGGATTAGTTACCTGCAACCAAATATTCCTTACACATAAAATAATCTAAACTATTTATCCAAGAAAATACTAAACAGATATCAGGGAATTATATGGAATTATATAAATGAAGAGGAAGAATAATTTAGATAAATGGGCTCCTTTATTCAAGAGATAACTATGGGTCTTTCACAGGATTCTAAAGGTGTGGCTTGTTTCTCTTCTCCCTGTATGCTATTTTTACTTGCTAATCTCATCAGCTGTTGCTTTGAATTATCTTTTCTATATAGATAACTCTCAGATCTACTTATCCAGTCTCTTTTCTTCTTCTTTACTAATCTCTAATCTCATAACTTCAACAATCTTTCAGATATCTGGAACTGGATGACTAATAGACTTTTTACATACAATGTGCCCAGAAAAAAAAAATCATTATCCTTCCTCTTGTTCCAATTTCTATATAATTAATGAAGATTTTACTATCCTTACAGTCTCCCAAGCTACAATCTAAGAGTCTTCCTTGACTTTTTTATTCCCTATGACAACAACAACAGCAACCAAAACCAACCAACCAACCAATAACAATAATTTCTAACAAATTTACATAGAAATTACTATGTGCCAGACACAGTACTAAGCACTTTATAATTATTATCTCATTTAATAATCACAATATATCTGTGCAGTGAGTGCTGTTTTATTGTCTTTATTTAAAGATGATGAGACTGAGGTAGAAAGCAGTTAAATGATTTGCTTAGGATCACATACCTAGTAAGGATCTGAGGCTGGATTTGAATTCAGTTCTTCCTTATTCCAGGCCCACCTATCTAATTACTATACCATATCCAATCTAGCTGACCCAAATCCAGTCATTTGCAAGAGCCTAAAACAGTCTCCAATCTCTTCCCACTCCAATCCATCCTATACTCAAATGCCAAATTCTTTTTTTCTAAAATGCACATTTGATCATATCACATCCCCTTCCCCCAATTCAACTCCTAGTGGTTCACTATTGCCTATAGTATCAAATATGAAATCCACTGGTTTTTAAATGGCTCCATGTCCTTGTCCCTTCCTACCATTCCACTGTTTTTTGATATTGTTTCCCACCATATACTCTGAAATCCAAGAACATGTCTCCTTCTTCTTACTCAGAAAAGATATTCCATTTCTGAGCATTTTAATTGACTCACCTCCCATGCCTTGAATGCTCCTTCTTCATCACCATCCATCTTCCCTAGATTCAGTTTGGTCCCATCTTCTACAAGGAGACTTTACCAGACCTCCTTAATCTTAGTTCCTTTTCTGATACTACTCCCCATTTATCATGTATAGATTTTGATTGTAAGTAGTTGTTCACATGGTATCTCCCCCATTAAATTGTGAGGTTCTTGAGAACAGGGCTTCCCCTCTTCACTGCTTTCTTTATAAACCTAGCCCTTAGCATAATTTCTGGCATATGTATGCATTTAAATAAATTTGAGCTAAGTGATTTATAGGAGCAAGACAAAATCCCAATTCAACTAAAGAGAATAATTTCAAGTCTTTTATCAGTCCCTGAGGTTACAGATTCTAGAAGTCAAGGTTCATGTTGGAGAGGTCAGTTTGTCATATGAGTACAGTTCTGGGACTCTAGTCTTACATTCAAATTTCACATCTTACTTTCCTCCCATTATTTCTTGACTATTCCTTCACTCTTGTGTTTTACCTCTCCTTTCCTATTCCCATTCCCATCTGTTCCTTTCTCTTCCCCTCTTCCAACTTTACTCAGTGTGATAACCTCAGAAGTCTTTCAGGAATTCACACTTCATGTCTTTCAAGTATGCAGCATTTCAGCATGTATTCACAGATGTATTCTTTAGATATGTATGTCTTTGTGCATGTCTGTGTACATATACATATATACGAATATGTGTGTGTCTATATATGTATATATATATGTATATATACATATATAGACACACACATATACATATATATATACATCCTTGCCCAGAGTATATATGTGGGTACATGCACATATATACATATAAACATATTCACAACAAATGTCAAGGGTTTTTGTTTTTTTTAATGGGGAGGAACCATTATCAATTGGAGTCGGGCACGGTATAAGGAAAGTTTTCATGTAAAAGGGGTATTTTAGATGAGATTTGGAAGAAACTTGGGATTTTTAACAATTAGAGGTTAGGAACACCCCCATTCTAGGCAAAGGGAAGGGAATAAGCATTTTTATAGTACCTACTATGTGCCAGAGGCAAGCTCTTTCTAAATATTATTTTATTTTATTTTTACAATAACTCTCAAAATTGAGTGCTGTAGTGATCTCCATAAAAATAGATTAAGTGATTAGCCAAGGTCACAAAACTAGAAATTGTCTAAAGCTAGATTTGAACAAAGATTTTGCTTACTCTAAGTCAAATGAAACCCTTGTTTGCCTTTAGCCTACACAATGTCACAGACAAGGGATATGAAATGTTGCATGAAGAATGGAAGTTGGACTGAACCACAGAATTCAAAAAGAGGATTATATAATAAAGTTTATATTAGAGCCAAGTTTGGAAGGAATTGAAATATCAAACATAATATATCCCCTATCTAAGTCTAGCCCCTTTCTCTCTCCCTATCATAACCCAGCATATTTTGTTTGTTCACTAGATAATACTTTGGATTTTATTACATTATATCAATCCTTGAACATTAGTTTTGATTACTAGTTGATATTTTCATTCTTTTTTTCTAAGAAGGCTTACTTTAGGACAGTGAGTTTTGGTCTCAGGAAATTCTTTATATACTTAAAAAGTTATTGGAGACGCCAAAGAGCTCTTTTAAAGTTGGTTTTATTTATCAATATTTACCATGTTAAAATTAAAACAGATATATTTAAATCATTCATTTAAAATAATAAATCCATACCATGTCACTATAAATAGCCTATTTAAACATATGTTCATAGATGTGTGTGTGTGTGTGTGTGTGTGTGTGTGTGTGTGTGTGTGTATGGCTTAATAGATGATAGTGGGGATTCCCAGTCTGATTTTACATTTAATCTATTGCAATACATTATTTAGGTAAAATTCTAAAATAATTTTGATCTTCCTTGCCTTCTTTCAATGTTAAGCTACAATCCTGCCTTATACAGGAAGCATTTTCCCAATCCCTGTTAATTCTTGTGTTTTCATTCTTTGATTATTTTCAAACTATCTTGAATATATTTTTTTAATTGTACATGATTGTTTACATATTGTTTCCCCCATTTGACTTTGAATTCCTTGAGAACAGCAGATGTCCTTTGCCTTTCTTTGTATGCAAATGCATAGCTCATCAACTGGAACACATAGGTATTTGATAAATATTTTATTGATTGCTTGATAGCCCAAGTACTATATGATAAGAAATGCTGATTTAGGTCAAACCTTGCAGAAAACAAATGATAAAAAAGAGTAAGGCAGTCTGGTGCATTTCTCTGAATGAGAAAATTCAATGTGCATCACTTTAAAAAAAAGTTACTTCTTAATGAATTAATTGTATAATAAGCTAATCAGAGAATTATGAGCATATCTCAAACATTTTTATATAAGATCCCAAATTAGTTTTTTTAAGCTATAGATTCCTTTTTCCTATTATTTCTCAATTTATCTCTTTCTATTGGTTGTTCTTTGTTTACAACTCTTTACTAACTCAGCAGCGCACAATAGCCAGATTAAGAAATCTATTCTAATTTTAACATCATTTGTTAGACCTATATGAAAATGTTCAAGATATGATTTTAGGATTAGAAAACAGAGATTTCTTGATACTAACATTCTCTCTCTTTTTTCACTATATTTTTCATCATGACTTTAAAAATAACCCAAATTTTATCTAGTAAAATTTTCAGAGACAGAGTGGTATAATGTCAAAATTGATGCTAACGTCCTATGGCTATTTCACCAATTGCTTGTGCTCTTTTCCACACACCCAAATAAGCCATGGTCTTTTTCTTATTCTAGCTTGTAGGCTTATATATGGGTATATATTGTTTATATATAAGAAATATGTTAATATCTCAGAGATATGTCTGACAGTAAGATTTAACATTTATTAATAATAATGGCCATTAATTGTCAGAACAATTGACAAAGCTTTAAATGAATATTATAAGTAATGGTGCTATAAATCATTGTTTGAACAGATTATTGTTCTAATGTTTCTAATCAATGATTTTTTTTTCTAGACTTGGCAAACAAAGTTGGAAGAATGTTAGCTATTCTGGGTAGAGACCTACTTAGGCCATGTTAGTTACTTAGTTAGTTACTTAGCCTTAACATTGATATGGTAACATAAAAGTTTAAGATTTTACTTAGGGTCTTAGTCTCACTTGAACATATTTTCATTTTGATAACTAAAGGAAAAATATAATCAATAAACATTGGATTAAGAATTTCTATTCAAAATCTAAGAAAAAAGATTTCAGCTGTTTCATAAGTATACTTAAGTAATACTCTTTCCCCCTCCCCTAGCAATAGCAGTAGTGATGGAAAAGAATTATACCATGAAATTCTTTTGTTTTTTGTAAACTAAATAATCTAATTCTTTTTTTTTTATTAAATTTATTTGTTTTTATTACACATTGTTTTATGAATCATGCTGGGAAAGAAAAATCAAAGCAAAAAGGAAAAATCATGGGAAAGATAAAAAAAAGTGACTATAGCATGTGTTGATTTATGTTTAATCTTCATAATTCTTTTTCTCAATGCAGGTGACATTTTCTATGCAAAGTCTACTAGGATTGATTTGGATCACTGACCCACTGAGAAGAACCAAGTGTTTCCATAATTGATCATCATACATTCTTGGTATTATTGTGTACAATGTATTCCTGTTTCTGCTTGTTTCACTCAGCATCAGTTCATAAAAATCTTTCTACAATCAGCTTCTTCATCATTTTTACAGATATACTATTATTTTCATATACCACAACTTATTCAGCCATTCTGCAGTTGATGAGCATTGAGTCATTTTCCAATTCTTTGCTACCATAAAGAGATACATACAGTTTTGCACCTGTGGGTCTTTTATGATTTCCTTAGGATACAGACAAAGTAATGGCATAGCTGGGTCAAAAGGTATGCACAGTTGTACAATGCTTTGGGCATACTTTCAGGCTGCTATCCAGAATGGTTGGATCATTTCACAACTTCACCAACAATGCATTAGTGTCCTAGTATTCCTACATCCCCTCCAACATTTATCATTATCTTTTCCTATCATCTTAGTAAATCTGAGAGGTATGAGGTACTACCTCAGAATTGTTTTAATCTTCATTTTTCTAATTAATAGTGATTTTTTCATGTGACTAGAAATGTTTTCAATTTCTTCATCTGAAAATTGTCTGTTCAAATCCTTTGACCATTTATCAATTGCAGAATGGCTTGAATTCTTATAAATTTGAGTCAATTATCTATATATATTTTAGAAATGAGGTCTTTATCAGAACCCTTAAATGTAAAAATGGTTTCCAAATTTATTACTTTTCTTGTAATCTTGTCTGCAATAGCTTTGTTTGTACAAAAACTTTTTAACTTAATATAATAAAAATTATTATATCAGTAATGATCTTCAGTTCTTCTTTGGTCACAAATTCTTCCTTTTGTCCTGTGAACCTAACCTATTCCACTGAGTGACTAATCTATTTCTTAGCTAATACCAAATGGTTTTGATAACTGCTGCTTTATAAGATAGTTTTAGATCTGTTACAACTAGACCACATTCATTTGCATTTTTCTCACTAGTTCCCTGGAGATTCTTGACCTTTTATCTTCCAAATGAATTTTATTATTTTTTCTAGATCTGCTAAATAATTTATTGGGAGTTTAATTTGTATAGCACTAGATAAGTAGATTAATTTAGGTTGTATTGCCATTTTGATTAAATATGATCAGCCTATCCAAGAGTACTTGATATTTTTCCAATTGTTTAGATCTGACTTTATTTGTGTGGAAAGTATTTTTCAGTTGTGTTCATACAGTTTCTGACTTTGCCTTGGCAGCCAGATTCCCACATACTTTATATTATCAACAGTTATTTTAAATGGACTTTTATTTTGTATCTCTTGCTGCTGGACATTGTTGGGAATATATTAAAATGCTGATGATTTAGGCGGATTTATTTTGTATCCTGCAATTTTGTTAAAGTAATGGATTGTTTCTAGTAGTTTTTTAGTTGATTCGCTACATCTATTTATCTGCAAAGAGTGATAATTTGGTTTCCTCATTACCTGCTCTAATTCCTTTAATTTCTTTTTCTTCTCTTATTGCCAAAGCTAATATTTCTAATACAATATTGAATAATAATGGTGATAGTGGGCAACCTTGTTTCACCCCTGATCTTATTGGGAATGGTTCTAGTTTGTCCCAATTACATATGCTACTTGCTGATAGTTTTTAAATGATGCTACTAATCACTTTAAGGAAAAGTCCATTTATTCCTATACTCTCTAGCATTTTTAATGGAAATAGGTGTTGGATTTTATCAAATGCATTTTTTGTAACTATTGAGATAATCATATAGTTTTTTTGTTTGTTTTTTTTTAGTTTGGTTATTGATATAATCAATTATGCTGATAGTTTTCCTAATATTGAAACAGCCCTGCATTCCTGGTATAAATCCTACTTGGTCATGCTGTATTTTCATTGAGATGGCCTTCTGTAATCTCTTTGCTGATATTTTATTTGAGATTTTTGCATCAATATTCATTAGGTTAAATTAGTCTATAATTTTCTTTCTCTGTTTTCGCTTTACCTGGTTTAGGTATCAGTACCATGTCTATGTCATAAAAGGAATTTGGAAGAAGTTCTTCTTTCCCTATTTTTTCAAATAGTTTGTATAGTCTTGGAGTTTATTGTTCTTTAAATATTTAGTAGAATTCACATGTAAGTCCATCTTGCCCTAGAGATTTTTTCTTAGGGAGTTAATTAATGACTTGTTCTACTTCTTTTTCTAAAATGGTACTATTTAAGTAATTTATTTCTTCTATTTATCTGGGTAATCTAGACTTTTGTAGTAGATATTCCTCCATTTCACTTAGATGATCACATTTATTGACATAAAATAGAGCAAAATAACTCATAATCATTGCTCTAATTTCTTCTTCATTGGTGGAAAGTTCTCCTTTTCATTTTTGAGACTAACACTTTGATTTTCTTCTTTCCTGTTTCTAATCAAATTAACTACAAATTTACCTATTTTGTTGTTTTTTTCATAAAACGAACTCGTAATTTTATTTATTAATTCAATAGTTTTATTTACTTTCAATTTTATTAATCTCCCCTTTCATTTTTAAAATTTCAAGTTTGGTGTTTGATTGAAGCTTTTTAATTTGCTCCTTTTCTGGCTTTTTTAATTGCAAGCCCAATTCATTGATCTTTTCTTTCACTATTTTATGCAAGTAAGACTTAGAGATATAAAACTTCCCCTTAGACCCATTTTGGCTCAATCCCACAAATTTTGGTATGCTGTCTCATTACTGTCATTCTCTTGGATGAAATTATTGATCGTGTCTATGATTTACTGTTTTACCCATTCATTCTTTAGCATGAAATTATTTCATTTCCAATTACTAGTTGGTCTATTTTCCCTTGGCCTTTTATTGAATGTCATTTTTATTGCATTGTGAGCTGAAAAAAAAATTGCATTTGTTATTTCTGCCTTTCTGAATTTGATTTTGAGGTCTTTATGCACTAATATATGGTCAATTTTTTAATAGATTGCATGAACTCCCAAGAAAAAAAGTATGCTTCTTTCTGACTCCATTTAATTTTTTCCAAAGATCTATCAAATCTAACTCTTCCAATATTCTATTTACCTCCTTAACTTCTTTCTTATTTATTTTGTGATTTGATCTATCTAGTTCTGAGGGAGCAGGATTGAGATCCTCCACTATTATAGTTTTGCTGTCTATTTCTTTTTGCAGCTCTCTTAACTTCTCTTTTGGAATCTGAATGCGATACCACTTGGTGCATATATATTTAGTGTTGATATTACTTCACTATTTATGGTACCCATTAGCAAGATATAGTTTCCTTCCTTATCTTTTTTAATTAGATCTATTTTTGCTTTTGTTTAATCTGAGGTCAGGATGGCTACCCTTACTTTTTTATCTGGCTTGAGGTCTAATAGATTTTGCTCCAGCCTTTTACCTTTACTCTATGCTTTAAATGTGTTTCTTGTAAGCAGCATATGGTAGCATTCTGGCTTTTAATCCAGTCTGCTATCTGCTTTCATTTTATGGGAATGTTCATGTCATTCACAAGACTAATTCTGTATTTCCTGCCATCTTATTTACTCCAAATTATGCTTTTCTCTTTCCTTCTCCCCAGTGTTTTGCTATTGACCATCACTTTCCTCAAGCATCTCTACTCCTTTGTAGCCCCTCCTACTTTTTTGTACATTTCCCCCACTATTTCTCTTTTCCCTTCTATTAGCCCCCCCCCTTTTCTTTTCCTTTTCCCTTCCCACTTCCTATATTGTGAAAACAGATATTCTAATATTCTCTCTTTGAGCCAAATCTGAGAGTAAGATTCACACAATGCTCATTCTCCTCCCTTTTTTCCCTCAATTATAATAATTTTTCTTTGCCTCTTCATGAGATGTAATTTCCCTCATTTTAACTCCATTTCTCTCTTTTTCCACTATAATTCCTTTTCCATCTCTAGTTTCTTTTTTATGTTATGATAATACAAATTATACCTGCACTCTCTATGTATACCCATAATAGAAATACAGTTCTTAAAAGTTCTTTCCTTTTTACATTTTTATGCTTCTCTTGCGGTCTATATTTGGAGGGTAAACTTTTTGTTCAACTCTGGTCTTTTCATCAGAAATAAATAAATTCACCTGTATCATTGAATGTCAATCTTCTTCCCTGAAAGAAAATGCTCAATTTAAATAGATAATTTATTCTTGGGTGCATTCCAAGTATCAGATTCCAGGCCCGTTTATCTTTTAAGGTGGAAGCCACTAGGTTGTAGGTAATGTTTATTGTGGCTCCTCTATATCTGAATTGTTTCTTTCTGGCTACTTACAATATTTTTTTCTTGATTTTATAATTCTGAAATTTAGCTACAATGTTCCTTGAAGTTTTCTTTCTGGGGTCTCTTTCAGGAGATATTGGTAAATTCTTTCAATATCTATTTTACTTTCTGATTCTAGAATATCAGGGCAGTTTTCTTTGATGATTTCCTAAAAAAATAATGTCCAGGCTCTTTTTTTTAATCAAGGTTTTCAGGAAGTCCAATAATCCTTAAATTGTCTCTCCTAGATCCATTTTCCAGGTCAGTTATTTTTCTAAGTAGGCATTTTCCATTTTTTTCTAGTTTTTCTTTTTTGTTTGTTTGTTTTTTTGTTTTACTTGACTGATTCTTGATGTCTTGTTGACTCATTCATTTCCATTTGTTCAGTTCTGATATTTAGTGAATTATTTTCTTCAGTTATCTTTTTAAGTTCTTTTTGTATTTGATGAATTGAATTTTTAAATGAGTTATTTTGTTCTATGGATTTTATTCCATTTCACAAATTCACTTTTTAAGTCATTGTTTTCTTTTTCCATTTCACAAATTCTGTTTTTCAGGCAATCGTTTTCTTTTTCTATTTTGCTCAATCTGTTTTGTAAGGAGTTATGTGCTTTTTTCTATTTCACTAAATCTATTTTGTAATGAATTTTCTTCAGATAATTTTCCAAACCCTCTTGCAAACCTCTCATTCCCTTTCCCTATTTTTCTTCCAGCTCTTTTTTAAGATTCTTTTTGAATTCTTCCAAGACAGCCTTTTTTATATGGGCACCAATGTATGTCACCCTTTGGGGCTTCATCTGGAGATGATCTAATTTTAATCTCCTCAGGGTTTAAGATAAATTCTTCTCTTTCACCAAAATAACTCTCCATGGACAGAGTTCTTTTTGCTTTTTTTCCCCTCTTTTTTTTTTAAGTTGAGATATGCTTTTAGGGCAAAGGGGAGATTGTCCAAGCTTTCTCTATATGTGGATGTGATTGGGTTGGGTCAGTGCTGACTGATTTCTGGGGCTGGGTGGGTGTGGCCAAGTCCTATGAAATTCTGATGTTTCAAGGTTCATTTTTTGCCTTTTGTGTTTGTGCTGTATGTCTTATAACTAATCTGCTGATCTACTGACTTGCAACCAGGGTAGAGTAGCCAACACTGCTGCAGATATTCCTCCCCTTAGATTCTCTAGCACTCAAGGACTGTGTGCTGCCTGCACTAGGCATCTGTGCTCAGTCTGCTTACTTTTGGCTTACCTCCCTCCATGCCTGATTAAAACAGACTTTTTCTAGAGAACCTCTAAATTATTTTTGTTGGTAATTTGTAACACTCCAAATATTCATGGGTTCTGTCACTCCCAAATAAATTCGGAGGCTGGATTTACTGTTAGTATAAGGATCATGGGGAGAGCTCAGAAAAAGACATGTCTCTTCTCTGCCATCTTGGCTCTGCCCCATACCATAAAATTCTTAACAGATTATTTATTTTTAAACCAATTCACAGGAAGCAAAGGCATTTAAGAAATACATTTTTCAGGAAAAGGGAGGAAATTATGCAGTTCCAAACTTCAGTTCTTCATAAAAACAAATATCCATTGCTAACACATTGTCATTGAGAGAAGAAAAAATACTTAATCATCTAATGGGAAAATTTTGGCATGTTCAAATATGTTATGGTTTTGTAACAGTGCAATCAAAGACCTTCTTGATTTCTTATCTCTCATTTTCTGACCATGAAAGAATATGCAGGCTAAATAATACCTTCATGTTGCAGCCCTTTTCATAGGGGTAAGAAACTTGAAATTGAGTGGAGAGAATGGCTGAATAAGTTATGGTACATGAATGTTACAGATTTTTCTATAAGAAACAACTATAATGTCCAGATTAACTCTCTAGAGGGCCTCAAGATCAGTCAGATCTTGGATCAATCAAAGTCCTTGGTCTTTAGGCGGGGAAGTGAAGGAGGTGGGCAAGCTGCCACATGGCTTGCCAAAGATGAATCCTGGACTCTGAATCTGGAGCCTCAAGCCTCTCTCCTCCTTGTCCTGCAGCTGAGTGACCCTGGCCTCTCTCCTTCAGCCCTCCAATCCTTCCTACAATTATCTCACCACCACACATTCAGCAAGCACCAATAGTGAGGAGAGTTATCATATCACCATCTCATCTAAATATATGTATATAAAATCATCATCTCACATTGAATAGATAATTAGCCTTAAGTGCTCTGCTGTCTGATTCAAGTACACCTTTTCAGAGTTTCAGTCCTCTACAAATGACTAGCAGGATAATTTTAGAGAGGCCTGGAGAGATTTAGATGAAATGATAATAAGTGAAATGAATAGAAACAGGAGATCATTATATACAACAACAGCTATTTTATACAATGATCAATTGTGATGGACATGACTTTTTCCAACAATGAGATGCTGGTTGCCAGTTCCAATGATCTTGTGATGAAGAGAGCCATCCACACCTAAAGAGAGGACTGTGGGAACTGAATGTGAATCACAACATAACATTCTCACTCTATTTGATGTTGTTTGCTTGCATTTTGTTTTCTTACTCATTTTCTCTTTTTTTTTTATCTGATTTTTCCTGTGAAGCAAGAAAATTGTATAAATATGTTTATACATATTGGATTTAATATATTTTAAGATGTATAACATATATTGGATTGCTTGCCATCTATGGAAGGGGGTGGGAAAAAGGGGAAAATCTGAAAAACAAGGCTATGCAAAGGTTAATGTTGAAAAATTATCCATGCATATGTTTTGAAAATTAAAAAAAAATTAAAAAAATAAATAATTCCTTTAATAAGAAAATTTAAAAATGACTTTATTTAAAAAAAAAAAAAACTTGTTGAAAATTTCGCTTAAATTTGGCTCTAAGTGAAAAAAAATCAGAGAATGTAGGAGATGAAATATTTTGATTATTTTCATTACTGGAAGGCAGATAGGGTCAAAGAGGCAAAGTCTGGACAAGAAACCAAAGCTGTTTTTGAAACCCCTATAATGCTGAAAATTAATTTGGATAGTGTAATCCCTCTAAAAGTTTTGACTCCAAGAAATCACTCCAGGAAAATCAAGGGCCATTTTCTTTTTATATCTGAAAGAAAACTAATATTATAATAACTCCTGATAATTACACTCTACAAAGAAGAGAATGAAGACTTTCAGAGAGTGAGTTCAAACTATATCTCTAATACTATCTATCTTCATAAGCAGAGAAAGATAAAACTTCTCAAACCTTCAGTTTTTCCATTTGTTAAAGTTTGCTGATGCTGTTACTGTTTTGTTGTTTTTGTTTTTTTACAAATACTTAACTTTTTTTTTTTTTTTTTTTTTTTTTTACAAATACTGAACTTAACAACATTTTTCGAAACTCGCATGAGGTGATACATGGAAAGATTACACTTTATAAACCTTAAAGAATTCTTTAGGTTAATGTTATGAAATAATTTCCTTTGTTTACTCTCATGTGTCTATATTTATTTAATTCTTGCTCTGATCTTATTACTTCTTCAAATAAATTTGAAATGATAGTTAATAGTGTTTTGTCAGCCATATGTTATTTTTGAATATCTTCTATTTCTGTAATAAATACACATGATTGGATTATGTGCCACATTTTAAATTTCTCTCAATAATCAGTAATTTCAGAAAGTCTAGTTGGTTAATCCATTCACCTACTGCTGAAGATATCACAGTGCAGTTGTTCCAGATACTTAAACTGTTGATAAAGTTTGTGGAAGGAATTAATCATTTTTTCAAAACCTTGGAGAGGTGAAGAAGGAAGTTTGTTTTTCTTATTGTTTTCTTTCAGTCAACTGAGACTAAATTTAAAAGACCACATATTCAGTTGTCAATAATAAACCAAATCTATTGTATGATTTATGTTAAATCTAGATCAGAATTAGCATTAAAGCCAACAACTCTTATTTTGAACAATGTTTTAGTTTTATCGTGGTATTTTAAGAGCTTTTATATTTGAGCTACATTTTCCATGAGTTGTTAGACTGTGTAATTTAAATAAATATTTTTATTCTGAATATACCCTATTAAAGAAATTGAAGTAAAGTTAGTATGTAGTTTTATGTCCACATTATTTTTGACCTACTTAAAGTTATTCAATTATACTGACTAGTATATGACAAATCATTGGGAAACCTGACAATTCAAAATTATATTATAATACCTTCACTTGGCCTGGTTTTTCTCTTTTTATTATAGTACTAGATCACTTACTTAAAGCTTTCTATGTATCCAACAGGATCTCAGTTGTGGAGTATTATGTCATTATAATATGTAATGCATTATTTATTTTGGGGGAGAGTGGCAGTGTTCTAGTCTAGCAGTGCTTGGCCCCTGGCTAAGTAAAAAGATATTGAGTTAGTCCACACCATAAAACAGAAAAATTGGACTGGACAAGTATTTAAATAATTGCTGTATTTTACCCAAGATATTGTACTCAGTGATCATCATCATTCATAAACCTAATAACTATGCAGATAGCTCATGGCTCCTTTATTGCAAGATTGGTTAGCTCAGCTGGTTAGTACAACATGCTTTCGAAAGCAAGATTGCAATTCTGAATGTGTAACCAGTTAGCTTCCTCCAAGAAAACTTGTTTTCACAATCTCTAGTTTTACTGTCTTTACATTTGTTGCATGAAGAGTCTGTCAGAGGATTGTAGATGATTCAGATTATGACCATTATTGTGGATTTATAACTTCATCTTTTCATATATCGATACCAATAGATACTATTTTTGTTGTCCATTCAGTCATATCCAACTCCTATTGATCCCATAAACCTTAACACTTATTTCTTTCTGTCTTTGACTATCTCTCAAAGTTTGTCCAAGTCCATATTTATTGTTTCTATGATATCTATACATCTCATCCTCTACCATTCCCATTTTCTTTTAGCTTTTAATCTTTCCTGATATCAGGATCTTTTCCAGTAAGTCTCCTCTTTTCATTATATGGCCAAAGTGTTTAAGTTTTAGTTTCATTACTTGACCTTCCAGTGGGCATCCAGAATTAATTATTGACTTATTTGATCTCCTTATTGTTCAATGGACTCTCAAAAGTCTTCTCAAGTACCACAATTCAAGTGTATCAATTCTATGGCACTCAGCTTTACTTATAGTCCAATTCTCACAGCTATCCTGGAAAAAATATAATTTTGACTATATGGATCTTTGTTGGTAAGATGATGCCTCTCTTTTTTAATATACTGTCCAGATAGACCATAACTTTTTTTTTTGTTCCAGGAGCAAGCATCCCACAAATAAGTAAATGCTAAGATTTCTTGAGGTCTTAAATAGATTTAAAAAAAATCATCCATTCTTAATCATATGCTTTGGATTCACTCACTCAATCTTAGGTTTTAGACTAAAGTTTAAAAGGCTTTCAAACGTCTCAGTTTTATAAAAATTATGTCTGGGTAAGTTGAAGAAGCTTGGATACACTCTAGGGGACATTGATAAAATATCAAGCTAGGGCAAAAATAGATTCATTACAGAGACTGAAATAAATACAATGTTCTAGTAATATCCCTGAATAGAAATCTTGAGAACAAAAGACAGGACCTAATTATTGGCCTAAGCCAAAATCTCCTTCCCTTTTCTATATCTTTGGCTGAAAGAAGACCTTTTGAGTTTCAGAAATTTCATATTGTGGATTAAGTAAAAGCACTAATTACATTGGGAGCCCAGGAGGGACTAAACATAGCTTTATTTATACATAAGAAACCTAGAAAATATACTATCCCATGCCATTAAACATCCCGCAATAGAGAAGAAATGATTTCAAACACCCATGATTTGCAAATTGCCCTATTTGACCCTTTAGGCCAATTTTCCCTGGACTCTGCACATACTACTGGAAGATTATGTCATGGACTTGGATGAGGAATGTGTATGATAGTGATTCCTGTTATGTACCAACTCTTCTTACTATTATCCCTTAGCAAATATCAATATATAATAGTTATTTATATCTGATTTACTAAGTTATTTTGGACTGGTAAATAAAGATGAATAATAGAGGGAAGCACATCAGTAGGGGTTTTTAAGATGTAGCACTAGCAAAGATTTTTACCCTCCTAATTCCCCAAACCTTAGAAGTATCTCTAGGGAATTGAAGATCAAAATATTCAAGATCAGTAAGAATTCAGACAAGCATCACAGGACATTTGCTACATTTATATGTTTATTTGAAATAGAGAAGCACATATAAAAAATGGCTATAAAAGAGAAAAAAATACTAATTTCTTCACAACAGGCCCTATGCTCATGAAACATCATCTCAAAGCTGCCATTATATTAAGGGAGAAAAAAAAAAAGAAAGAACGAAAGAAAAAAAGAAAGAAAGAAAAAGAAAGAAAGAAAGAAAGAAAGAAAGAAAGAAAGAAAGAAAGAAAGAAAGAAAGAAAAAAGATCTATTGCTAGTTTTGTCATTAGATTTCTTCTAATTAACAAAATACCTAATTTTTGTTTTCCTAAATTCATGTAATTATTTATTTTCCTTCCTGATATTTTCTTGTTTTTCTGAAAGCTTAAATTACAGTGTGTTCTAATTTTACTTTGTTCTCCTCTGTGCCCATGGCATCTTTCACATAACTTGCAAACCCCAAAAGAAAAAAAAAATAAATTATACCTGTTTTCCTCTCTTTCCAGAGAGAACTGGTACAGCTTTTGCTTTGAAAACACATTTTAAAAGAAAAAAATCTACTTTATTATCATATACTTTTCTCCAGGGACGTTTCCAACACTTAAGTTCATGCCATGTTGGTAAGCTAATGTGCTGTCTTAAGAAGAGAGTAAGAGGACAGATGACATATTTCATTTCTTTATGGTTTCACATTTTGTTTATGTAATATCCCAGCGTACATATTGGAGCATCTCAGGATTGCTGCATGGTGTGGGAGGACATTAGGAATCGAGCTCCCATTATAGCTAATGGGAGCTGTGTTTCTATTTCCCTGTGTACTACTCTGAAAATGTCATCCAGCTCACTTTGTCCCTTTAAAAAAGAAAAATGTATCTGTTTTGCTCTCCCCCTCTTCATGCTCTAAGTCTCTTTGACCTCTGTTGACAATCACATGCTTTCTGGCTCTTTGCCATGCTAACTGCACACTGTAGTATAATTGGTAAAGGCACATAAAGAATCAGCTTGGTGAAGGGAGGTTGAAGTTGGAAAAATCACAGTCCTCACTTTTTCTTCTTTTCATGAAAAAGGAGTATATATTAATGCACTCAGAGAAAGAATATAAATACTGTATGTGATCCAATAGGGGACTATAAAGATTTCATTGCCAAGAGTTGGGAATAATCACATGACTCATCCATGGCAGAGACATGAATGAGTGAGGAAGGACTTCTCAAACAAATAGCTATAAAAGCTTTCTTCACTAGTACCCGGCCTTAGCACATTGTTTATTTATGTTCCTCTTCTTGACTTTATTCAGGTCTCCCTTCCTTTCCTTCGCAGATGATATATTGAAAACTATTTATTGTTGGTATTATGGATAGCATACTCCTATAACAACAAGTTTAAAGCTTTTCCTTATGGCTACACTGAATAATGCTATATTCATGATATGTGCAAAATATGAAGGATTAAGGGCATGATTATGGATTAATTAGTAGTTTTTTACCTAAGGATCTTTTATTTTTATCAGTCAAGTGTTATGTAAGGATTATTTCTCCTTCTACTCCCCATTATACAAGAGCTACTTTTCACTCTTCCCTCCCTTTCTTTGCATTCCTAGCACTTAGCCCAGTGCCTGGTATGTTTTAGGTATTAAATAAAAACTTGTTGGCTTTTTGACCTGAAAACTTAAGGGTCTAATCAGGATTAATCCCTTAGGCATTTCCTGTGCTGTAAAAGTGAATTATTATTGTGTTTAGGAAACTTTAAATCAAGATTACATCATAAAACAGAGAGGTCCATGTTTGAATTAAGCATCTCCTAGAACTGCCTCCAAAACCATCATAAATAGGAAGGGACATATTGATATTAGAAAGACTTTTGTTGCGGTTGAATTTTCCACCACAAAATGGAAAGACTCTAGCTGTAGAATGAATGGTTAAATGGCACAATTAATCAAGTGCTAGGACTGGAGGCAGGAAGACCCAAGTTTAAATCTGGTCTCAGACATTTATTAGCTGCATGACCCTGGGCAAGTCATTTTGGAATGGACCCTAGCAAGGCCTCTGTTTGTATTAGGGGCTGGGGAAGAAAAAAAATTATTGTTGCCTATCAGGGCAAATGCCAGGGAATTTGGGTTGTGGTAAACATGGTTAATCACACACCCAGGTGTAAGGAGCTTGGGTCTTATTAGACCAAATGCCAGGAAGCTTGTGTTCTGTTACATGTTTTTATTTTTTGTTTTTCTCAACATTAGGCCAAAAGTTAAGAAAGAAACACCTCCCTGGATAGGAAATGAGCAAAGAGAAACACATACCCCCATTCCTTTCCCTATAAAATACCCATCTTGGAGGACCCCCTGAGATTGATTGGCCCCGAGCTGTTTGATATGGCAATAAAGGCTTTTCCTTTGAAAAACCAGACTGGCATCTAGATAATTCTTACTTATCAAACCTATTTTCCGACTGCATTTCAAGTCTGTTTGCCTTAGTTTTTCATCTGTAAAATGAACTGGAGAAGAAAATGGCAAACCACTCTAATGTGCTTGCCAAGAAACCCCAAATGAAGTCATCATAGAGGAAACTACAATTAAAAAATGGCTGAATGGGCATATAATCATTGAGTCAGATGGGACTTGTAAAGACAATCTACCACTATGAGGAAACTTCCTACACACTAAGAATCACCTCTGTATTTCAAACATAAATGAACCCCCAATTTCTGTTTAAATACTTCTAGTAACAAAGAACTTATTAATTTAGGAAACAATCTATTAATTCATGAATACAATCCTAATTTTCAGAAAATTCTTCATTGAAGGGTTTCTAAACAACCCTTGTATAACTAATCCATTGGTTCAACTTCTAGCTTCTAATACAATCCACAAGTTATTACTTCAATGACTGAACCTGCTGTAAAATATAGAGATAAATAGAAACATTGCCATAGGAGTTTGTGAGAAGTTGGCAATGTGAACTACCCATTAGCAGCACGGAGAACTAAGGATGATCATGCTTCCAGTAAGCATAAAGGGCAAAAAGAATTTTACAACAAAGTATTGATATTGCATTGTTTGTGTTTCTTTGATCTTGTAAGGTAGATCAGGGGCTCTTAAACTAAAGTCCATGGATTTGTAGAAAGAGTTTAGGGAGTCCAGGAATTTGGAGGGGAAAACATTATATCTTTATTACAACATAATTGGATTTCTTTGTAATCCCATATATTTAATTCATGCATCTGAAAACATTCTGAGGTTTCCATACAGTTCACTAGACTGCCAAAAGGACCTGAGGCACAAAAGGGCTTAGAAACCCTAGAAACCAATGTATCTCTTCAATATATCAGGGATAACAGAATGTTCTTAGGAATAAAAACACTGGAGCTTTAAAGACAAAACAAAGAAGAAAGGGATCAGTTGAAGCAGAAGTAAATTGAGCTGTTTCAAATGATTGCAAGATGGAAGACTGATGCAAAAAAAAAAAAAAGAGAAAGAAGGAAAAAGTAAACATATTAAAGGTATGAGTTATTTTTGTTGTTGCTGTTTTTTTTCTATATAGTTTTAAGGAAGAAGTAGCTTCTTATACTTCAAGGAACAATGATGTGAGTTCTCAAATGCTACTAGGAAAAGATTTGTCCCTCAAAAGTCAGAAGAAGAGAAGATGAATAGTTATGGCCAATGATTCTCTCTTGAGATGTAACTAAACAGTTGTTTGTCAAACTCATGTGAGCAATAAAAATAATGTCTTCCTGGGATGGGTATCTAAGCTTTGATAGAGAATCTTCTAAGACATGTCTAACACAAAAACTACTTGACAATTCTGTTGATTTGTGTGGGGATATATTATAGCAATAGAAAGATTCTAGCCACAAAGAATTAATTAAAGATTATAAAGTTCTGGAGAAGAGGTATTAGTCTTTACATATACATTTACTATTATTTTTATCAAATGAAAAGTAGATCATTTGGAAGACACATAATTGGGAATTGTGGAGGGCTGAAACTCCAAAAAGGTTTGCTTGAATCAGACAACTGAGCACTTAAGGCTAATTACTTATTAGATATGAGACAATGACTCTATTAGCATATATTTGGATATGTTGGCTCTTCTCATTGTTGGTGCTTGCTGAATGTTTGGTGTTAAGATAATCATAGTCAAAGATTGTAGGGCAGAGGGAGAGAGGCCAGAGTCACTTGGAAGCAGGACAAGGAGGAGAGAAGTTGGTGAGTCCAGACTCCATAATCCAGGATTCTACTTGTCTTCCTCCTTCACTTCTCCCCCTAAAGACCAAGGACTTTAATTTATCCTGACTGGCTGACCCTGAGGCCCTCTAGGGAGTTAACCCGTACACTACATGAAGTGATTTCACATTGATGAGTGGCAACCATATTTGTATCTATTGGCCAAGATTAAAATAGGATACATGTTAGGAAATATAGTAAAAAAAAAAAAAAAAAAGAAAAGATATATTACCTAAAGTCTTAGGAATCTGATTAAGAGGACTTTCCTTAAATTGAGAGAAAAAAGAGGCAGGAATTAAAAAAAAAAAAAAAGAAATTGCTAAAATACATGCAAAACTTGATAATATAGAGTATCTCTAAGGTACAGTGGGAGAGTAAAATGATAGAAGCAAAGAAAAAAAAAACAAGAATTCAAAAAAAAAAAAAAAAACAATATTCAAGTAGAGAATCAAAATATCTGAGGCCTCAGAAGTTTATACTGAAGTGCAGCAAGAAGTTGAAACCAGATATGTGTAAGTGTTGCAAGGTCAAATGCTGAAAATAAACCTTAAATTCTTTGGCCACATAATGAAAAAATAGAACACATTGGAAAAGGGCCAGGTAATGGGAAAGATTGAAGCAAAAAGAAAAGGGGATGACAGAGAACAAAACAGATAGACGATGTCATGAAAACAATGAACACAAACTTGAATAGACTTTAGAAATAGTGGAGGATAGAAAAGCCAGGTGTGTTATAGTCTATGAGATCATGAAGAGTCAGACATGACTAAATGAATAAACAATAAATACATAGTATGGATAATAAAGGAAACTAGAAATATGCTGGTATGGAGAAAGATTCAACTTCATAGTTACCTGTGAAACTTGAGAGAATAAGCTTCCTTACTGTAATTTGTAGAATAACGTATACCATGTGTAGAAGGAGAAGAATAAAGTAATGAAGAAGTGGCATATTATATTAACATCTATTTATACTCAAACAAATTTGTAGATACCAGAATGGAGGTGAGCCACACATAAGATATTAAATTCCACATCCAATAGGCCAGCAATATAGCCCAAATTCAATAAAACTAATTTGAATAAAAATAAATATGTTTCATTCTGATTGAAAGAAAGAATTACACAAGTATAGAGTGAAGAATAGAATATAGCTAGGTAATAGTTAAAATGAAAAAATATCTCAGAATTTTACTGTGCTGAAATTTTAAAATTTCTCATTAGAATAATATAACAAGCAAACAAAAAATAACAACTTATGTGTTCTTGGCTTTCATTAGGAGAGATACAGTACCTGGAAGGAGGGAGAGAAAACAAGGTATGTCCTTGTTGAGCCAGATCTTTAAAGTTAAGTTTACTTCTGGTATCACATTTTAGTCAGATAACTGATAAATGAAAAATCCTTCCTCCCTTCCTCCCTCTGTCCCTCTCTTCTTCCTTCCTTCCTTCCTTCCATCCTTCCTTCCTTCCTTCCTTCAATCTTTCCTTCCTTCCTTCTTTCCTTCTTTCCTTTCTTCCTTCCATTCTTCTTTCCTTCCTTCCTCCCTCCCTTACTTCTTTCCTTCCTTCCTTCCTCCTTCCCTCCCTCTCTTTCTCCTCCTCTTCCTCTCTCCTTCCCTCCCTTATTCCCTTCCTTCCTTTCTTGTTTCCTTCCTTCTTCCAAAGTTCATCCATTGCATCTTGATTCATCATCATTCATCTTGATTCTGTCCTGAAACTGGACCATGATGACTGGAAGAGAGAGGCTAATAACTATCTGCAATTATGCCTTAGTTAAATCCAATTTAAGCATAAGTTAAAAGTCATGATGATTCCATTTTACCAATACTATCTTTCTCCAAATCCTGTGGTGATGGAGAAATGATGAAATAGCAGGTGCGGAGCCAATGGAAGCTGTAGTCACAATCCTGCACACAGGTGACCCAAGCCAAAGGGTCAACTTTTCTTTGGAAGCAGCAGTGTGATTTGGCAGCCCCCTGGGTGTCTGAGCAGCCTTTTCCATCCCAAATGTTCATAGGTACTATTTATATATGACAGTATAGAGCATTCCAATCTTGGATTGGTCTGATTAGCCACAGTCAGACACACTAACTTGACTCTAACATAATGATGTCATTTTAGTTCTCTTCAAAAACAAAAGACAACAACCAATCAAGTAACTAAATATATGACACACACACACATACCGTGTTTCCCCGATAATAAGACACTGTCTTATTAATTTTTTTTTGGACAGAAAAACACCAGAGGGCTTATTTTCAGGGGAGGGCTTATTTTAATGAACATTGACAGCAATTTTAATAAACAGGTAAATGTGAACAAAAAAAAAGTATCTTTATTCAATAATGATCATGTCATCTTCTTCAACAACATCATCATAAGTGTCCATACCCTGAATTCCGTCCTGGATGTCTTGCGCCTCTATTTCCTTCAGAAGAAGTGGACCCAATCTGTCATGTCCAGAAATATAGCTCTCTTTAATTGAACATATCTTGTCCAGGTAACCTGCTCATAGTGCCTTGGTGACACAGCTGTTAGTAATTTTATCCCATGACTTCTTTACCCAAGTCATGACTTCTTGCAGACAGGGCTTCACAAAGTTTCCACGCTGATTTCTTTCCATTCTATTTTCAATGTAGTCATTGACTTCCATGAGCAAATGGTCCTTGAATGGCTTGTTTATTGCAATATCAAGGGTCTGGAGATGGGCAGTCATTCCTGCAGGAATCATTACTTGATCTGTTCTTCTCTCTGCAAGGAAGTTCTTCATTTCTTTAGAGTGGTGAGTGCTGGCTGAGTTCTTCTTTTATCCTCCATCATGCCCCCTAAGTTCTTCTTTTATCCTCCATCATGCCCCCTTACTCCCACTTACATACCGGGTTTTTATGTTGTCTTGCCTCAGCTCTCCTCCGAGGCACTGCTCTTAATGGTGCCAGCAAGCAAATCACTGGGGAAGAACAGGATGCTTTGATCCAGCAATGTTTCTACTGGGCTTATACCCCAAAGAGATACTAAAGAAGGGAAAGGGACCCGTATGTGCCAAAATATTTGTGGCAGCCCTGTTTGTAGTGGCTAGAAGCTGGAAAATGAATGGATGCCCATCAATAGGAGAATGGTTGAGTAAATTGTGGTATATGAATGTTATGGAATATTATTGTTTTGTAAGAAATGACCAGCGGGATGAATACAGAGAGGATTGGCAAGACTTACATAAACTGATGCTAAGTGAAATGAGCAGAACCAGGAGATCATTATATACCTCAACAATGATACTGTTTGAGGATACTGTTCTGATGGAAGTGGATCTCTTTGATAAAGAGAGCTAATTCAGTTTCAATAGATCAAAGATGGACAGAAGCAGCTACACCCAAGGAAAGAACACTGGGAAATGAATATAAACTGCTTGCATTTTGTTTTTCTTCCTGGGTTATTTATACCTTCTGAATTCAGTTCTCCCTGTGCAACAAGAAAACTGTTCGGTTCTGCACACATATATTGTATCTAGGATGTACTGTAACTTATTCAACATGTAAAGGACTGCTTGCCATCTGGGGGATGGGGTGGAGGGAGGGAGGGGGAAAATCGGAACAGAAGTGAGTGCAAGGGGTAATGCTGTAAAAAATTATCTTGGCATGGGTTCTGTCAATAAAAAGTTATTAAAAAAAAAAAAGGAAGAACAGGATGACGCGCTCACTGGTGCAGCTCTGATTGGATGCATCTCGGAGCGCGGCATGCATTTCACCGAGGTGGGGGGAGGGGGAGAACGGTGCATACAGAGGGTACCATAATGTAGCGTGTAGCACAAGGGATCACCTTCACTACAGTAACAATCTCAATAGGGCTTATTTTCGGGATTGGGCTTATTTTAGAGGAATCTTACACAGTAAGGAGAGGGCTTATTTTTGGGATAAGTCTTATTATTGGGGAAACACAGTATGTATATATATGTATATATGTATTTTTCACCCCACAAAAAAATAAGCTTTTTTTTTCCTCAAGCAAAGGAATCACGAAAGCTTCAAGAAGGAAATGTGAGCTTAGAGACCATGTACATATTCTGCTCATCTTTGTACTCCTGTTCTACCTAGAATATTGTCTTACTCATGCAACTTACTTAATCGTTGTTTTTCAGTTGTTGGAATAGACTGCTACCTCCTTCAACTAATAATGAAGTTCTGGATGCCCTTCTTTGTACTTACTCCAATTTGTCAATGTTCTGCTTATTTTAACACTCATAATAGAACACTCTGGAATACTGTAGCCATTTGATTGTCTGGATTTCATAACTTCAATTAATCTGACCTAAATGTTTTTTTTCTTTGCTTATTTAGCAGCTTTATTCTAGGTCAAGAATGAAACTACTGCTGAAAAATCACAGTTGTAATATTTTCTGACAATATATATTTGATAACTGAAAGAATCTTATATATGATTTCAGTATGACACTATTTCAAAATAATACTTAATAGATCATGGCATGTTGCAAAAATGACTAGGTCACTAATTTATAGCTGTAGTATTATCTGGGTTTATTTTAGACATTTCATTTTTTACCTAAGGTAGGATTAAAAATACAGATATAAATGTCAAAAATATACACAAGCAAAACCTATCAATAGAGTTCTGGAGGTGAATTATAAATTGAAACTTTTACTAGTATTTTCCACACTATTTGATTGTAACTGAGAAGAAAATGTGAAACAAAACATTTATATCACAAGACTTTTTAATAGGGATGGCTCTACAAGTAAGCTACAGGCATTATTGGACAAATATTCAAACTATTTAGGATTAGAATTAGTGCTACTAAAATGATAAATTCACATCTCTTGGAAGGCAATAATCTATAATCTTTTATATTTTTTATTTTTAAATATTTTTATTTTCAAAACATATGCACAGATACTTTTTCAATATTGACCTTTGCATAACCTTGTATTTCAGGTTTTCTCCTCCTTTCCCCCACTCCCTCTTCTAGATGGCAAGCAATCCAATATATATTATACATGTTAAAATATATGTTAAATCCAATATGTATAAACATATTTAGACAATTCTTTTGCTGCACAAGAAAAATCAGATCAAAAAGGAAAGAAAATAAGTAAGAAAACAAAATGCAAGCAAACAATAACAAAAAGAGTGAGAATGTTATGTTGTGATCCACATTCAGTTCCCATAGTCTTTTCTCTGGGAGTAGATGGCTCTCTTCATCACAAGGTCATTGGAACTGGCATCAATTATCTCATTGTAATCCATAGTTTTTTAACCAGAGAACCCATAACTAGATAGAATTTCATTTGACAATCTTCTCCTTTATATGTAATTTATTTTTATTTGATTAAAATATTATTATATTAATTTAAAGATAGCCTGAGTTTTGGAAAAAAATAGATACTTTTTCCGCCCAACACACCTCTGGATCATATAAACATATTGTCTTAGAGCTATGTGAGAGCCAGTGAAAGGTTAAATGTCTTATTCATCATAACAAAAACTGTCATAGGTGAGGCTTGAATTTCCACATCTCTAACTCTCTCAGACCAGATCTCTAGCTACTGACATGTTATAATTCATTATATATATATATATACACATATATATATGTGTGTGTGTGCATGTGTATGTATGTATACATATGATTAAATATAATGGTATTGTATCCTTTCAGAAAAAAAAATCTATTTTCTTTAAAATTCAGATTAGACTTTACTACAGATTTGCAATGAAGAATATTGTGTGTGTGTGTGTGTGTGTGTGTGTGTGTGTGTGTGTATTTTTTTTCCTGATCTGTCATCTGCTGTCTCCAGAGAGAAAAACAGGGGAGTAGATGAGGAAAGGGACTTCCATATCCTATTTCCCACATCTGGATTCTTCCTCATCTCTACTTACTGTCTTTCCTACCGTCCTTCAAGTTCCAACTAAAATCCCATTTTTATAGGAAATCCTTTCCTTCTCCTCTTAATTCTAGTGACTTTTCTCATTCAATTATTTTCTATTTATCCATTTTAAAATTTATTTTTATATATCTGATTGCTTTTTGTTTTTCCAAGTAGATTGAGAACTACTTGAGGGCAAGTACTGTGTGCTCTTTTTTGTGTATGCTATAATTAACGGAGTGCTTGCTTGGTTCATGGTTAATGATTGATCCTTATTAAATAAATAGAATAAATTAGCATACCCAAAGATAAAAAAATAAGGCTTTACTCAGAGTGTGTGGTAATATATGAGGCTTTATTTGCTCTCCTCATGAAAAAGCTATGTCCTTTGGGTTAGTTTAGCTCTGTTTACAAATTAATCTGATACCAAAAGGCTTGCACTTTTACCTTTCGCCTCTGTTGCTAAGTTGCTAAAGGCTTAAAAGACCAAAAATGTCTATCAGTATTAACAGTGGGTGCCCTAGTTTTAAGGGGAAAAAAGTCACACAAGACTGAACCTGCACAAAAAGCAAAAAGTGTTTAGTGTATATATGCATTAAACAAGGCCAATCATCTGCCACAGTCTTACTGTCTACCCATCTTGATTTTACAAGAAAAAAATCATAAATAAATAAAAGATGGAGTACAATCCATACTTACAACTCTTGTAGTAAATGTACCTTGATTTCCACTTTGCAATGGTCCCTTCTGAGAATCTTGGTGGAATTTTGAGTTGGAGAAAAACTTGAAAGTGCTACCTGCTGGGTCTGCCAGCAAAAAAGTATCCTTGGCAGTTATGAAACAAAACAAAACAACGCACTGCTGTCTTGAAGGCTTTGACAGAATTAAGTGAACCGTATTGACAGAATGCCAAGGAAGCATCTGGTCTGCTGCTTCAGATGAATGCTCTCATTTCATTGTCAACTTGTGTGCGATGAATTTCATGGACGGACTTAGGTTGCTCATAATGCCTTACAGGCAAAGGATGTTACCAGCAACAATGTATCCACCATCCTTCATAACAGACTGCACTCCCTTAAGAGACACAGATGTCATCAGAGATAGGACCATATGAAGACTTAACAGATTTGCATGATTTTGTAGGTCTTCAAATTGTCATTGTTATTGTTCAAGTTTACAGTCAGGATATTGTTGAAAGTTGAACCTTTGACGCATGGCTGTTGTTGAAATGACAGCTAGTTTTTAATGGGAATTATTGTTGACAGGCAACTCTCTCTGTTCTAGCTAGTAGTGGAGATAGATAAAAGATTATTGACAAGATTCTTTGATCTTGATCTTTGAATATGCTTGAGGTCCATTGGTAGTCTGTGAGGAGTCTCAGGGAACCATAGACTCTTGGAACTAGAAAGGAACTGAAAACTTATCAATGTTACCTGCATACAAGTGAAATTTCCCTTTGTAACATTCTAGACAAGTAGACAAAAATATTTTGCTAAAACAATTTTAAAGTTGGACGAGATGCATAACACTGGATATAGAACCCAATCTGCTGTGGGGCAACTCTAAGTTTTAGAGAATGTTTTCCTACATCAACTTGAAATTTCCTTCTCTAAAACTCCTGATTCTATCCACAAGACTAATCTCTCTTTCACATGACAACAGCACTTCAAACACTTAAGAACAGTTGCTCCACCCCAAGTTTCTCTTTTCTCGACAAAATAGTTCTTGTTCTTCAACCATTCTTTATAACAGTCTCCAGGTCTCTATCTTGGGAAACATTGCAGCTTGTAAACTACTTTCTTTAAAGGCAGTTAATTAATATATAGGGGGAAAAGACACACACACACACACACACACACACACACACACACACACACACATTCCAGATATGACCTAAATAGGGCAGCATTCACTTTTATTTAAATTTTAGATTATTACTTAATCTTTCTTATACTTTGACAGTTTTTTAGCCCAAGGATAGAAATTATATTCTTCCACTTTATTAAAACTAACCCAAAGTTCTAGCTTTTAAATATCACTTATGATCCTTTTGTCTGAAAAGCTAATCACCTCTTAATCCCTGATTTTTGTGCCACTATCTTCAATGTCTTTATTAAAGTCATTGAAAAATGTTGAAAAGTCTTGAGTCAGAGACCTTATGATAAAAATGTTCATCCATGTTGACATCAATTGTTGAATTCAGTCTTTTGACTAGATCTTTCAATCAATTCTGAATTAACAAAACTACATTATATCTGACTCATATCTCCTCATCTTGTCAATAAGAACAAAAGAAGATATTTTGAAAATCATTTTGTTATTAAGTACCTTAGGTCCATGATACTTCCTTGCACCAGTTCAGTAATTAACAAAAACTAAGAAACTTAACTAATTAAAAAAATATATCCATCTTTTATCATTTGTCAACATATCCCTCCTTTAATTCTTTATTTTAACAAAGAACATTTTAAGAAAAATTCAACTAATAAAACAGCATCAGTAAGCATATATACCCCAGTGGAATCAACATCCACTAACTTTACAAATGGGAAGACAGCAATGTATTTTCCAGTCTGTCCTCTGATACCCAAACTGATCCTTGCAATTAATGGAATACAGCTATCATTTAGTTTTATATCTTTTACATTGTAGCAATAGTTGTGTGCTTTTCTTAAAGATAATTTTGTGTGTGTGTGTTTGAAAACATATAAAACATCAGAAAATGAAAAAAAAAATGAATGAGTTGAAAATTCATTTAAAATCAGAAAATAAATACATATAAAATGCAAGAATAAAAAGGAGACATTTTTAAAAATAAAAGTTAAATAGAAAATTAGAAAAATAAATTGATAAGTAGAATAATCATTAGTCAAATTAATTACACCATATATGAAAGAGAAAGGCCAAAAAGAAAGTAGGAATCACAATGAAAAGATACAAAACAATAAATCAAAATATTATTTATAAAGATAAATAATAGTCCCAACTCTCACTATTTGCTTCAAAGAAATTGAGACAATAGCCTTGGAAAAAATAGCAGAAAACAAGGAGGGAAGGCTCAAAAAAGTAATAGCATTTCCATACAACAATAACATAATCTAAGAAATGTAATAAAAGAGGAAATCATATTCAAAATATTTATGTATCATCCCTCTGGGTTACTTCCCTAAGATGTATTTAAACTGGTGACTTTGATCTTCCACAGACTGACTATTACCTTAGGCCTTAAGATACTTTCTGGGTGAATATTCCAAAAACATTAACACTTTTTTTTTACTGATTTCTTTTCCTTTAATCAGTCAATACAATGGTAAGGATGGTTATAAGAATCATGAGTATGATAACAAAATAATAATAATATTAGCTAATTAGTAATAAAATTAGCATTAATATACCATTTGCTAAACTCTTTTTGTGTGCTGTTTCATTTGATTCTTTCAATAACTCTCTGAAATGGTTGTTATTTAACCTTCATTTAACAAGCAAGAAATTTGGCTTAACTAACCATGTTTAATATCTACTATATCTTAGATTTTAACTCAGGTTTTTCTGACTCCCAACTGTTACTGTCTATTGGGCCACTTAGCTATATAAACACAATTAGCTTTTATCAAATGAATTTCTTAAGTTGTCATGAAAAGAAAAGTAACTAAAAAAATTATCTTCTATAAACATGGAGTGCACTCTCCCTTCAACCCCAAAAAAATCTATGGGAAAAACAAATTTGGAATGGAATTGTAATCTGTCATACAAATAGGACCCATATGAGGTTAGTGCAACTCATAATTCAGGTATTGTAAGTCCTTTCTCTCCTAATAGACACCTCACAAATCTCAATTATTAATTGCCAGGTCTAGCTATATCTTTATTCCATTTGTTGTTCTCTTCTCTGCTCCTAGTAGTCATATTTCTCAATGTTATTTTTTTCTGCCTCAAGTGGCTATCTTTCTGAATCATTCTGTCTCCCTTTAGTGTTCCTCAAATTATCTCTAACAGTACTCTCTGATTGCTGGATGGTTTGATGTTTCATAATGAGCTAGAAATTCTCTCTCTGTAGAATGTTCTTGGCTTGGAATGGCTTGAAATTGATGACTTGCATTAACTGCTTTTTAAGAACCACTGAGACAAGACCATCTACCAACCACTGGGGAGCTGTTCATCAAATTGAATCATGAGTTCACATTTCCAAGAATATTCACATCTGTTTGTCTTATCTTGTAATTTAAATGTTATCATATAAGTACAAACTACATTATAAACTTTAAGCACTAAATATGTTTAATAATAATATTAAAAAACAATAGAAACAACAACAATAACTAATAAATTCATGAACTGAATTTAGGGAGAACAAAATCTTCCCCACATATATACAAATAAGTAATGATTGGTATACTAAGACCTACATAAATCCTGCATGGGTAAAATGTTAAAACATTCCTTAAAGAAATAGTGATTCCATCATCTGGAAAGATGAGCAATACTCATGCCTAAGCCAAAATAATTAAAATGATAGTATTTCTTCAATTTATTTACCTAAACATATAACTAAATTTATTTAATTCTATAACAATTAAATTGCTGAACATATTTTAGAAAGCTATACAATGAAATTCATAAAGAGAAACAAAAAAATTAGAATTTCAAAGAAAAAAATTTTAAAAAGAGAGAAACAAAGGAGATTAACATTTTAGACCTCAAATTATACTCTAAAGTAATAATCATC
Organism: Antechinus flavipes; assembly: GCF_016432865.1. Classification (NCBI taxonomy): domain Eukaryota; kingdom Metazoa; phylum Chordata; class Mammalia; order Dasyuromorphia; family Dasyuridae; genus Antechinus; species Antechinus flavipes. Next base: position 355,694,417 of record NC_067401.1, on the reverse strand, counting down.
AACATTGTTTTTTGCCAGTTTAAAAAATAGAAAATTATATAAATGGAATAGAATGCACAAGAAAGAGTCAAAACTAATGGAAATCAGTAACCTAGCATTTGATAAGCACAAGATATAGAATTATTTGGGGGAAGAATTTTTATTCAACAAGAACTGTTGGAAAAATAGAAAAGTAATTTCAGAACAAAATTGTATAGTATGAATTGCATTTTTTGGTTATAATGCCAAAGGGAATTGCATTTTTTTAAAAAATCAGAGATATTTCATATGGGGTGTGTGTGTGTGTGTGTGTGTGTGTGTGTGTGCGCGCGCGTGTGTGTGCGTGTGTGTGTGCATGTACCTGTATGTGTTAGAGTGGGATGTGCTTTTTTCTTTGATTGTTTTATCTTCACTGCTTAGCAAATAATCATCATTTAACAAATTCTAGTTGAATTAATGACTGATTATGTCATATTGTCATTATATGTTGTGTCTTTAGGTAGATCGTAATTTTACTTTTTATTATATTTAATTTATATTTATGCTAATGCTGTGAGTGAGATTAAAATTACATTTAGTATTTTTTTATTTACTTGAATCATGATGAATTTTTTGCAGCTAATCATTTTAACTCTGTCATTATTTTCCATATATTATCCTTTTAGACAATACTTTTGAATTATAATTTGTAATACATTTTATCTTTTATTGAGCCAATTCATTGCATTTTTATTTAATTATATTTTTATTTGTTCATTTCTTTTCATCCAATACTTATGCCTTTTCATCATTTTGGGAATTAAAAAAATATATTTGTCTAAGAGTATTTCTTCATTTTTTACAATGATTTTTTATTAAAGCTTTTTATTTTCAAAACATACGCAAAAGACATGCAAAACCTTGTTATTCCAATTTTTTTATTCCTTTCTACTCACCACCATCTCCCCTAAACATGTGCAATTCTTCCATAACACATAAGCACATTATCATGCTGCACAAGAAAAATCAGATCAAAAAAGGAAAACAAACCAAGAAAGAAAAGAAAATGCAAGCAAACAATGACAAAAAATGAAAATACTTTTGTGATCCACACTCAGTCTCCACGATCCTTTCTCTGGGTGCAGATGACTCTCTCCATCACAAGTCCATTGGAACTAGCCTGAATCACCTCATTGTTGAAAAATTTTCATAAAACTAACTTTTAGTTTTGTTTATTAGTTCAATAATTTTCTTACTTTCAATTTTATTAATCTATTCTTTTATTTTCAAATTTTCAAATTTGGTATTTAATTGGGGGTTGTTAATTTTGTTCTTTTTCTAGATTTTTTAGTTGCATGCCTAATTCATTGAATTTCTTTTTCTCTATTTTATACAAGTAAACATCTAGAGACATAAAAGTTCCCCTAATAATCGCTTTGGCTACAATCCAGAAATTTTGGTATGTTGTCTCATTATTATTCTCTTGGATGAAATTATCAATTATGTCTATGATGAGTTGTTTCACCCACTCATTATTTTATGATTAGATTATGTATTTTCAGTCAATTTTTGGTCTATTTTCCCTTGGCTTTTTATTGTGTATAATTTTTACTGCATCATGATCTGAAAAATTCATTTATTCTTTCTGCATTTGATTTTGAGGTTTTATGCCCTAATACATGGTTAATTTTTGCGTAGGTTCCATATAACACTGAAAAAAAAGTATATTCCTTTCTGTCTCTATTCAATTTTCTCCAAAGGTCTATCAACCCTAACTTTTCTAAAATTCTATTTACTTCCTTAATTTATTTTTTTATTTATTTTGTGGTTTGATTTATCTAGTTCTGATAGAGCATGGTTGTGATCCCCCACTGGTGTAGTTTTGCTGTTTATTTCTTCTTGAAGCTTTTGTGCTATTAGGTACATATATGTTTAATATTGATAGGTCTTCACTCTCTGTGGTACCCTTTATCAAGATGTAGCTTCCTTCTTTTTAAATTAAATCTATTTTTGCTTTTGCTTTATCTGAGATTAGGATCACTACCCCTCTATTTTTTTTTTTTTTTTACTTCAGCTGAAGCAGAATAAATTCTGACTTTACTCTGTATGTATCACTCTGCTTTAAATGTGTTTCTTGTAAACAACATATTGTAGGATTCTGGTTTTTAATCTAGTCTGCTATCTGCTTACATTTTTTATGGGAAAGTTCATCCCTTCACATCCACAGATAAAAGTACTAACTCTTTATTTCCCACTATCTTATTTTCCTCAAATTATATTTTTCTTTTCCTCCCTTTCCTTTTTACCAATGTTTTCTTTCTAACCAGTGCCTCCCTCAATCTGTCTTCCCCTTTTACAGCCCCTCCTCCTTTCTTATTCCTTTCCCCTTCTACTTGTTATCTTTTCTATTACCTATTGCTTTCCTTTCCCTTTTCTCCTCCTACTTCCCTATAGGATGAGACAAGTTTTTTATATTAAGCTAAATAAAAATGTCTGTAATTCTCCCTTTGAGCCAAATCTGAGGAAATTAACATCCATACAATGCTCATCTCCTTCCCTTCTTTCCCTCAATTGTAATAGATCTTTTTATTCCTCTTTATATGATGTACTTTATGCCATTTTACCTCTCCTTCCCTCCTTCTGCCAGTACAGTCCTTTTTCCACTTATAGCTTCTTTTTTATTTAATCACAGTAAAATCAAATTGTACTGATACCATCTAAATATAGCCCTAACAAATATACAGTTTTCAAAAGTTAAACATGTCATCTTCCCTTACAGGGAATACATTTTAACCTTTAAAAATATTTTTTTTTCCTTCCCTGTTTACCTTTTTTGTACTCTCTTGAGTTTTGTATTTGGAGATCAAATGTTCTATTTAGCTCTTGTCTTTTGATCAAAAATAAATGAAAATCCCCTATTTCATTGAATGTCCATATTTTCCCTTGAAAGATAATACTTAATTTTGCTGGATAGCAGATTCTTTGCTACAGCCCAAGTTTATAAGATCTTAGATCCCTTAAAGTGGAAGCTGCTAGGTCTTGGGTAATCCTGATTGTGGTTCTGGATATTTGAATTTATTCTTTCTGTCTTTTTGCACTCTATTTTCCTTGTTCTGATAATTCTGAAATTTAACTACAATATTCCTTGGGATTTTCATTTTGGGGTCTCTTTCAGCAGATGATCAGTGGATTCTTTCAATGGCAATTTTACTCTATGATTCTAGGATATCAGGGTGGTTTTCTTTGATGATTTCTTGAAATATGTTGTCTAGGCTCTTTTTTTTTTTTCAATGTGGTTTTCAGGGAGTCCAGTATTTTTTAGATTCTCTCCTGGATTCAATTTCCAGGTCAGTTGTTTTTCTGATGAGATACTTTACATTTTCCTCTATTTTTCTTTTCTTTTTTTCTTTTGGTTTTGTTTGAATGATTCTTGATATCTTTTTTGAGTCATTTGCTTCTATTTGTCCAATTCTAATTTTTAGTGAATTGTTCTTTTCAGTTAGCTTTTTTATCGTTTTTTTGCATTTGGCCAATTAAATTTTTTAAATAAGTTGTTTTATTCATTGATTTTTTTTCCATTCCAGAAATTCTGTTTTTCAAGGAGTTGATTTCATTTTTCACTTCACCAAAACTATTTTTGCTGAGGCAATTGGGGTTGAATGCCTTGCCCTGGGTCACATAAATAAGAAGTGTTAATTGTGTGAGGCCAGATTTGAACTCAAGTACTCTTGACTTCAGGGCAGGTGCTCTATCCACTATGCCACCTACCTGCCCCTTCAAAACTATTTGTAAGGAGTGATTTTATTCAAACAGTTTCTGTTTCATTTTCCAAAGCTCTCAATTCCTTTCCCCATTTTTCTTGTCTCTTTTAAGATAGTTTTTTTATTTCTTCCAAGAGAACCTTGTAAGATGGAGACTAATTTATATCATACTTTCAGGCTTCATCTGAAGATGTTTTGCCTTTAGTGTCTTTAGAGTTTGAGGATAGTTCTTTGTTTCTATAATAGTTCTCTAGGGTCAGAACTCTTTTTGTTTTTGTTTTCTCATTTTAAAATGTTGTTTTCTAGTAAAGGGGATATTGTTCCAAGCATCCTCTATAGTCAACAGTGGCTTCACACTGCCCTGGGACTAGTGCTGCTGGCTTTTTTCCAGTGCTGGGTGGTTATGGCCAAGTCCTGCTTGTAATGCTGGGGTTCAGGTGCTCATTATTTGCTTTTGGTAGTTGCACTAGATGTCTCACAACTGGTCTGCTGATCCATTTGCTTTTGAACCAGGACCAGTGTGGCTAAGAGCCTTCTGGTAGATTTTCCTTCTCTGCAGATGCGACTCTGCCTTGCATTCCTGGCCTGTGCCTGTGCTCAGTCACCTACCCCTTCCATCTCCCTCATACCCAATTGAAACAGACCTTTTCTGAAGTTCTTTCAAAATATCTTCTGCTGTAAATTTCTTATATTCCAAGTATTTGGGGGGTTCTGTTACTCCAAGACCAGTTCAGAAGCTTGATCAGATGTTGATCTGATGTTGAAGCCAGAAAGAGCTCAAACAAAGACTTGTCTACTCTCCACCACCGTGGCTCTACTCTCGACTTTGGTAATTGTCTAAGAAGGTTATAGTTACATTCTTTAAATTTGAAATTTGCCCACTGGTTGTAATAGATATGGATAATTTTGTCATGTGACTTCTTGAAATATGATCTCAAGTTTTTTAAGTTATCATTTTCTCATTCTATAATGGTCCTTAAATTTATTTCCTTTACTAGTTTTCCAGGTCAAAATCTTTTTATTGCAGATACTTTGTCTAGTCTTCATTTTTTAAAAAAATATTTCTTGTTTCTTGGATTTATTGTTTTCCATTCAAGGGGTCCATTTGCAAGAGGTTTATTTCTTAAGTTTACCACCTTCTGTTCTAAGTTATTAATTCTGTCTTTCATTTTTCCCTTCCACACTTCTCATTTCATTTAAAATTACAATTTCCAGCTTTTAAATCAACAGTAGCAAATTTGCTACCAACAGACCACAATCACAAAACTCCTAAGTAAGTTTTGAACTAAATAAAATTGTACTTGGGAAATGTTTAACAAAACAAATAATAATATAGTATAATTAATGTAAATTTGTGATATTCTGACTTAATATGCTGCCCACAAGGATATCTTTCTATTTGAGTTTGATGCCACTATTAAATTATTACATCTACATACTCTTCTACATCTTGTAACTAAGTTATGGTTTTCTCTGGGGTTATCCTTATATCCTTTCATAGTAAATCTTTTGTTCTAGTTTACTACTTGGGCTTCTCTGAAATCATAGTATTTCTTCATCATATTTAATATACTATTTTGTTTACTCATTTTTTAAAGTCTCAGTTTCTGGGATTCTGTCCTTAAAAAAAAAAAAAAGATGACATCCTTTCCATATAGTTTTATAGGATAAGCATACCTTTGTTCCCATTTGAGGTAAATAAGAACACCCAATTTCTGCAAGAATTCCTAGGTATTGGTTCAGTTGCCTGGGGAATCCACTAGAGTTTTTTCTTAATCAGTTGTTTTTTTTTGTTTTTTTTTTTTTTTTCATTCAAAGCCCTGCATGCGGAATTTATCCCTTTTTATTACTGACAGGCTTCATTTCATCTGGATGTTGTCAATTTCATTGATAGTAGTACTCTGGAAAGATTCCAAAGGTTTTTCTCATGTGTTGCTTTATTTGCTGGTTCTTTGTCTTTTGTGGCACCTATACTTATCTTGTGTGTGAGCTGCCTACCTCAGGGCTGTTTTGTTTCTTTGTCTTACTTAGATGTGGGTTCTATTTTACAGCATTACCGAGATCCTCATTTGATTCGATTTCCTGTAGTGGCTTACATAGTTTAGTATGCCATTATAGTATCAAAATATTCATAAAAACATAACCAGCTCCTGCAGAAATTAGAAATCATAGTGGGAAAATGTTTAAAATATCCTTTGGCAGTGGGATGATAGCAAAGATTTTAGAAAATCCCTGATTTTTTTTTTAGCTCCATACAATGCCTCATCTTTCTAGTATTCCAAGTCTTGCTTTATTTGTTTTACTTTACAGGGGATTTACTATAAAATGATTTTTTTTCTCTCTCTTTCTTTTAGATTTTCAAATAATAAATGAAAGAAAACTCCATGATTGGTCTGTAAAGTAAATACAACAGCAGGAAAATGTTCATACATGCAATTTAATGTGAATTCAGTCAGAAAATGTGACAAAAATGAAAAAACTTTAAAAAAAAGTCAAGATATGAAAGATTTGTGTTTTGTTTCTTGATTCATTATTCATATTGTTCCAGGATTTCATGGTAAGGAAGATTTAAAAGATTATTAAATTCTTCCATTTCATACTAAAAGAAAAAAAATCAAGCAAAAATGACACTTCAGCCAATCACCTTAAACAATTAAATGAAGTCATTTCTCTAATCACTTTCTAAAACAATCTTTTATACTCTTTCTGTTGTAAAGCTAAGATGGGTGAATACTTCTCAAGAATAGATCCTAAATTCATGAAAATAGAGCAGGTTTTTATTTTTTGGACGAGCTTTTCCCAAAGTGAATTCAAGCTACATCCCCTATTAAATATTGTATCATATTACATTAAGATGCTTCAATTTACTTTTAGTTTGAGCAATTAAAAGTAAACTATAATTTTAAAATATAACTGGATGCACATAAAGTCACATATATGTACATATATATTCATTTAAGTTATACCTTCAGGAATTATACCTGGTATATGTTAACATTTAAGCCTTATACAATATATTAATTATTAATAATTTTGGTATTAAATATATGGTAAACTAATAGTATGTCTAAAATATGCCCTTCGGAATGTTTGCCTATAACATAATTTTCATGTGTATATATTCTCTGACAAGAACAAAAAATATTTTCTTCACTAGGTAAATAGTAGGTTTCAAGAAAAATATTGAACTGAATGTTCAATTCAAAGCAAGAAGATTGGTTTTGCAAAGCATTCCTTATCTATAATTGACTGCCTTCAAATTAATTTGAGATAGTCACAATATTCTCTACACAATCACCCTCAAAGTGACTTCTTTTTGTTAGATTCTTCAACTCTTCTTATAGAAAATAAGAGGGAACTATACATATAATGGAGAGAGTTCTGGACTTGAACTCAGAAAGACTAGGGTTCAAATCATGTTTTATGCAATTATTAGTTGTTTAATGATTGGCAAATGATTCTCAGTGTCTGAGTTTCCTCATATTACATAATGCAGATATTGGGCTTTGTGACTTCTAGAGTTACTTCCAATTCTACATCTATATCTATATCTAAAACTATATCTATATCTATATGAACTTAAAGAATAACTCAAATTCATTCATGCCTTTCAAAGACTTGACATCCAAACATTCCTTAGAGAAATATAAGAAAAATTGCATTCCCACAAAAATTGTTCTCTGTTCTTTAAGTTTTTTAAGAATTGTTTATTTTGTTTAGTATATTACATTATAATAAGGCTATATTTATGAGATGTTTCCTTATTGATATGAGGAATTTAAGAAAGAAATGGTATACCAATGATAAATAAAGATGTAGATGAAATGATTATTAAAAATTTCAAATGACACAATGCTTGAAAGGGATAGCTGACATACTTGATCGATAGAACTTTGATGTCATTATTTATCAATGTAGCAAAGTCTTTAAAATTTGGGGGTAGTTTATTCTTCATATCTTTTAGTCAGTGATTTGAGGGTAAAGATATAATGTGATATACCATATATTGAAAAGTGTGTTGGTTTCCTACTAAGCTTCATAAACAATTAGTTGGGGGTTTTTTGTTGTTGTGGGGATGGGTTTTGGTACAAATTATTTTATTAAAGTTTTATATAAGTGGGAAAGTAATCATATGAGATGATAAATGTATGTTCTCTTTATTGTTTTTGTAGCTTTAATAAAACATAACTTTAATATGTCTTTGGTAAGTTTTCCCACTTAAGTTAATTGATCCTTCAATCCTCTCATAATTCTAGTGTTGTCCACATGGATGATCCTATGTACATTTAATCTAGTTAGTGGCTAATCTTGTCTTTGTCCTGTTTATTGCCATTTCTACTGCCTCTATGTACATAATTTTGGGTCTCTGTTGCTAGGAGGGAGAGAGAAAATTTAGACCTAAAAATAATTGAATAGAACATTATTGAAAAGTTAAAGAAAAAAAGAAAAAAAGTAAAAAGTAGATGCTTCACAGTAAAAAGATTATAATCATTTGCAGATTAAAAATATTAAATATAAAAAATTGACTATCTTTTGTCTGGCTTCATTCTTAACTTCCCTCAAGCTAACTTTGCTTAGTGGGTGTCTTATCAAAATTTCTTAAAATTGTTCAGAGGAGCACAATTCTAGAACTCAAAGAGACCTCAGAAGTTCTCTAGTCTAGCTGAATTTTAAAAATGAGGAAACTGAGACTTAGAAAAGGTAAAGAATTTTTGTCCAAGGTTACATAGACAAAAAATATTAGAAGAAACATTTTTACCCACATTCTCTGACTTTAGTTATTGCCTTTATTTCCTCATTATACCATGTTGTTTAATATGTCTTAAGAAGCAATACTGCTTGTAATTTTCTACCATCACTGTCCACTTGATTTTTAAAATGAGTTAATATGTTAAATCTACATAGTTCTTTTTGTCATGCCTACCTTTCACAAGTAGGTAAAGTTTTTGAGGCATAATATGACTTTTTCATTCTTGTTATAGTGAATTATATGTATATTTTAAATTTCTGTATGAAATTATAAAAATAGTATCTGCATAATTTCTTCTGTCCATATCCCACTTTCATTATCAATTATTCATTTAAGTAGGTCAAAATATCATTATTTTTAATTGTAGGATTTCTAGGTTTTTTTTAATTCTAGCTTTGTAATACTTATTATCTTTGCTCTAATAAAGATGGTTATACATATTTATATGATTCAAAAGTTATTTTCACAGTTGCAAACCATTTTCTATGATGAAGAACATCTCAAATTTCATTTGTTTCTTATATCTAATACTTTCTATTTATTTTCTCAAAGAGAGCATTCCTATTATATACATAACAAAATATACTTATATCTAAGTAGATATGAATGCACATATAAATCTATGTATAAACACATAAATTTATACATATGTGTGTGTGTGTGTGTGTGTGCATAAATGTTTTTTTCAATATATTTGTCATTTTCACCTATACTTTAGTTTGCATTGAAGGTATTATCATGGTGCATATTAATTTAAAATATTTTAACAATTGTTCTATAATTCCTCTAATCCATCATGTAAATATAATCATATACATGCACACTATCTATTTCATTTTTTTGTTCATTGGTGTTTACTTATTATCTCCTCCATGATGTGAGCTCTCTGAGAAGAATGACCGTACTTTGAATTTCTTTGTATTCCTTTCACTTGTCCTATTGCCTGGCACATAATAGGAACTTTTACAAATGCTTATTGGCTGACTGATTACTCTTCCATAGTTGGTCCACATTTTGTGCATTGTGTTTAGTCTGAGTACCAGTGTTTTGAATGGGCAAGGGCAAACTTGAGAGTATATGGAGGATGGCAAGAAAAATGATAAGACAACTCAAATATTTGTCCCATGATAAGTAGCTGAAGTATCTTGATAAGCTACTTAAGGAAGCTTGAAGCTACTTGAAATAACTTGAAGAAGAGAAGAAACATGGAGATACAATAACTTTTTTCAAATATTTGAAAGGTTGTCATTTAGAAGATTATATTTGACCCTCCATGGCAGAAGCAGAAGCACGCTAGTAATGACATTAATTATATAAATATAGGTTTGGTTATTGTAGAGTGGGATGGGGAGGAACTTTAGTAAAATAAATAGCTCTCAAAAAATAGAGAAAATACTTCCTTTGATCCTCATTGGATATCTTCAGAATAAGGCAGTTGACTACTTGTCAGTCATGTTATTGGGTATGTTTTAATGGAGATAATTTTGGATTAGGATAGATGGCTGCTGAAGTTTCTTTAATGTTAAATTCTCACATTTCTTAATTGTTTAAGTGACAAATTTTCATTAAGAAGAATATTCTCTAAGAATGTTTTATATTTCTCAAAGGAGAACTAATGCCTTCTTTAAAATATTTTCTTCTTTAAATCAATTTCTATTAAGAGTTGGAAATTAACAGAAGGAAAAAATTAAACTTGGATATTATAGTGCAACATATTTATAACATGTTTAACCATTGGGCTGGATTTCACAAATTCATTCTCACTTAGTTTTATTGTTGTTTTTTCCTCAGAGGAAGCACCTGATTAAAAATAATTAGTCATGTTGGTTCTGGCTTGCCAGCATTATTTGGATATAATGCCAAATCAGAAAAGATGTTTGTTGGTGATTATCTAAATATAAAATCAACAAATTGTATCTTTAATATTCTTCTTCTGCAAAATAATTTTATCTAAAACTTAGTTGGACCTTATAGGGTTTTTGTTGTTGTTCTTTATATATAAAGTTTATAAATAGAAAAGGTTGTAGTGATTGAGGAACAACAACAACAACAACAAAAAAAAAAAATCTGACCAAGCTAACTAGAAAACATGAACTTGTATATATTTTCTGGTTGATTTATCAGAATTGAGTATTCCCGTTTAATCTGTTGCATTGATGAGAATGAGAAAAGAACAAAGAGAAGTTAGAACTGAGTTTCTGACATTACACCTGACTTCTAGAATATTCAATTAAGACAAAGTAATTAAGAAATTCCCTGACTTCACACTTGACTGATTTATATAGTTAGTTGCTAGGATTTCCCAACTATAGTCCTGCTATTCTCACTAACAACAAAGCTAATTATCTTGGGATGGAAGTGTCCTGAATATTCTTGCATAATGCCATGGTTTGCCAAAGAATGACTCAGAGATTTAGATCCAAGAAATGACATTCAATAGCATCTAATATATTCATCCATGCCCTCTCATTTGTGCATTTTATAGGTGATAAAACTGGGTCCTAGAGAAATTAAGTGCATTGCCACCCTGATTACTCAGGTATTAAATGCCAGGTCCTCGATTTTATCCAAGACTGTCAGATTCTCAATCTAACTTCTTCTAGTAAATGATTCTATCTTCCCTGAATAGGTTTATAAATGGCTGCATTTCTTTAAGAGAGACCTTAAGGTGACCTGTAATACACAGCAAATCTAATGAAACAACACAAGCAGCTGTCTAGAGGCAGAATGGTCATTCTTTATGTCTGTCATGGTTTACAAACTGCTTCCCTCACAACAAATTTCTGGGTTAGAGCTTTTTTAGAATTAAAAACAAAGTTTGTAAAAGAAATGATATTTTCCCAAAATCACATGAGGAGAAAGCTTAGGAAAGCTTAGGATTTTAATCTAGGTTTCTATTAACTTGAAATTTAACATTGTTTTTATAATCTCACTGCAGAATGAATAAAGGAGAAAAAACAAAACTAAATTAAAAAAATAATAATTAGCTTTTATGAAATGCTTACTGTGTGCTAAACACTGTTTCAATTCCCTTACAAATATTATCTCATTCAATTTTAAGTATAACACTGTGAGAAAGGTGCTATTATTTTTATTCTCATTTTAACTTCAAAATTTCTCCTTCTCTCATTCTTTTTTTTTCTTTATTTCTAAAATTCTAGGCAATTTGATATAGATTTCATATGTGATATCAGTATTCCCTATTAGTCACAGTTGTGAAAAAAGAAACAATTCAAAGGAGGGGAAAAAAAAAAACACTAAAAAGAACAAAGTCAGTGAAAAATAAAAACATACTTCATTTGCATTCAGAGTCCATCAGTTCATTATCTGGATGTGGATAACATTTTCCTTCCTGAGTCCTTTGTACCTGTCTTCCATCAGTGTATCACTGGGAAGAGCTGATTCATTTACAATTAATCAGTACACAATGTTGCTGACACTGTGCACAATATTTTCCTGGTTCGGTTCATTTCACTTTGCTTGAGTTTATACAAGTCTTTTCAGGTTTTTCTGTTTATCATTTTTATTTCATAATAGTATTCTATTATATTCAGATAGTTTGTTCTGTCACTCTCCAATTTGTGGGCATCCTCTCAATTTCCAATATTTTGCTATCATGAAAAGGGATGCTATAAATATTTTTACATATTTAAGTCACTTTCCCTTTTTATGATCTCTATAGGATACAAATCTAGTAGTAGTTTTTCTGTATCAAAAGGTATGTATACTTTGGTTACCTTTTGCCTACTTCCAAATTGCTTTCCAACATGGATGAATTTTTTCACAACTCCATCAATGCTGGATTAAAATCCCACATTTCTTTCATCCTCTCCAATATTTATTATTTCCCTTTTTTTTCATATTCGGTGATCATAAAGGTGTGAGTTGTTACAATTATTAGAATTGTTTTAATTAGCATTTCTCTAATTAAATCATTTAAAAACATTCCTCCATATGCCTATAGATAACTTTAATTTCTTTGTTTGAAAACTACCTGTCCATATCCTTTGACCATTTATAAACTGATGAAGTTCTTATGAACTTGATTCCATTCTCTCTATATTTGAGAAAAGACACCTGTATTAGACATGTGCTGTAAAGATGGTTTCCCACCTTTCTATTTTCCTTCTAATCTTGTTTGCAGGGGTTTTGTTTGTGCAAAATATTTTTAATTGAATACAATCAGAAAGACTTATTTTACATTTCATAATGCTCTCTATCTCTTGTTTGGTCATGAATTCTTCCCTTCTCCATATAACTGACAGATAGACTATTCCTTGATCTTCTACTTTGCTTATGGTGCTCTTAACATATGTCAAAATATGTACCCATTTTGACCTTATCTTGTTATATGTTGTGAGATGTTGAGCTATACCTAATTTTTTTTCCTATTATTTTCCAGTAGTCCCAAATAGAGAGTTGTTATTTCAAAGTCTGCGATCTTTATGTTTATCAAACATATTATGTTTGATTATGGTCATGACTATTGCATCTTGTGTACTTAATCTATTTCATTGATCCACCACTTTATTCGTAAACAGGTCCCAGGTAGTTTTGATGATTACTGCTGTATAACATAGTTTGAAATCTGGTATTGCTAGGTCACCTTCCTTTGTATTTTTTTTTTCACTGATTCCCTTGATATTCTTGATCTTTTTTTCTTCCATATAAATTTTGTTATTATTTTTCTAGCTCTATAAAACAATTTTAATAGCTTAATTGGAATGGCACTGAATTAGTAAATTAACTTAGGTAGGATTTTCATTTTTATTATATTGTCTTGGTCTACCTGCGAGCTTTTGATATAGCGCCATATCTGACTTCATTTGCTTAAAAATTATTTTGGAATTGTGTTCACATAGTATCTGGGTTTGTCTTAGGAGGTAGATTCGCATGTATTTATTATTGTTTCACTTATTTTGAATGGAATTGCCCTTTCTATCTCTTGCTACTGGACTTTATTGATCAAATTTTTAAAATGCTAATTATTTAGGCCAGTTTATCTTATATGCTGCAACTTTTCTGAAGTTCTTTATTATTTCAAGTGATCTACAAAGAATGATAGTTTTGTTTTCTCATTGCCTACTCTAATTCTTTTGTTTTCTTTTTCTTCTCTTTTTGCCATAGGTTACAGTATTATATTGAATAATAGTAGTGATAAAGGATGAATAGCCTTGCTATCTCCATGACAAGTAATATTTCCTGATGGTTTTAGACTGATCATGCTCATCATTTTAAGGAATGCCCCCTTTATTCCTCTGCTCTCATGTGTTTTTAATAAGAATGGATTTTTTTTTGTTAAAAACAGTTTCAACTGTTTTTTGAGATAATCACATGATTTCTTTTGCTTTAGTTACTGATATAGTCAATTGTGTTAAATTTTTTCTAATATTGAACCAATCATGTGTTTCTGATATAAATACCACCCTGTGATATATTGCTGGTATTGCCTTTCTTGTATTTTGTTTAAATTTTTTGCATCAATATCCTTTAGGGAAATTGGCACACAATTTTCTTCATTTTAGCTCCTTTTGGTTAAGGTATTCTTGATATTTTCTTCTTTCATATAAATTTTGCTATTTTTTTTCTAGCTCTATAAAACAATTTTTATCTGTTTTATATACCATATTTGCATCATAAAAGAAAGTCAGTAGGACTCCTTGACTTATTTTTACAAATAGTTATATAGTACTCGAATTAATTGTCATTTAAACAATTGGGAAAATTCATTCTTTACCTTATCTGATCTTGGAGATTTTTTTCCCTAGAAAATCCACGAATGTTTTAGTTGATGTCTTTTTCTTAGATGGGGTTATGTAGGCATTCTATTTCCTGATTTCTTGATACAAGTAATTTAGATTTCTATAAATATCCATTGATTTTGTCCAGATTGTCAGATTTGTTAGTATATTAATGGACAAAACATTTCCTATTTATAGCTTTAATTTCTTCTTAATTGATGTTGATTTTAACCTTTTTATGTTTACAACTTGATATTTGTTTTTTTTTTCTTTTGTTATTAAAATTAACCAATAATTACAAGTAAGTAGGTGAAAAGTAATGCATTACTCATGAAACTTCAAGATACAATAAAACAAAATAAAAATAATGCAAAACAGAAAACAATGTAAAATATTGGATTGAAAAAACAATTGACTTGAAAAATAGATCCAGAAGATATAATTTTTAAAATTGTTGATTTACCTGAAAGTCATATTAAAAAAATAAATAAGAACCTAGATAGCTTTTAAGAAATTATCACAGAAAATTGTACTGAAATTTGGGAATTAGAGGTTAACATAGAAATTGAAATAATGCACCAATAACCTCATGAACGTGATCCCAAAATTAAAATTCCCAAGAATATTATAACCAAATTCCAGAACTCTTGAGTCAAGGAGAAAATATTGAAAACATCCAAAGAAATAATTCAAGTATAGTGGAGCTACAGTCAGGATAACACAAGATTTAGTAGCTTGCATATTAAAAGACCAGAGCATTTGGGATATGACATTCTAGAGATCAATGGAGCTAGAGTTACAACCAAAAAACACCTGCCCAGCAAAAGTAAGTAAAATATTTAACAGGAATGGTGAATATTCAATGAAATAGAGTACTTTCAAGCATTTTGATCAAAAGACAATGTGGCTGAATAGGAAATGTGACTTTCAAATACAGGTGTCAGAAGAGGCATAAGGAAGTAATCAGGAAAGGGGAATTGTAAGGAACTTAATAAGATTGATTTGTTTACATTCTTATACAGAATAGGAAACCTTGTAACTAAGAACAGTTTAATTATTATGCAGTTAGAAAGAGTGTATGTAGAAAGAGGGCATAGATATGAGTTGAATATGTAGGGCTAATATCTTTAAAAATAAAATTAAGGAGTAAGAGAAGAATGTACTGGGAGAAAGGGAAAAGGAGAAGTGAAATATAAATTATCTACCATAAAAGGGACAAGAAAGAGGCTTTTTTTTTCTTTTCTTTTTTTTTCTTCTTCTTTTTTTTTTTTTTTTTTTGATGAGACATTTGGGGTTAAGTGACTTGCCCAGGGTCACACAACTAGAAAGTGTTAAGTGTATGAAATCAGATTTGAATAATTTAGGTCCTTCTGACTTCAGGGTTAGTGCTCTATCCACTGCTCCACCTAGCTGTCCCAAGAAAGAGCTCTTTAATGAAAGGAAAGAAAAAGAGGGGAAGAAGAATGAATGAATCTCATTGTCATCAGAATTGGCTCAATGAGGAAATAGCATACACATTTAATATTAGTGTGGAAATTTACCTTACCCTGAAGGCATGTAGGAAGAGAAAGGGATATAAGAATGAGGGAGAGTAATAGAATATTGGGGTGGGGATAGTTAGAAGCAAAGCACTTTTGAATAGGGACAGGGTAAAAGGAGAGAGAAAATAGAAAAAAATGGGCCAGGGGGAGAGATATAGTTAGTAACAGTAACTGTGAAAAGAATTTTGAAACAAGTTTCTCTAAAGGAAGTCTCATTTCTCAAATGTAGAGGAAATTGAGTCATTTATAAAAAAAAAAAAATAATAAGAGCTATTCCCTAATTAAATATATGATGAATGATATGAATTATGCCCAAAGGAATATAAAATCGTGTATATTCTTTGACCTAACAATATCATGACTAGGCATGTATCCTAAAAAGAAAAAAGAAAAAACTATATTTATAGCAATTCTTTTCTCAGGGGAGAGAAACAGAAATCGAGGGGATGCTTATCAATTGGGGGATGCCTGGATAAACTGTGATATGTGATTATGATGGACTACTATTGTTCTATACAAAATGATAAGCATGATGCTCTCAGAAAAAATCTGAAAAGTTCTCCATAAACTTATGCAAAGTGGAATGTTCTGTGTACAAACTAATAGCAATGTTGTGGAATGTTTTGCTGTAAATGGCTTAGCTGTTCTTAGCACTACAACGATCCAAGACTACTCTGAAGGACTTATGATGAAAAATGCTATTCTTACTGAGAAAACGAATTGGTTGTATCTGAATAAAAATTGAAGCATGATTTTTTTTAACTTTATTTTTCTTGAGGTTTTGGTTTGTGTGTGTGTGTGTGTGTGTGTGTGTGTGTGTGTGAAGGAAACTGTTTTCTTTTGTAACACAACTTTTATGGAAATAATTTGTATAACTTCACATATGTCTTCTCAATGGGAACAGTGGAAAGGAGGGAAGTTGAGAATCTGGAATTCAAAAAGTTTTAAAAACAAATCTAAAAATTGTTTTGTATGTAACAGGGGAAAATAAAATAACACACACACACACACACACACACATATTCATACCAACTTTATTAGTGTGTTTTGAGATACTTTTCTGGCATAAGAAAGTCCCTCATGGGAGGATTTAGGTCCTTTATTAATCATTTCTTTTTATAACTGAGTTAACAAATCCCATAGTTCCCCATTGTATATGCACTATCTATGTATGTAATTTATGTCTGAAAAAAAAAACACCTGTGGGCCAGCCAGACACACTGAAAAAAAATAATCCCTTAATGAGTTCAGATGCTAAGAATATTATGTAAAACATATTATTTCTTTCTTCGTGCCCAACCAATGGGGAAGAGAGGAAATGTCAGGAAAAGATAATCCTATATATAGCTCAGGAATAAACCCTAACATAGAACTTACGTGATGGCCTCATTGTATCGGGTAACCCAAAGACACTGATTCATTGAAGAAGTAGGGAAAATCCTCCAGGATGAAGGGATGCTTTTGCTGGAAGGGAGTATAGGACCCCTGGGAAGGATTGCTATTGTTGGAAGGGAAGGCTAGGCTCCAGCAAGAAGATGTGCTCTTGGTGAATGGGAGGATACTGTAGAGTGCTTTTCTCAGAGTGAGGTTCTTATGCTATGATTCTAGATGGCCTTCCTGAATAGCATAATAATAGGGGTCAGGGCAAAATATTATTTTGGGAAATTTGCTTATCAAAAACAAAAATATGGTAGCAGATAATATTAATTGGGGAGTAACATCTGTATTTACCTTCACAGATATTATCAATATTTTTCCATAAGTATGTTCTCACAGGAAATACCTTGATGTATTTAAGGAGAAAATACCATGATGGTCTCAAAAATATCTGACCTTATTTTATAATAACAAAGTTTTCCATTCATACAGCCTACATAGCCAAAAGCTACAGCCTACATTAAAGGGAAATTATCAAGGTGGCCTAATCTTATAAAGCAGAATGGTAATATAAATTTGGAAACAAAATATGTATTCAGTGATTAGGACATTATTGGAGTAATAATGAATATGAATAATTATGAGTAGAGATAATGAATTAAGTAGGCTTCAGGCTCAATATGAATAAGCATAGGGATGGTAATCAAACCATCTAAGATCTTAAGATCTTAAAAATTTGACAATGTTTCTCACAATATTTTTTTGGATAAAATTAAAAGATATGACCAGGAATGAGGTCTACTTGGCAGATATGACACCATTTGTATTATCAAACTCAAAAATTAATGATTAAAGTGATTGTTCTTACCTTAGAGTTAAATTTTTAGTCATAGACTATACAGATCTTTGCTTCATTGTATCCATTTTAGTGATCTGGAAAGAGATATGATTTGTATTTTTAACAAATTTGTTGATGGCATAAAGCAGAAAGGAATATCTTATTCTTTTCATGCAGAATTGGGATCTCAAATGTTTTTGACAAGCTGCAGCAAGGAGTTGAATTAACAAGATCCTGTTCAATGAGGATCACCATAATGCCCTACACTAATTATTAAAATCGACTATACAAATTCAGATGGTGGAAACTTGGCTAAATATTAAATAGATGAATAACAATATCAACAAAGCATTAATAATATAATAAACATTTATGTAAAGCTTATTTTTTGCAATTTGCTTTACAAATATTGTTTCATCCTTACAATAACAACATGAATTAGGTCCTATTGTTATCCTAATTTTACATAGTGAGGCAGGCAAAAGTTAGGTGATTTGACCAAGGTCATAAATTTAATTAGTTCCTGAGGATATATTTTAACTCAGATTTTTTGAATCTAGGTTCCACACTATTTCCAATTTTTCACCAGGACCACAAAAAAGAAAAGAGCAGGGAAAGAAGATAGTAAGAAGGGAAAAAAGGAAGGAAGAAAGAAAGAAAGGGAGAGATGGAGAGAAGGAAGAAGATAAAGAAGGAAAGAAGCAAAAAACATGGGAAATCCATTATTATTAATCACCATTGAGAACTATGTTCCAAAAAAAACCAAATGCAATCTTCAGTTGCCTTCAAATAAATGTATTATCTACAGTTAGGGAAGTAATAAATAGATGTACTCAACTTCCGGTTAAGATGGCGGAGAGGAGGCTCACAGCTGCATAAGCTCCATGCTTTCTCTCACTATCCACTTCATTACAAGCCTCTGAATCAATGCTTGACTGAAAAAAAACCCACATATAGTTACCAAGAGAAGCCATCCTTGAGATCCGCCAAGAAAGGTCTGTCTTTACTGGAGGGCTGGGGCGGTTTTAGATCGGGCGCAGGCGGCGGGCAGCGGCAGTGAGAGCACGGGAGCAGACTGGAGAGGGGGTGGGGAGTGATCGCAGCCGTCTCTGCGGGGAGAGCTTCGCTACAGGTTTGGATACTTTGCTCCGGCAGCAAGTCAGCAGCCCAGCAGAGAAGCTAAAAACACCGGGGATGAAGAATACAACCCCAAACAGCTGGAGTCTCTCAGGACTTGGCCGCTCCCCCCTTCCCCCCCCCCCCCCACACAGTGACTCAGCACGCTTTGGGATCTCAGAGCGCACGCGCAACACAGTCCTGCTAGTGCCTCACTGCTGCCCCCTGCAGTCTGTAGAGGAAGCTCGATAACACACCCAGCCCCCCCCCCTCTCCCCCCCCCCCCCCGCAAAGAAAGACTCCAGTTTTTTTCTGTTTTTCTTTGGTAGTTTGTCTTTGATTATTAGACAGAATGAGCAAGAAGCTGAAGAGGACTTTAACCCTTGACAGCTTCTATACAGATAGAGAGCAGACTCTAAATCCTGAGGAGACTAAAAACAGGCAGTCCCCAGGTGAATCCCCAAAGAAGGAGATCATCTGTTCCTCAGCACAGATGAACCTCATAGAAGAGATTAAAAAGGCTCTCACAAGGGAGCTAGAAGAAAAATGGGGAAAGCAGAGTGAGGCTTGGCAAAAGGAGAGGGAAGCTTGGGAAAAGGAGAGGGAGGCTTGGCAAAAGAGCCTGGAGAAGTCAGTTAAAGAGAGAGTGGATAAAGAAGTAAAATCCTTGAAAAATAGGATTAGTGAACTGGAAACAGAAAACAGCTCTCTAAAAAACAAAATTGGCGAAATGGAAAAAAATTCCACAGAACAAAAGAACTCAATTGGACAATTAGAAAAAGATTTTTAAAAAGTGAGTGAAGAGAATACTTCACTGAAAATCAGAATTGAACAAGTGGAATTGAATGACTCGAGGAGACAAGAAGAATCAGTCAAGCAAATCCAAAAAAATCAAACAATGGAGAAAAATGTGAAATACCTTCTGGGGAAGACAACAGACCTGGAAAACAGATCCAGGAGAGACAATCTGAGAATCATTGGACTCCCAGAAAAACATGATGAAAAAAAGAGCCTGGACACTATTTTCCAGGAAATTATCAAAGAGAACTGCCCAGAAGTCACAGGAACAGAGGAAAAAATAAACATTGAAAGGATTCATCGATCACCCACTGAAAGGGATCCTAAAATCAAAACACCAAGGAATATAGTGGCCAAATGCCAGAACCCTCAGATGAAGGAAAAAATATTGCAAGCGGCTAGAAAAACCCAATTCAAGTATCAAGGAGCCACAATAAGGATCACCCAGGATCTGGCAGCATCCACATTAAAAGATCGAAGGGCCTGGAATATGATATTCCGAAAGGCTAAGGAACTTGGTATGCAACCAAAAATAACTTACCCAGAGAGAATGAGCATCTTTTTCCAGGAAAGAAGATGGACATTCAACGAAGTAAGCGAATTTCATCTATTTCTGATGAAAAAACCAGAACTTAACAAAAAGTTTGATCTACAAATATAGAACTCAAGAGAAATCTAAAAAGGTAAAGATTAATCTTGGGAACTATATTTTGACTATATAGATGTATAAAGAATACATGTATACCTTGTTCTAGAAATTGATGTGGAAAGGACATTGTACCAGAAAAAGGGTAAAGTGGGGGTAGTACATCTCATGAAGAGGCATAGGAAACCTATTATATCTGAGAGAAAGAATGGAGGGGGATGAATATAGTGGGTATCTTACTGCCTTCAGAATTGGCTTTAAGTGAAAAATCTTAAGACATATTCAATCTATGGTGAAACTTCTCCCATCTCATTGAAAAGTGAGAAGGGAAAAGTGAAAAGGGAAGGAATAAGCTAAGAGGAAGGGAATACGGGAACTGGGAGGGAAAGGGGTAAGATAGGGGGAGGAACTCTAAGGGGGGGGGAGGGATACTAAAAAGGGAGGGCTGTGAGAAGCAAGTGGTGCTCACAAGCTTAATACTGGGAAGGGGGGGAAAGGGGAAAGAAGGGAGAAAAGCATAAACCGGGGTTAACAAGATGGCAAGTAATACAGAATTGGTCATTCTAACCATAAACGTGAACGGGGTAAACTCCCCCATAAAGAGGAAGCGGTTAGCAGAATGGATTAAAAGCCAGAATCCTACAATATGTTGTTTACAAGAAACACACCTGAAGCGGGGAGATACATGCAGGTTAAAGGTAAAAGGTTGGAGCAAAATCTACTATGCTTCAGGTGAAGTCAAAAAAGCAGGGGTAGCCATCCTGATCTCAGATCAAGCTAAAGCAAAAATTGATCGAATTAAAAGAGATAAGGAAGGACACTATATCTTGCTAAAGGGTAGCATAGATAATGAAGCACTATCTATATTAAACATATATGCACCAAGTGGGGTAGCATCTAAATTCTTAAAAGAGAAACTAAGAGAGCTGCAAGAAGAAATAGACAATAAAACTATAATAGTGGGAGATCTTAACCTTGCACTCTCAGAATTAGATAAATCAAACCACAAAATAAATAAGAAAGAAGTCAAAGAGGTAAATAGAATACTAGAAAAGTTAGATATGATAGATCTCTGGAGAAAATGTAATGGAGACAGAAAGGAATACACTTTCTTTTCAGCAGTTCATGGAACCTATACAAAAATTGACCATATATTAGGACATAAAAACCTCAAACTCAAATGTAGTAAGGCAGAAATAGTAAATGCATCCTTTTCAGACCACGATGCAATGAAAATTACATTCAACAAAAAACCAGGGGGAAGTAGACCAAAAAATAATTGGAAAATAAATAATCTCATACTAAAGAATGATTGGGTGAAACAGCAAATCATAGACATAATTAATAACTTCACCCAAGAAAACGATAATAATGAGACATCATACCAAAATGTATGGGATGCAGCCAAAGTGGTAATAAGGGGAAATTTCATATCTCTAGAGGCCTATTTGTATAAAATAGAGAAAGAGAAGGTCAATGAATTGGGTTTACAATTAAAAATGCTAGAAAAGGAACAAATTAAAAACCCCCAGTCAAACACTAAACTTGAAATTCTAAAAATAAAAGGTGAGATCAATAAAATTGAAAGTAAAAAAACTATTGAATTGATTAATAAAACTAAGAGTTGGTTCTATGAAAAAACCAACAAAATAGACAAACCCTTAGTAAATCTGATTAAAAAAAGGAAAGAGGAAAATCAAATTGTTAGTCTTAAAAATGAAAAGGGAGAACTCACCACTAACGAAGAGGAAATTAGAGCAATAATTAGGAGTTACTTTGCCCAACTTTATGCCAATAAATTCGACAACTTAAATGAAATAGAAAAATACCTCCAAAAATACAGCTTGCCCAAACTAACAGAGGAAGAAGTAAATATCCTAAACAGTCCCATCTCAGAAAAAGAAATAGAACAAACTATCAATCAACTCCCTAAGAAAAAATCCCCAGGACCAGATGGATTTACATGTGAATTCTACCAAACATTTAAAGAACAATTAACTCCAATGTTATATAAACTATTTGAAAAAATAGGGATTGAAGGAGTCCTACCAAACTCCCTTTATGACACAGACATGGTACTGATACCTAAACCAAGTAGGCTGAAAACAGAGAAAGAAAATTATAGACCAATCTCCCTAATGAATATTGATGCTAAAATCTTAAATAAAATATTAGCAAAAAGATTACAGAAAATCGTCACCAGGATAATACATTATGATCAAGTAGGATTTATACCAGGAATGCAGGGCTGGTTCAATATTAGGAAAAATATTAGCATAATTGACTATATCAATAACCAAACAAACAAAAAACACATGATCATCTCAATAGATGCAGAAAAAGCATTTGATAAAATCCAACATCCATTCCTAATAAAAACACTTGAGAGCATAGGAATAAATGGACTTTTCCTTAAAATAGTCAGGAGCATATATTTAAAACCATCAGTAAGTATCATATGCAATGGGGAAAAACTGGAACCTTTCCCAGTAAGATCTGGAGTGAAGCAAGGTTGCCCACTATCACCATTATTATTTAATATCGTATTAGAAACACTAGCCTCGGCAATAAGAGTCGAGAAAGATATTAAAGGAATTAGAGTAGGCAATGAGGAAACCAAACTATCACTCTTTGCAGATGATATGATGGTATACCTAGAGAACCCCAGAGATTCTACCAAAAAGCTATTGGAAATAATTCATAATTTTAGCAAAGTAGCTGGCTACAAAATAAATCCCCATAAATCCTCAGCATTTTTATACATCACCAACAAAACCCAACAGCAAGAGATACAAAGAGAAATTCCATTCAGAATAACTGTTGATACCATAAAATATTTGGGAATCTATCTACCAAAGGAAAGTCAGGAATTATATGAGCAAAATTATAAAAAAGTCTCCATACAAATAAAGTCAGACTTAAATAATTGGAAAAATATTAAGTGCTCTTGGATTGCCCGAGCGAACATAATAAAGATGACAATACTCCCTAAACTAATCTATTTATTTAGTGCTATACCAATCAGACTTCCAAGAAAATATTTTATTGATCTAGAAAAAATAACAACAAAATTCATATGGAACAATAAAAAGTCGAGAATCTCAAGGGAATTAATGAAAAAAAAATCAAATGAAGGTGGCCTAGCTGTACCTGATCTAAAATTATATTATAAAGCAGCAGTCACCAAAACCATTTGGTATTGGCTAAGAAATAGATTAGTGGATCAGTGGAAAAGGCTAGGCTCACAAGACAGAATAGTCAATTATAGCAATCTAGTGTTTGACAAACCCAAAGCCCCTAACTTCTGGGAAAAGAATTCATTATTTGATAAAAACTGCTGGGATAATTGGAAATTAGTATGGCAGAAATTAGGCATGGACCCACACTTAACACCATATACCAAGATAAGATCAAAATGGGTCTATGACCTAGGCATAAAGAACGAGATTATAAATAAATTAGAGGAACATAGAATAGTTTATCTCTCAGACTTGTGGAGGAGAAAGAAATTTGTGACCAAAGATGAACTAGAGACCATTACTGATCACAAAATAGAAAATTTCGATTACATCAAATTAAAAAGCCTTTGTACAAATAAAACTAATGCAAACAAGATTAGAAGGGAAGCAACAAACTGGGAAAACATTTTCACAGTTAAAGGTTCTGATAAAGGCCTCATTTCCAAAATATATAGAGAACTGACTCAAATTTATAAGAAATCAAGCGATTCTCCAATTGATAAATGGTCAAAGGATATGAACAGACAATTTTCAGAGGATGAAATTGAAACTATTACCACTCATATGAAAGAGTGTTCCAAATCATTATTGATCAGAGAAATGCAAATTAAGACAACTCTGAGATACCACTACACACCTGTCAGATTGGCTAAGATGACAGGAAAAAATAATGATGAATGTTGGAGGGGATGCGGGAAAACTGGGACACTAATGCATTGTTGGTGGAGTTGTGAACAAATCCAACCATTCTGGAGAGCAATCTGGAACTATGCCCAAAAAATTATCAAATTGTGCATACCCTTTGATCCAGCAGTGTTTCTATTGGGCTTATATCCCAAAGTAATACTAAAGAAGGGAAAGGGACCTGTATGTGCCAAAATGTTTGTAGCAGCCCTGTTTGTAGTGGCCAGAAACTGGAAAATGAATGGATGCCCATCAATTGGAAAATGGCTGGGTAAATTGTGGTATATGAATGTTATGGAATATTATTGTTCTGTAAGAAATGACCAGCAGGATGAATACAGAGAGGACTGGCGAGACTTACATGAACTGATGCTAAGTGAAATGAGCAGAACCAGGAGATCATTATACACTTCGACAACGATATTGTATGAGGACATATTTTGATGGAAGTGGATTTCTTTGACAAAGAGACCTGAGTTTCAATTGATAAATGACTGACAAAAGCAGCTACACCCAAAGAAAGAACACTGGGAAATGAATGTGAACTATCTGCATTTTTGTTTTTCTTCCCGGGTTATTTATACCTTCTGAATCCAATTCTCCCTATGCAACAAGAGAACTATTCGGTTGCAAACATATATTGTATCTAGGATATACTGCAACATATCTAACATATAAAGGACTGCTTGCCATCTAGGGGAGGGGGTGGAGGGAGGGAGGGGGAAAAAAAATCGGAACAGAAACGAGTGTCAATATAAAGAAATTATTAAATAAAAAATTAAAAAAAAATAAATAAATAGATGTACTCGTCAGATCAGACTTGGAGTATTGTGCTCATTTATTTTAAAAAAATAGGATATTTTAAGAGGGATGGATGTTGTTAAACTGTATCAATTGTAGAAAAGAACAAACAGGATGATGAGTAGATTTAAAATGCTTAAATTTAACAATTGGCTGAAGTCACAGAGAATTTAGAATTTAGGATCAAGAATATTCTTTGCTTTGGAAGCCAGGACCAGAATAAATGGATAGAATTTAGAGGGAAGCAACTATCTCTCAGTTTATTAAGAAGCTTCTTAATAAATAAAGCTCTCAAAAACAAACAAACTAACTAATGGAAAATCTGGCAGTAGGAAGTAGTAAATTTCCCATCATTGAAAGCTCCAACGGGGAGACTGAATGACTTTTACTCTGTGACATTGTAGAGAGTATGATACATAACTTAGGTGAGAGTAGAACTATATAACCTCTAGAATTCCTTTCTGATTTTAAGATGACAATAGTCTAATGACAGCATAGTCTCTAAAGTGAACTTTCACCTTCAACTCATAGAGTCACCGAATTATAACTAGAATTTATGCTGAAAGTGATATAATTCAAGTTCTTTTATTTTACAGATGAGAATACTGCAGCCCAGAGAGAAATTAAAAACAATTGCCTAATTGAGAAATTAAACCTCAGTTCTCTGACCCTAGTCTAAATTTCTTTCAACCATACCATACTAGATCCGCCCTGCCTTCTATTTTAGATATTGGTACATGTTCTTGTGTTCTACTATAAACTCTTCCTAAAGAATTCATCTCATTCACTGAAAGTTTTTCTCAAAGTTCATTAACATTTCATGGCCTACCCATGCTGCTTTAAGAGTCTTTGTCTGATAACATGGGATCTTTCCAAATGATTGCCCACCTTCTTTTCTAATTATACACTTCCTAGATTATATATTTTAGGGCATTATTTGTATGTAAATTGTTATTTGTAACATAATATGAGTATTTATGTATCATTTATTGATAACATGCTATAGTCAACTTGTATGTGCCATAAAGCTTTATGTATTCTTGTATATAACCCACATTTTTTATTTTTTAATTTTTCAGAGATTATAAAATTCCAAAATTATCAGCATCATAACATAACTGCATTGGAAACTTATGTGTGTGTGTGTGTGTGCATATTATACATAGGTAATATATATTATGTCATCTTTTACTATGTTATATCATGATATCCAATTCAATATTATGTTATATCATGTTTGATGTGATATGTATTAGTATTGTCATATGATACCATTATATAATCCAGCATAATATTACACCACACCATGTTATATCATATCATATCATACCATTGCATTTACATTATATATCAGATTTTTGTGGTATTGTACCCCAACATATCCTATCACAGTATCTTAAGTTTGGTCTTGTTTCAAGAAGCATCTTGCTGTCACTGACAGTATTACGAAATTTCTTTAGGATTTATAAGACACTTTACAGGATAACTGAGACTTTCTTCTGAATTCAATTCAATATAAATTCAAGTATAAGACACTATTTTAAGGCATGTTTTATGTTCTCTTCAATCTTTTGAAAATCACTGACGGTGGTTTAGTACTTTGATACTGTCAGTCATGAGGGATTATGGAAAATTATGTCAAAATTCTGTTGCCCAGAGAAGTTCATCAATATAGTCCATCAATTTCATGGTGGTTTGCTTGCAGTCTGGACAATGGGCAATGCTCTCGAGCTTTCCCAGTTACCAATGGAGTAAAAAACAAGGCTTTCTGCTTGCTCCCATGCTTTTTAACATGATGTTTTCCTCATGTTGTTAAACACTTTCAGTGAGGACAAACAGAATCGAATTCAGCTACCACCCTGATGGTAAATTTTTCAACCTGAAAAGCCTACAAACAAAAAATAAAATAGAGGGACTATTACTGCGTGATTTTTTTTTTTCAAATAATTTATGAAAATGGAATTTGGACTTCTACACCACATTTTAAATAATAGGAAGGACAAATTTTCCCTTAGGGAAAAATCACACATACAAACACACATAAAAATGTATTTGACTAGAAAATTGTGAATATTATCAAGAACTGGGGGGAAAAAACTAGAAAATGAAGTGGAAGGAGGAAATTATTTACACAGACCTATCACACTTGTTATTACAGTAGTGGATATAACATAGGGTGAGTAATAACAGAAGAAGACAATTAATTTATTTCTAAAAGCCCTCATGGCTGACAGTATCAAAGGCCTTGATCAGATTTACAAATGTTGTATACAGACCTCTGTTCTGCCTCTGGAATTTCTCTTAGAGTTATTAGGCAATAAACACCATATAGTGTTGGAATCTTTACAAATTGTTAAGTCATTAGAGTTGATAGAGACAATAATTATCTAATTTAGCATGGTTCAGTATCCTTGATCTGATCTTACAAGGAGATGTTTTGGGCCAGAACCTGAAACAAGGTACTAAGAACTAATTGATACAATGCTTGTGTTCACATCTTTACTCATTGGAATTCACATGTTTGGGAGATTTCAGGGTTTATGAGATATCTGAATTCACACCTCCCTGGAAGCTCTTAGGGCCAGAGAGCACGCTGGGAAATATCCCACAATCCCACTTTCTCATATATAAGAAACAGACAGAGGCTCTGAGGGGAGTTCAGCTGAATTAGATTGAGAGGGGAGGGTCAAGTGAGTTTATCCAGAAGCCCTCTCACGGAAGAGAGTTACTTGGGAACATTGACTGGGGTCAGAGAGGAGCACTCTGGGAGGAAGCCCACAAGCCCTCTCTCAGAGGCAAGACAGATTCACCTTTGTGCTGGCTGGAGGCTGAAGGACAAACCTTTGGATTTTGAGACATGTGGAGGGAGCTCTTGGAATCAAGCAGAGAGATAGGCCTCTAAGCTAACCGGGCTATATTGGAGACAATAAAAGATCTGAACTTTTATCACCTGGCTGCATTTGGGGTAATTATTGATCTGAACTGATACTAAGGCTGTCTCCAGAAAACCTCCCCGAGAAACCTGCTTGTTTCCAGAGAGAATCATTATTATTTTAAAGAAGAACGAAACTCCACAATATAGGGGTCCTCAAACTTTTAAAATAGGAGGCCAGTTCACTGTCCCTCAGACTATTGGAGGGCTGGACTATAGTAAAAACAAAAACTTTGTTTTGTGGGCCTTTAAATAAAGAAACTTCATAGCCCTGGGTGAGGGGGATAATCGTCCTCAGCTGCTGCATCTGGCCTGTGGGACGCAGTTTGAGGATATCCTTATCCCCTTCTGAAGACACAATGTCAATCAGGTAGATGACCTTTTTTCTAGGTGTAGGGTCAGTCTATTAAGTAGGACTTTGGAAAGCATCTTGCCAGCAATGACTGAGAGAGAGTCCACTTTGTGATTATCATAGGACAATCTATTTCCTTTACCTTTATAAAGATGGACAATGGGAGCATCCTTGAACTCCTGGGGCATAATTTCCTCCTCCCATATAATCTGGAAAATGCACTCAATGCAGCCTCCAAAGCAGAGATACAATAAAATATAGATTAATTCTCTGCTGCTTGTGCTAATTTTAGCCTAACAGTTAACACCAAGAAAACACAGGTTCTCCATCAGCCAGCACCACACCATTCATATGTGGAACCACAGTTACAGTAAATGGTGAAGTTTTAAACGCTGTGGATAAGTTCCCTTGCTTTGTCAGTATACTTTCCGGGGATGTCCACATTGATAATGAGGTTGACACACACATTGCTCAATGTTTAGGAGGATCTGGAGAAAAGAGTGAAAGAGGAGAGGTCAGACTCACTACCAAACTACCAAAAGCCATTGTGCTGACCTCATTGTTGTATGCCTGGGAAACCCAGACAATTTGTCAGCACCATGTCAGGAGACTGAATCACTTACATTTGAATTGTCTTAGGAAGATTCTGAAGATCACCTGGCAGGACAAGATCCCAGACACTGAGATCTTTTCTCAAACTAAACTGCCAAGCATTCTAACACTGCTGGACTGGCCACATTGTCCGAATGCCAACTGTACGCTTGCCAAAAAAAATTATTTTATGGAGAACTCACACAGATAAGTGCTCACTTGGTCAAAGCAATACAAGAACACTCTTAAGGTATTTCTTAAGAACTTTAGAATTTATTGCATGACAGAGGAGACACTGGTACAAAACCACCCAGCATGGTGTGCCCTCATCAGAGAAGATGCTGGGCTCTATGAGCAAAAGAAAATTGAATTAGCCCAAAGGAAATGCGAAATATGAAAAATTAGATAAGCTACCACAAATGTTCATATGGACTATTTGTATCTGACTTGTAATAGAGCATTCTGAGTTCATATTGGTCTGATCAACCACAGTTGGACACATTGTAATTCCACTCTAATATAGTAATATCATTCTGGTACTACTCAAAAACAAAGGACAACAAGAAACTAACAGTCTTTGAGATGGCTTCTTCTCAAATCTACCTTTTCTTCTAAATCTTCTACATCAGAAGTGCGTAACTTCCAGCTTCCAAATATGAATTGCAAGCCTGACATCTCCAGGTATTATTTTATTTTATATTTTCAATTGTCTAGGACTTTTTAACTATTGTAATTCCTTAAGTATATAGTGTCAAGACAGTGTGATATTTATAGTAAATATTCAGGAAATATTTTTTATTGAAAAATGCAAAGTGTTTATTGAAAGCTAAGAATTATGATTGATCCTAACATGCAGAATATAAAAGAAATGATAAATCATTTGGTCTTTTTTCATGTAGTTTATGCTATGAGTATTCGATTTATCAGAAGTTTTGGAATCATTTTTAATAAAATTTATTTTTTATAAAGTGAATTATATAAATAGATCTATAAGTGAATTGAGTACTATATAGTTTTACATCCAAAGAAGATGCGAATAACTTGAACCCATTTTAGCAAGTAATCAGTCAACAAGCATTTAATGACTACTCTGCGCAAAAGTTGTTTAGGTTCATGAGTCACAGAAACAAAGGAAAATGTGTTAATAGGCAGTTGTATACATCTGAACAAGAAATTTAATATTTTTGGTCTTTAGTCTTGTTATCTTTAAGGTGAAGGGCTGAATGATTTCTAAAGATCCACCTATAGCTTACATTTTATGAATCTACAAATCTATTATTCCATATGGGGACAGAGAATGTCTGAGTCTAGTTAAAATGGGACAGGGGAAAGAATGCTGAGTTTGGAGTCAAAAGACTTGGGTTAGAAATGTCTTTCAAATTAAACCAAGTTCAGTAGAGGATTCTGGAAAGATGGCAGAGTAGGTCAGTAAATTTCTTTTTTTTCCTTTTCACTTCTTTATTTATTTATAACATACATTGATTCATGAATCATGTTGGGAAAGAAAACTCGGAGCAAAATGAAAAAGTCATGGGAGAGATTAAAAAAAAGAGAGAGAGAGAGAACAAAAGAAGTAAACAAAGCATGTGTTGATTTACATTGTATCCTTAGGTTTGTTGCTGTTGTTGTTTTCTGGATGCAGATTGCATTTTCTTTCCAAAATCTATTAGGATTGCTTTAGATGTGAACCAATGAGAAGAAACAAGTCTTTCATAGTTAGTTGATCATTGTGCACTTTTGCTATAATTTTGTAGAATGTGTTGCTGGTTTGTTTGTTTCACTCAGTATCAGTTCATGTAAATCTGTCCAGACCTTTTTAAAGTCAACTTGTTCATCATTTTTTTTTTAATAGAACAATAATATTCCATTACCTTCCCGTACCATAACTTGTTCAGTCATTCCCCAATTAATAAACTTCTACTCATTTTCCAATTCTTTGCTACCACAAAAAGAGCCGCTACAAACATTTTTGCATATGTGGTACTCCTTTATAATTTTCCTGGGTTACAGACCCAGTAATGACACTGCTGGGTCAAAGGGTATGCACAGTTTTATAGCCCTTTGGGCATAGTTCCAGATTGCTCTCCAGAATGGTTGGATTATTTCACAACCCCACCAACAATCTATCAGTATCCCAGTTTTCCTATACCCTCTCCAACATTTATCATGATCTTTTCCTGTCATCTTAGCCAAACTGAGAGGTATAAGATGGTACCTCTGAGTTGTTTTAATTTGCATTTCTCTAATAGTTATTTAGAGCTTTTATTTTTTTACATATAACTACAAATAACTTTAATTTCCTCATCTGAAAATTATCTGTTCATATCCTTTGACCATTTATTAATTTATAATAGGTCAGCAAATTTCAAGCTCTCCAGATTTCCTCCACAAATAGAACAAATTTGTGCCTCAGGGCAAACCTAGACTGGTGAAAAATCAAAAAGACTTGGGGAAGAACAGAAGTCCTCTAAGTACAACCTAAGAAGATTGGAAGAAAAACCCTGGGACCAGGGATTAATCTGTGTAAAGTAGAAACACCTCCAGGTTAACTCCTCAGAAAGTGAAGAAACTTCACTTGAAGAGGGGAACCCTGGGGCTAGCTGGGCTTGGCTGGAGCCTCAGCTGGAACCATGGACACTTCCTAGGCTTCCTGAAGCATTGGCAATGTGTACCCAGGAAAATTAAATGAACTTCAGCTGATTAGGGATGCCAGGCCAGGCTGTGCTGCAGAAAAATGGACCTGGACAAGAAAGAAGCTGACAGTTGGGCACTTGCAAGAGTGGAGAGCTCTTAGTTTGGGGTTCCAGGTCAGGGAGGAGAGCTTAAGTAAAACTGGAGATATCATCTTCCCATATCATGAATAGAGGAGCTTACAGTAATATTTCTTATTTAAAAAAATTAATGAACAAAGAAGAAAGAATCCAACCATAGAAGTTTACTATGGGAATAGGGAAGACTAGGGTTCATTTTCAGATGAGTATACTGAAGTTAAAAAAGCTTCTTCTGTCCCAAAGAGTAATGTTAAATGGCTCCATGTCCAGAGAGAATTTATAAAACTCAAAAAAGAATTTTAAAATCAAGTGAGAAACATTGAGGAGATACTAAAAATAAAAAATAAAAATTATCTTAGAAAAACAAGATTATAAAAAAAAAAAAAAACCCTAACCATCTAGAAAAAAAAAAAAAGAGACAGAGTCTTAAAGACAAAAATAACCCTTTAAAATTAGAATTAGGCAAAGGAAAGCCAAGGAAGCTATAAAAGATCATGAAATAATAAAACAGAATATAAAGAATGAAAAAATAGAACAGAAAATGAAACATAAGAAAAACAGCAGATCTGGAGAACAGATCAAGCAGAGAAAATATAAGAATAATTAGACTATCTGAAAGCTGGGATAAAAAAAAAAAGGAATCTTGACACAAGAATGCAAAAAAATAATCCAAAAAAAAATTGTCCTGGAGTGATAAAACATTTTGGGAAAGTAGAAATCGAAAAAAAATTCACTCATAACCACCTCAAAGAGATACTTTGTGGAAAACAAATTAGGGATATTACTGTCAAATTTCCAAAACCGCAGACAAAAAATTTCAAGAAACAAAACAAAAACAATTCAAATATTCTGGAGCTATAATAAAATTTGTACAAGACTTTTTTAGCAGCCACAATAAAGACCACATGCCCTGTAACTACATACATTGGTAATCAAAAGAATTAGTCAGGTGACCAAAAAATATCACATCCAGTAAATTTATCCAAAATATTGAAGAAAAAAAATAGACATCCAAAGAACTTGAAGATTTTCAGGATTTTCTTTCAACCAAATCAGAACTCAATAGAAAATTTAACATAAAATCAAAGATCAATTTAAAGGAACTTAATGTGTACCAAATTTTTGTTTTTACATGGAAATACATACATACATATATATATATATATATATATATATATATATATATATATATATACATATATAAAGATTTAAATTTCTGAAAACTTATTCACATGGAGAATGATTTAAATAGACAACACTACATATATGCCATGAAGAGTGTAGCACCCTTCAAAATCTGTAAGAAATAAGGAGTGAGGGTGGGAAGAAGGGGAAGCAAAAGTGGGGATAGATGACAAGGGAGGGATCTATAGGTGGGGAGGTTTAATAATAGCAAGGCAAGTTAAGGAGCAAAATTAAAGCAGAAGAGTTAGCAAGGATAGGAAAGAAGAGATATACACAAACACTACAACGTGGATCAGGAGTAAAATTTATTAGGAAAAAATCGTACTGATAGTAATCATTGATCCTAGACAAGTCAAACTTAAAGATTCAGTCAAGTGAGAAATCTACATTTTATGACAGCCTTACTAATATTGTTTTAGATATATATTTTTATATGGGTAAATGTGTGTGTGTGAGTGAATATATGTAGATATGTATGTATGTATGTTGCTCTGTGTATGTGTGGATATAGATATATGCATATGTGAGTGTGTCTGTGCATGTGTATATGTGTACATGCATATATAAATATATCTGTGCTTCACTATAACCCACTTGGGATTGGTGGAAGGGATGAAAAAGGGAAAAAGGAATAAAGTTAAAAAAAGTGCACAGCAGAAAACAAAAGACCAAGGAAGCAAGGAAAAAATGGACACTCATGAATATAATCTCTTCTACTATTACATATCCTTTCTTGAATTGGTAATT
The DNA here is from genome assembly GCF_016432865.1 of Antechinus flavipes. Lineage (NCBI taxonomy): Eukaryota > Metazoa > Chordata > Mammalia > Dasyuromorphia > Dasyuridae > Antechinus > Antechinus flavipes. The sequence continues at coordinate 355,660,589 of NC_067401.1, read as the reverse complement.
TATTATTATAGTTTGAATCCTCCCTGATGTTCTGCTGGATACATAACAATGCTCTGTTTAATTTAAAAAATAATAAATTAAAAATTTTTAAAAATAAACATTAATTAGATCAAGTTTCATTTGTTGGTTAAGAAATTAACAATTGCCCCTGTTTACTTAAATGGGTTAATGTATAAGTTAAATTTAAAAATTCATTTATCCCATTGATTTACATAGAATGTACCACAGATTTTTCTGTTGAGAATGATTTTTAGTTGTTTTAGTTTGTTCTTAGCCAGCATTGCCAGGTGGCATCACTGCAGATAATTTGGCCCAAAAATGGCACACAAAAAAATAGTTATTTGTGTAATTTGAAACCAGCCCTCTAAATCATTGCAAATCAAAGGGATCAGAGTAAAACTGTTCATTTTAGCAAAGGACTATAAAAGCAGAGTCATATGCCTCATTTATTTAGCCAGGCCAATTGAAATATTCAAGAACAGTAACAATACTACATCTATTCTCAACTAAAATGGTACATATTGTGCATGATGTTACTGTGATATCCATGGTAATTGTAAATTTTCACCAGCTGGTGTTTTATTTGGTCATTAAAACAGCTGACAAAAAGCAGTATGATATATAAACATAGGTTAAGGTAATATATTGTAAGAAGTAGGTCAGAGAATGCAATGAAGTTACATTTATATTGTCTTTCCCTGTGCAGTATCTTGTACTTGGATTGACATTTCCCTAAAGTAAAATGAAATTAGTCTATTGAACATGATTATTAGTAGCCAGAGAGGGACATATTATTCTATCCAATAATATGCTGAAGAATCAATTAAGATAGGTTTTTTTGTTGTTATTTTTTTTTTTGCAAAGTCACTATGAGAGATATATAATTTATTTTAATTCCTTAAAAATGAATTAAGTGAAAATCTTTTAATCTATATTGGCCAGAAATAAACCACTATTTTTAAAATGTTAATTTATTCTTTGTCACTATCCTAATTTGCCTCAAATATTTTTGTGTTTTGGAAAACTGACATTTCTCTGTCTATGGTCTCCCTCACGTTTCTACATCATTTAGGAAAAAATCCTATTCATCAGACAGAAAATCCACAGGATTATGGTTTAATAAATTATGCTCTCATGGTGGAGATTTAGCACAGAGACCAAGTTGAAGAGGAAATTTCCATGAATGTAATGGTCTTTCAGGTACTCCTGTTTATAGATAACATCAAGTCAATTGTTCTTCTCTTGAAATATTGCAAATTTCTAAACTTGTTTATTTTCCCCTATGAATACTTATTTTTATAAAGTAAATTGTATAAGTAGGTATATAAGTGAATTGAGTATTGTATAGTTTTATATCCAAAGAAAATAGAAAAACCTTAATCCACTAGAGCAATTAATCAGTCAACAAGCATTTAATGAGTATTTGCAAGGGTTGTTAAGGTTCAGGAGACAGAGGCAAAAGTAAAACTGTTCCTATCTTTAAAGAGATTATATTCTACTATAAGAAAGTAGCATCATATCAAAAAAAGTATATATGAAACAAATATCTAGTAAATGCATAATTATTTAAGAGACAAAGTGAGAGGCACTACCATTTGGGAGCATAAGTGAAGTTCTTGTGTAAGCACCAGTACCAGGAATAGGTTAAAAGTCTGGAGAAAAAAGTCTAGCCAAAAGTCTGAAGAAAGAACTAGAATATGTGAGCAAAGAGGGTTGATTTGGGTAGTCTGAGGCATGCATGAAGACTGGTGATATATAGCAGGGCTAGAAAGAAAAGATGAGGGTAGATTGTGAAGGACATTAAAGCCAAAAGAAGGGTTTATAGCCTAAAGATAATAGGGAGCCACTATAGTTTATTGAGCAGGACAAAGCTTGGTATGATTTGTGTCTGAGTAGTATTCCTTTGGCAGCTATGTAAGGAATGGATTAGAGTGGAGAAAAAATGGAGACAGGAACATCGATAAAGAAATTACTGTAAATAGTCTGGACAAGAAGTGATTAGGGCCTAAAATAGGGAAATAACTATATGAATGAAGAAAAGGGGATGGGATACCAGAGATGCAGGAAATATAGGTGAATTCTCTATTCCTATCTTTAAAGTTTGACCTTTATATGGTCTCTTTCAGCTCTCAATCCTAGGATCTTATGAAATCTATAATTACTCTAAAGCATTTTACCTCAGTATCCATTAAAGGAGAAAAAAATACAACCCTAATTTTACAATTTTTCATTATTTTTAAAGTATTGTTGTTATGCCACAGTTCCCTTTTAATGTCCTGACCCAGTTTCTCCATTGTCCTATTTAGTTTCCCTCTTAATGTTTGATGAGATAAAGGTTTTATATCTTAGGTTATAATCATTCCTTCTTAATGTTTGACAGGATAAAGGTCTATCCATTGTAGACATCATTAGAATATCAGTAACCTCGTCAGTACCTCCCTCCATTGTGTCATCCTAGATGCCTTCCCCCATTAGGTTATCCCCATCCAGGTACCTCCCCCATTATGTCATTTTACTTGTTATTCTATAAAAAATCTTGCTGTCTAATACTCAGTGCTGGATTCTTTGAGATGATAGTCTCGTTCAGCCCTGGTACCAACCGTGGATCCATTTGGTCCCAGTATATCTCTCCATTTAATAAATTGTTAAATTGTTCTCTTAATCTCTGTTCTGATCAGTTTCTCTGGCATTACATTGTCTGTCTGATAAGAAATTATTTGGACCAGAACAACACACAAACTGTCTTCTAAGGCAAAAAAGGCTAACAATCTGCATTGGTGGAGGGATTATCTACAGATTTAAATCACAAATTTCTTAAATTACTGAACTGTGAAGAGCTCATGAAAGTGTGGCTTATTATGGAATATGGGGAAAAAAGAAATTAGAGTTTTTTGCATTATAATTAAAGCTATAAAATGTGCTTCTCTTCCTTTACATTTTATTTTTGAGAAGCAGTTATAAAACTGAGAAGGAACTACTATGAAGTCCATTTTCTCTACTTAGTACAAATTAAATTTGAACTTAAAAAGGTAAAGCTCAACTCCAAGTAGGGACCCTAAAGGCATAAGAATAAAATTATATGGCTGTTTAACTGCCTCATGTCTCTATTCTATAATTAAAGCAAAGTAGCTTACAATTATTCCACAAATGGGGTTAGGTTAATGTATTCCAAAACAATGTTTTCAAAATGAATATTTATTGTTAATGTTTAGATTATTAATTCAAGATCTTTAAGAGTGAAGAAATGTCAATAAAAGAAGACAGAATGATGAATACAACCTGAAGGACAGCTGGGGAGTATTTTGACAAGGCTAAGGACTTTGTATTTGACCATATGGGTATACACGCCAGCCTAAGTACTTAGTGAAGCAAACTGATTACTGCTGATCCAATTTACAGAACAATCAGCCATGATTACATCAAAGTGGCCCAGATGATGATTACAGATTAGCAAGGCTTTACACTCAGGTGCAGTCTGGCCACTCTACCTCTATTTTTCATTGTAGATTTTTCCCAATGTCTTGTACCTGAACTGAAATTTGACACAAGACTGTCCATTAAAGTTGTTTTCCTAAGTTCTTGTCTTTTTTCCTGAAAAAATGAGTATCATGATTCCCTAGTCTTAGAGATACTGTGAAACTAAAAAGCATTTTTGCAAATAGATTTATTGTTTGCATATACATTAATTGTTGTTTAAGAAAATATTTAAGGCAGTATAGATTGAGAGCTTGCTTTGGAGTCATGAAGTACTGGGTTTAATTCTTGCCTCTCACACTTACTAGCTGTGTGTTACTTGCTCTCAGTAATGTAGTCTCTAAAACTTTTAAGTTTCAAAGCAAATGTTGATCTGATTGGAAGGAAGTGTATCCTCACTGGACTTTCTTGCTGCACTGATGAACTCACAAGTACAGAGAAGCTAAAATAAATCTAGGAAAGCCAAATGTAGCCCAGATCAAACTTGATTTCCTTGGATAAAATATATATGTCCAAATTCAAAATACACTACTTTCTTAATGAGCATCAACTCTCTTTGTAAGCATGGCCTAAATTACCATTGGACTGTACCACTAAATTACTGATATTTACCTAACGGGAAAATACATTTAAGAAACACTGAACATTATAGAAGCCAGTGAGATGATATGAAACTTATGAATGTCATTGGACAACTTAACTGAATTTTCCTGCCAAGTGAGAACAATGACACATTACCCAACATGGATATTCATTGATCTATTAAACTTTTCAGGAGGAAAAAAAAAAAAAACAACTTTAAAGATGATGAATATTAGATTATCACCGAGGTACATTGGTGCTAAAGTAAAATTCTTTTTACATATCCTGAGAACTATGTAATTTTTTCCCCATTTTAAATGGCCTTCATCAGTCCTTCTTGAGTCTGATTAGAAGGGGCTTTCATTTAGAATTCAGAAAGAGTAGGAGTTGGGGAAGCAGAGAGAAGGGATACTTGCATTATCTTTCCCATTCCAAGCTGTCACAGCTGTGAAATTGTTTAATGCAACTCCCCAGGGAGTGCTCTCTTGCTATGCAAATGAATTCCGAATGTGACATTTGCAGGCATGGAGAGGTGGTGCTTGTGAAAGCTGAGTGACTGCCATCAGTCTGTGTGATGGATTGACTCACATCACCGCTGAGCCAGAAGCCATTGATTTCTCTTCTTCTTTCTCATCACCATGACCTTCTCTTTTGAGCAGGGTGAGAGAATGGTAGAAAGAAGCATTTGGGATCTTTCTTTTCTGCTCAGTGTCCATGTCATTCTATCACTCTTAACCTCTCTCCTCGGATTCCATAGTAAGAATCTATCTTTCAACTTGATAGCATATTTTCACTTCTAAAGTCCTTTGTTTATTTCTTTATTTAGTTGGCTTAATTGATATTTCTGTCAGCTTTCTGAAATCTCTGCTAATTGCAGATTGAAGATAAAGCAGAGAGTTGATGGTCAAGACAAAATAACAAAGTGTACAGTAACAAGTTCTTAAAAATGAAAAATTTTCCTAGAGAAGGCATTTCTTTTGTCATGGGAGCAGCCTTGCTGACAATGAAAGACTGTACCTCAAGAAAAAATTGTTTTTAGTTAAATTCATTCATTCATTCATTCATTCATTTCCTTCCTTCTTTCTTTGTTCATTTGCTTCTTCCTTCCTTATTTCTTTAGGGTTTAGGGTTGTGGTCCATAATGCCATTTGTCCCAGACTAGGCAATGTTTCCTGAGGCTGGCAAATGTCACATTTTTCTACACTTTCATATATCAGAAGTATTTTATGTTGGCTTTAGTAAATTCTAGACTGTAAGTATTCCATGTGCTCTATGCTCCCACCAGGTTAACTTTCCTACAGATGATACTTCAACTCCCTTCCCTGAACCTTTCAAATGGCTCTGCCCATTTCTGGAATGTATTCCCCCATTCCCTCTACCCAATTTCCTTCAAAATTCACTTCAATTGCCATCTGGTATAGTGAGCTTTGCTCAATCATCTCAGCTGGTAATAATACTTCCCTACCCCTCATGAAGTATGAGGGGTAAAAAAAAAGTAACTTAAACTATTGTACAAGAATTTATGATCTTCTGGAGAACAATTTGGAACTATGCTCAAAAACTTATCAGACTGTGCATACCCTTTGAGCCAGCAGTGTTTCTACTGGGCTTATATCCCAAAGAGATCTTAAAGAAGGGAAAGGGACCTGTATGTGCAAAAATGTTTGTGGCAGCTCTCTTTGTAGTGGCCAGAAACTGGAAATTATAATGGATGCCCATCAGTTGGACTGAATAAGTCATGGTATATGAATACTATGGAATATTATTGTTCTGTTAAGAAAATACCAGCAGGATGAATACAGAAAGGTCTGGAGAGACTTAGATGAACTGATGCTAAGTGAAATGAGCAGAACCAGAGAACTGTATAAATATGTACACATATATTGTATTTAAATTATATTTTAACATGTTTAACATGTATGACACTGCCTGCCATTTAGGGGAGGGGGTGGAGGGAAGGAAGGGAAAAGTTGGAACAGAAGTGATTGCAAGGGACAATGTTGAAAAATTATCCATGCATATGTTCTGACAATAAAAAGCTATATAAAAAAAGAATTTCTGATCTCTCTCCCACTGCCACACTCCAAATAAACAATTCAAAAATAAAAACAAATCTCCAACACAAATACAAATAATACATCAAAATAAATTCTTACACTGGCATTTACATAAATTCATGTTCTATTTTAGATGTTAATACCATCACCTTTCTGGTGAGAAGTAAGTAGAGAGCATTACCTTCAGTTCTCTGGACTTGAAGTTTATCATTATATTAATAGGAATTCTAAAGTATTTTCAGGTTTTTCTTTATTATATTTTTATCACTGTATAAATTATTTTCTTACTTATATTTATTTCAATTTGCATTTTTTATAGAGACTTTCATAGTTTACTTTAAAAATTTTCATTTTGTCATTTCTTATGTCACAATATAGTACAACAAAATTTTAGCAACTTCCTAATGTGTGCATATCACATTCATTTCTAATTTGGGGCTAGTAAGAAAAGCTGTTATAAATGCATTTGAATTTATATATCTTTTCCCATTTTCTTTGATATTTTGGGGTAGAGGCCTACTAATAATATAGTTGTTTCAATGACACAGTTTAAGAACTTTTGGGGAATAGTTACAAATTGCTTTCCACTGCTGGTAGACCAATTCATAGCTTTGCAAACAGTGTATTCATAACACTGTTTTTTCTTCAGTTCCTCATAGTTTTTCATACTTTTTTGCTACCTTCACCCATCTGGTGGGCTAGAGTTGTTTTAATTTTAATATTTATAATTATTAATTTGTTGAAACATTTTATATCTTGATAGCTTGGACTGTTTCCTTCCAAAGAAAACTACTTGTTCATTATTTTGATGTAAACTTCTTATGGGCAGAAATATCATACCATTCTGGCATACATTAAGTACTTGAAAAATGCTTGTTAATTTCTTTTTTATTTATGTCATGTTTTGATCTGTGGACAGAACTGGGTAGAGGGAAGTGTGACATCTTTAGTGTATTTAGTTAAAAAGTTGCATGTTAGTTAATTGTGGACCCATCACACACACACACACACACACACACACACACACACACACACACACACACACACACACACACACACACCCCCCACACGCACCAACTTTTCCTGATAAACAGGAATCCTAAAAGGAATAGAGTAAGGTAATCTGTTTATTTTGCCCAGGTGACTGGTGCTTATTAGAGAGAACTCTAGTGTTGCCATCTGCTAACCTGACACTAATTTCCTTCATCAAAACCATTCACAGAATTCATAGAAGTAAAGGTTTTGTTTTTGTTTTGGGAAAGATGTCTAGGATAAAGGAAAAGAAAGAATATGTGAAAGAAAAAGAAAAATATAAGAGACAGGAGGATTTTGTATTACAACAAGAAACTGAACTAAAATAATAGAATGATCGTAGATTGGGTTAATGAATAAATTATATTACATAGCACAGAATTTATGAGTATTGTCCCCAATTCTCTCTCACATGAACTTTTTCCTGTTCCTTCCCAGCCCTATCCAATTCTCCCCTATTGAAGATTTTCTGTTTTGGGGGAATGTCAGGTTTGGAAAAGAGATGGGAGGTGTAGTAAATGCAAACAGAAGTCAGAGAGGCTACTGGGGGTGTGGGGAAAAGATTGGATTTGTATTTGCAGGACTAGATTTCAGATAAAGTTTCTGTCACCTGCTTCTCATGTGACTTTTGGCAAGTCACATAATCTCAAGTAATATGACCTCTAAGATTCTCTTTCCCCAGCTTTAAATCTATCATCTTGTGAGTGATGAATGAAAAATAAAAAAATATTCTTCATATCTGCTTAAAGTTTCTTTCATTCTACTTCATTCAAATGTCCTAAGTCTCCCTCAATACAATACATTGTCAGGAAGTGATCAGGAAGAATAGATCTGATCAGATGATCTGCAATTCAATAAACTCCAGTGGCTCTCTATCATTTATAGAAAGATTGTCAATTTCAAATGGAGATGAGAATCACTAAACTGTTCCCTATAGCTGCATATTGACTTAGAAAACATATTAAAATTATCTGTATTACATTATATTTTTATTTATTTTGTTACTTATTTCCCAATTATATTTTAATGTGATTCTGGCTATACTCAGGAAGTGGAACTTTATAGACTTCAGATATTGCCTTTGACTGTTTTGATCCACAGGACCAAAATTCTCCAGCATTCAAAACCCTTCATAATCTGCCCCCTCTCTACCATTCTAATCTTGTAATATCTTACATTTTATATCATATAGTCTGTGACCAGTGACCCTTATTTCCTTACAGAAGATAATCTGTCTTCTGATATTTAATCTGAATATCTCCCATGACTGGAAATGTCTTGTCCCTCATCTCTTTCTTCTGTCTTCCTTCATATCCAAAAAACCTCCTGCCTTTTATAGGATGTCTTCCCTAAACCTTCTCAATACATGAGCTTTACTTCTTTTAATTGTTTTCTATTTATTCTGCATATATTATATATATATATATATATATGTATACATATATACGTATATATGTATACACACACAAAGCAAGATATATGCAGAATATATATATATACACACATATATCTATATATACACATATAGTTATATGTGTATATATATATTTGCACATTGTCCCCTTGAGAGCAGAAACTAATTTTTTTGCCTCCTTTCTCCCCAGCACTTAGCACAATGCCTGGCATATAGTAGTTCTTTAATAAATTTTTATTGAATTAAATTGAAGTGTTTGCTAGATAAAGTAATTTATTATCTATTTTCCTCTTGTTATGGACATTGATTTGCATTCATTGAATTTCTATATGGATTGGATATTAATTTTTTTTCTCCATTTTCTTTTTTCCATAATAATGTCTTATTTTATAGGTAAAATGATCCTATTATAAGATTATATTTATTATTAAAATTGTAATTTCATAATTTGTTACTTCAAACTTTTTTGTCCTCTTCCTCATTCTATGTTTACATATTTTCTTCTCCTAAGTAAGGAGACAACAAAAGACATTGGGAAAAAAACAGTGGTTCAAGAGTCAAAAGACCTTAGTTCAAATCCTACCTCAGATTCTCACTACCAGTAAGATTCTATAAAAGGTGAATTAAGCTCCAAAAATCTGTTTATCCATCAATAAAATGAGGACAGTGAATGGTATGGCTTTTTTTCTTAGTCCTTCCATCTCTAGATCTATGGGCTTGTAATGAGAATTCTAACTGAATTTAGCAAACATTTACTAAGTATTCACCATACATAAAGTACTGCAGTAAATATCTGAATTTATTGTTGTTGTTTAGTATTTTTTTCAGTTGAGTTCATCTTTTCATAAACTCCTTTAGGGGTTTTTTTGGATAGAGATACTGTAGTGATTTATCATTTTCTTCTCTAGATCATTTTATAGAGAAGGAAACTCAGCAGAGTTAAATGACTTGCCCAGGATTACAGAGCTGGTCTGAGGTAGAATTTGAAATTGGATCTTCTTGACTCTCAGCCCAGCATTCAATTCACTGTCCCATCTCACTGCCCAGAATGCGAACATGAAAAGAAATATGAAACTTCTCTCAAGGAGCTTAGAGTGATATGGTAGATAAACCGTGTCCCCAGTACTTTTATATAAAATATAATGAAGTCATATTAAATATGAGAAATTCAAAGAAGAGTATATGTCAAAGAAGGCTACAATGGTAGATTGGAGTCAGATTAGGGAATATATGAAATGCTAGGCTAAGGAATTTAGACTTCATTCTGTAATGAAGATATTTTGTTTGGTCTTAAAATGAAAAGTCAACATTAGAACTATTTATTAAGAGTATTTTTCTGTAAAAAGAAATGGGATTTATTGACATAAAAAGAGACTAGAGTCACAGAGACTTTTAATCATCTGAGCAATGTTAATAAGTGATATATTTATCTTGGTGGCAATGGAAAGGAAAAAAAAAAAAAAGAGGACAGAGTTCAAGTAAATTGTGGAAGTAATATGCAGATAGATAAGTAAGTCAGTTAATTTAGAAATATTTCACAAGCAAACAAGGCTATCCTTACTCAAATATATTATATTCTAATAAGGGAAAATATATATAAAGGAAAACCAGAAAGGGGAGATAAATATGTATATTTAAATATCATGGAGCCCTGATTTCAGGCAAGATGAAAATTTACATATCAATGTTAGAGAAAGAGACCCTGGATCACATTTCAAGTTTGTAATGAAGAAGCAAAAAAGATTGTGGCTTGAGTGAAAAGGGAATGGCAAAGAGAAATCAGGGAGGCTAAAAGAACTAGGAAACATTTTCTATATGAAGAAAATGAGAGATCAAATTTGATTGACATTTCAAGCTCACATTCTGGGAAGGGAATAGGGAAATTCAGTGAAAGATTCAACTTCAAAGGATTAACAAGCTTAGGTTAAACATGTTAATATTGAGGGTCCAGAAGAATATCTAGATAAATATTTCCAATAAGCATTTGGAGATGTGGCATCTAGATATATAATTTTGAGAACTGCACTCATAGTTTTGATTGTCGAAGTTAAACAGATGAGATTACCAAGGGTGAGAATAGAGATAAATAGAGTAGGGATGGCTAAAAGATAGAGTCTTGAAAGACTCCGACATTTAAAAAAAAGGGAAAAGCATAAATTTCAATAGGAAAAAAAAAAAGATATTCAATGAATTATCAGACTTTCATAATTTTGTTGCACAAAAGACCTAAATTTAATAAAAAACAACAATATCCAAGAGAAATATAAGGCAAATATTGAAAATTAAGTACAAGGGAATCCATAAGAATAAACTTTATTTTTTATATGTGAAAATATAAACTCTATGTCTAGGATTGTCATTAGCAAAGGGACAATCCAAAAGAAAGATTGGGAAGAGTCCACTATAATGCAATTGTAAAAACCAAAAATATGTAGGAAAAGGTAAGGTGTGAGAGGAAGAACTGATACAAAAGAATTAGATGGGAAAAGTGGCTAGCAATTCTGGCAGGGTATACAAGTATTCTAAATCCAGAAAGAAATAAAATGGCAGAGGGAGAGGGTGGGGAATAAAGGAGGTTATTCTTAAAAAGGATAGGTTTAAGTGATAGGAAGGCAAGTAAAGTAGTAGACTCAGGAAGGATAGGAATAATGAGAAAAATAGGAAGGAGGAAAATGAACAATAGGTCATTATAGCTTAAAATGTGAACTGGATGAATTCACCCATAAAATGAAAACATAGTAAATTAAATATTTGAGCCCCACAACACATTAATTTCCAGAAATGTTAGAGAGAGAAAGAGAGAGAGAGAGAGAGAGAGAGAGAGAGAGAGAGAGAGAGAGAGAGAGAGAGAGAGAGATATGCACAAATATAAAATAAAGATCAGGAATACAAGTTATTATGTAAAAAAAAATGGGGGAAACTAATCATGATCTCACACAAAGTTAAAGCTAAATAAATTAAAAGAGAATAAGGAAATCATACTTACACTACATATTAGCCATAATATTAAAAATTGTTTTAGACTATTTTAAATCACTACCAAATATATAGTTGGAAAATTCCTGATCTAGAGAAGAGATTATAAAGAGAAAACATAAGAATACTCAGATTACTTGAAAGTGTGATAAAAAGAACAAAACACAGAATCTTAATATAATAATGTAAGAAATGGTTAAAGAAAATTGACCTGAAATATTAAAACAAGAGGGCACGTAGAAACAGAAAAAATCTTCCATGTAAAGGGAATACTTTGAAGAAACCTATAGGAAGACCATAATCACATTCCAAAAATCCCACTTTAAAGAGAGATACAGTTCTCAGCTTTGGCAAATGGAAGGATTTGCTTTTCCCTACATACAAGGAGAGAGGAAAGGAATGGAAGAAAATAAATAAATCTTCCATGGTTCTAGACTTTTTGTGGATCCAGGAAAATTTTAAAGTGACTTATATAACCAAGGAAGACTTATAAAAAAATGCTGATAATAAAAAATTAAAATTCACATCCAGAGAAAGAATTAATGGAATCTGCATGCAGATTGAAGCATGCTGTTTTCACTTTTGTCTTTTGTTTTGATAATGAAAAAAAGTTAACCAGGTAGAAAAGAGTGTTAAAGAAGAAAATAATTCTTTAAATATTAGAATTGGGCAAGGGGAAGTTATTAATGCTACAAGAGACCCAAGAAATAACAAAATGACATATAAAGAATGGAAAAATAGAACAGAATGTGAAACATCTCATAAGAAAATGAACAGATCTGAAGAATAGATCAAGAAGAAAAAAATATGATAATAATTAGACTACCTGAAAGCTATGACCAAAAAAGGAACCTTGACTCAATAATGCAGGAAATAATCCAAGAAAATTGTTTTGGAGTGATAGAATATGAGGAAAAGGTAGAAATAGAAAAAATCCACTCATCACCATGTCAAAGAAATCTTTTGTGGAAAACACATTAGGGATATTTTTGCCAAATTTTCAAAACTCCAAATTAAAGAAAAAAATTTGCAATAAAGAAGACAAAAACAACTCAAATATACTGGAATTACAATTAGAATTGAAAAGGATTTATTGCAATAATTTATCACAATAGCCACAATAAAAGACTGCAGGTCCTGGAATAATTTGTACTAGCAATGAAAATGATTAGGCGTATCACCAAAAATATCATTACAGAAAAATTATACAGAAAATTGAATGAAAAAAATGAACACTCAGTGGACTTGCAAATTTTCAGGATTTTCTTTCAACCAAACTGGAACTCAATAGAAAATTTAATATATAAGAGCCAATATCAAAGATTAATTTCAAGGAACTTAACATGTTTTTTACATGGAAAAATATATCACATTAGAAATTGGATAGCTCAAAAGAATGATTGAGACAATGTTCATTATATTCTAAAAAGTGAAACCTCATAGAAAAAGTTAAAATAATAATTATGTATACAAATGAGGTGCAGTAGGAGAATAGACACAGAGACCTTAGGGGGGAGGTGATTCTGAAAACATACTTACATACAGAATAGATTAAATAGGCAACACTACATATATACCAGGAAGGGGATAGCACCCACCAATATATATATAAATAATGGAAGAGGGAATAGGATAAGGTGGGGTTTAGAAAGGTGTAGATTTATGGCAGTGGAATAAAGTGTGTAGATTAATGAGCAAGGGATAAAGGATAAAATGAGGTATAGAAGGGTGTTAGAGTAATGGCAGTTGGATAAGGTGTGTAGATTAATGGGAAAGGGATAAACAGGGAGGGAAAGAGTTGCTTAAGATAAGATAAGATACAGATGGGTATTTAGATTAGCTGGAGTAAGATAAGGCATATAGATTTATGGAAATGGGATATGATGTGGAGAGAAGGAAAGGATGGGAGAGTTAAGTAATAAATAGCAAGATAAGATAAGAAAAAGAATTAAAGTAGAAGAGTTATACACAAATACTACAAGATTAAGGAGTAGAATTTGTTTATTTGTTTTTTGGAGTAGAATTTATTAGAAAAAATAGTATTAGTAATCATTGATCTTAGACAAAATCAAACTTAAAAATTTAATCAAAAGAAAAATCTATATTATATTTCAACCATATTAATATTGTTTTGAATGCATGTTTACATATGGGTAAATATGTATGTATATATGTGGATGTATGTATGTCTAAGTGTTTGTAGATATGTATGTAGGTCTATAGTGTTTGTATGTGAATATGTGTATGTGTGGGTACATGGGTGGGTATGAATACATGTACACATATATATGTGTGTGTATATACAAATATAATATGTATCTATAAATTTATCTGTGCTTAACTGTAACTTGCTTCAGGGAGATGGAGGGGATGAAAAGGAGAAAAAAGAATAAAGTAAAAAAAGAAAGTATATAGCCAAGAACAAAAGAACCTACAAGAAAACAAAGATGGAAACTTATGAAAATATTTTTCTATTATTACATATGCTTTCTTGAAATGGAAATTTACTGTTAGACATTTTGAATCCTTCCTCTTTTTCTTTTTCTGCTGGGCACATGATTTTTTTTTTTTGTTTGTTTATTTTTGTTTTATTTTGTTTTGTTTTTTTATTTTCCTTTTCTATTTTTTCCTCTTATTTTGTACATAGTTCAATTTTTAAAAGAAAAGGGGAAAAAGGCGGGGAGAGCAGCTGCATGGCGAAGTATATAAAGCACAAGCACTCTAATCAGGAAGACAGAGTTCAAATCCGACCTCAGACACTTACCACTTACTAGTTGTGTGACCTGGGCAAGTCACTTGACCCCAATTGCCTTACAAGAAAAAATCTGTTCTATGAACCCTTATAATCACCAACCCATAATATGTTTAAGCACTTGTATTTTTCCCCTTTCTTCCTACTCATTTCTTTCCACTTTATGAACCATCCTCTATTGTCTTAGACAGAAGATTGCCCAGAATATAGGCGTTTTAACCATGCTAGGGCCAGAGAACCCCAAAATTTTGTGTTGTATGATTAGGAAATTCCCACATTAGACTGTATGATCCAGTGCTTGTCTGAATCCATTGAGTATTCTGTACAATAGTGGGAAAAGATACAGGATTTGAAGGTTAAGCATCTGGCTTCAAAACCTGCTAGAGCCATCTACTTCTGTGTGTCTGTGAACAACCCACTCATTATCTCAAGATTTTGAATGTTAAGGGAAAGGTTTTTACTAGATGATCTTAAACATCCATTCCATCTCTAAATATATATGGTACTATGTTCCCAATATCATAAGCATCTTTTTAGCTTAATTGAGCATGGCAAATCTTCTTCCTCCCAAAAAACCACAAACTTCAGCTTTAAATATAAAATATCTTTTTGTTCCCCTGAGGCAATTGGGGTTGTGACTTGCCCAGAGTCACACAACTAGGAAGTATTAAGTGAGGATAGATTTGAACTCAGGTTTAAATATCATTAAGATATCTTCTTAAATTAGTTTCCCTTACAAAATATTGGCTCCAAGGTGATGCACTGGATATAGTATGGAAAGTGAAGTCAGGAAGACCTAAGTTCATATATCTAATCTCTTATTAATTGTGTGACCCTAGATAGGTTACTTAGCTCTGTTTGCTTCAGTTTCCATTTCCATAAAATGAGCTGGAGAAGAAAAGGCAAACTACTCCTGTATCTTTGCCAAAAGAACCACAAATGGGGTAATGTAGGGTCTAAAATGAATGAAAACATAATATTATGGATTTATCAGTTCTATTTCAGGGGAGGAAAGATAATGTCAATTCAGGATGGAGTGTCTCTTTTTAATCTTCAAATACTTCATTTATCTAAGAATGAAGTACTTACTGGGGTATGAGCTATAAACTCAAGTTTGCTAGATGACTGAGTAGGGTTTGCTGAGTTTCCTAAACAAGTAGAGTAGAAAGAGCTAATGCTATATGGGAATTGACCTGGAAATACATTAAATCCAGAAGGTAGAAATGGGAGCAAGCAAAAGAGAGACTAAATGCCTCACTGGAGAAAAAGCATTCTAATTACCAAAACTGTTTCAGTGGAAAGCTTATTCTCGGGGCAGAAGGGAGAAGCAAGCATAGGGGTTCTAAAACTATATTCCCAAACAATGGACCAAGATGCCATAAAAGCCAATGATGACTTAAGAAGCTTTAATATCCTTGGAATACCAGGCAGTTATGGGTGTCCCCCAAATACAAACAAAATCAATGAGATGGCTAACTGACTACCTGAAGAATTAATTGATTCTAAAGATGTTCTCATACTCTCAGTATCTGAAAAGGAAATTATACAGGAATTTGGGTGAATTGCTGATCCTTACAGGGCCATGACAGAATGACTTTTGAATAAGCCACGGACTTTGTTCCAATACTGAGCAAAACAATTTGCAGCATGACCAAGTGTGATAGCCATAGATTTTTTTTTTTAAATGAGAAAAACATCTTTCCTTATGGTGTAGATTATAGATAAAAGTAATTATTTCAAATGGATTTAACAGCTCTATAGAAACTACCTCTTAAGTGAGTTTAACGTTCTTTGGATATTTATAATTACACAGAAATTCACATATTCAACACATCTAATTTTTCATAGACCACTCAAGAATTTTCCCCCATAGCATCTTAGTAACAAGGAAGAAAAATGTTATTAAGTCTCAGAAGGTCCTTCCATGAACTCACACAGTTTAGAATAAAAATGAGAGTTGTCTTACACAAGTTCATAGGATCATATATTTATAATGGAAAGGGATCATGGAAATTATCTGTCCAATCCCTTTATTTTATAAGTGAGCCTACAGTCATAGAATAAGTAAATATTAGAAATAGAATTTGAACTTGCAGACTTTAGGAACAGACTTCTATCCCTTATGCCATGTTTCCTTTCTCATTATAGGCAAATTTAAAATATACCATATACCAAAAAAATATATCAATGCTTTTCTATTCTCCCTGGCAAATATAGAGTGGAAGATTTGTTCATCAATCTTCTAGAATATTTTTATGTTAAAATGTGTGACTTCATGGAAAGATATTTTGAGACATAAAAACATTTGTATTTCTTGTTATTAAGCTGCTTTTGGGAAAAATCCTCGAATGGTCTATAAAAAATTATATGGATTGAATGAGTAAATCTATGTAAAATTATAAATATCTAAGGAAAGTTAAATCCCTCAAGGGGCTATTTTTATAGAGATGATGTGTCATAGCAGAGATCAGGCATTCTATGTCAATTTAATTCCCTTCAACTCTTTCTTTGTTCTCCTCCCTTTACCTTGCTTGCCTCCCCCAATTTTCCAAATCTTAAGGCACTTTGTTGTAAAGAAATTTGAGAGAATTCAATATAGATTAAAATAGAATCTGTAACTTATGCTGAAGGTTCTTGGGAAAGTGATTAAGTAGAAAGTGTGTTCTACTCTCTGTCTTTCTGCAGTAATCCAGGTGATCATGCTTCCTTCTTCCAAACTATATATATATATATAATATATATATATATATATATATAATATATATATATATATATATATATATATATATATATATATATATACATATATATATATATATACATATATATATATATATATATATATTTGCTTAAATCTTAAATGTTACTGATATTCTGCCAGAAATTTTTAGGATTCATCTAGTATCATAGAGACAGAAAGAACAAAAAATTAATTCTTGCTTTAGATCAGGATTTGAATAAGGTTGGAAAGAAAAAAAAAGAGCAGTCAATAAAAATTTTGTTGGTTGCACAATTCTTGCTCCTGTCTTTATTCAGTTATTCAGCTGGTTCCATTGAAATCTTAGTTGGTAAAACCAACTGCTTTTTCTCAGTCCTTATTCTCCTTGACCTCTTCATAGCCTTTGACATAGTTTATCATCCTCCTGATTTTCTTTTCCCACAAGGGTTCTGGGAAACCACTCTTCTGGTTCACTTCTAAATTATTAGACTGCCCCTTCTTAGTCCCCTTTGTTGGATCTTAATGTAGAACATTCCCCAGGGAAATAGATGGATATGAACAATTTGTTCTAACAGGCTATAAAGGTGGTAAAAGCAGGCATTGTAGACTGGTTAGAGCTTGGTTAAACATAAAAGATGCGAAAATAATCCACTGTATCTTGAGTCATCATTACTTGTCTTGCCATTGCACTCTGAAGACTCTGGAAGACAGAGACCAGCTATTTCTCACATCTTTTCTTCAATGAAATCCAATTTATGCATGATGTAAGAGGTAACATTTTACCATTTTTAATCTATAGAAAAGTACTGTGGCAATGGGAAACAGCAAGTGAGTATACAGTGGTAGCTACAAATCTACACTAGTGGTTCTAATATGGGGAAGGTATTAGCTCATACAAATGAAGCAAAAAAGAAAAAAAATTGATAAAGAAGTAACTAGTATAGGAAAAATGGTTAATGCTGAAATCTTACTGTCATCAGAAATGAGTTAAAAAGGCAATAATATATAAAATGAAATGGTATGAATTTATTAATAAAATGGAAACCGATAGATGAAAAATTAGAATTTAACAATATGTTGCTTTCCAGAAATGCTATAAAAATGAGTGATACACATAAACATAAAATAAGTGTCAGGATCATAATTTATTATTTTTTAAAAAGGAGAAGGATTACAGGAAGATGGCAGAATAGATCAGCAAATTTCAAACTCTTCATATTTATCTCACAAACAGAATGAATTTGCAACTCAGGGGAAACAGGCTGATAAAAAAGCAAGAAAGACTTGGGTCAGAAAAGGGGTCCTCTTGGTACAATTTAAGAAGATACTAAGGAAAGACTTTAGGCCAGGGATTAACCAATATGAAGTGCAAACACCTTTGAGCTATCTTCTCAGAAACTTTGGGTAGGGAAATCCTGGAGCTGGGTTTGGCTGGAGCTTTTATAAGAACCCCTGAAATTTTCACCTCCAGGGCTTGCAGAGTTGGGGGGGGGGAGGGGTTGTCTGAGTCCTGGAAGACTGAATGAATCTGGCTGATTAAGAACTCCAGGCCCAGCTGTGCTGCAGAGATGTGGCCCTGAGTGAGAAGAAACCTGTAGAGTGCAGACACAGTGGGGCAGGGAGGCTGCTGGCTCTTTCAGTACAGGCACTTTCAGGAGGGAGGAGCTTTTGGTTTGGGGTTCCAGGTCAGAGGGGAGAGCTGAAGTAAAGCTACAGATATCAAGTCCCCACCCCGTGATTAAATATGCTTACATTAATATGTCTATTTTTTATGTAAATGAACAAGCAAAGAAAAAAGAACCCAAACAAAGAAATAAATGTGGGAATACAGAAGACTGGAGTTCCTCTTCAGAGGAGGACATTGAAATTTAAAAAAATAATAATAATAAAAAGCTTCTACACCAAAGAGTAACATGAAATGACTGCCTGCCTAAAGAAAATTTATAGAACTCCAAAAAGAATTAAAAATCAAACAAAAGATATTGGGGTAAACAAACAAATAAATAAAAACAATTCAAGACAAACAAGAACATTATGGGAAAAAAATGGTTAATTTACTATAAAAGGACATACAGAGTCTTAAAGATGAAAATAATTCTTTGAAAATTAGAATTAGGGAGGCCAGTGAAGCTATAAGAGACCAAGAAATAACAAAATAAAATGTAAAGAATGAAAAAATAGAACAGAATATGAAATATCCTATATGAAAAACAACTGGAGAGTTCCAGGGGTGGAGCCAAGATGGAGGAGTAAAGTCAGGAAGCTGCTGGAATTATCCCATGTTAGAGTTCAAATGTTGGAGTTTGTTCTCAGAGGACAGCCGGTTTAGAGGCTTAGAGCCCTTCGGATGTCTCCAAAGCCAAAGGTTCTGTCCTTCAGCCTCTGCCTCTGCCTTCTTCTGCCTCCATCAGAGATGGAAGATCTCTCTTATCTCCTTCTGGGGAGCCCAGCCACACTTGCCGCGGAGAGAGGGCTTCTGGCGTAGCTCCACTGAAATCCGTCAAAAGTGTTCTCTGCAGCAGAGTCGTTTCTCTCGAGTCTAGCGCGATCAGCCAGCCAAGAGGAAAATATGTATTCTGCCATAGATCCTTCATCGTTGGCTTTTTATCTGCCTCTTCTGAGAGAATGGGATTATGGGTTTTCTCCCATAGTGCTCTCTGGCCCAATGACTTTAAGGGAGGTGTGAACTCTCTTGAAGTTAGAAAGTGTACTTTGTGAAGCTAGCATACTTGTGGAGTCCAATGAGTAAAGGTGGGAACACAAGCCTTGTCTTGATTAGTTCTACTTAGTACCTTGTTTCAGGTTCTGGCCAAAACAACTTCTTGTAAGATTAGATCAACTCTAATTACTTAGCAGTTAGTAAGGATTCCAACATCTCCCCCTTTCTTTTGTTTTAAAACATAGGGGGTTTCTGAGGGGGTACACATAAATCCATCAATATGGGCCAGAACTTTGTAACAGATATACATGGTATACATAAATCCATCAATATGGGAGGCATTATACATAATTTACATGAGCACATAGCAATATAACACAGGCTAGTAGTAATGTAACAAATAACAAGAATCAATCTGAAAATTTACACATGTCCATAAGTCCTAGAAACAGTCCAATAGGATTCCATTGTCCATTAGTTCATGTGCCAGGAATCTAATAATTCTTATGAGCACAATCAGCAACAGAACCACCCGATATTTCTTGGGTCTTCTCCTTTGTTTCAAGGGTCTGCTCCATCTTTCTGCGATGGACAAGGCGAATGCGGCTCGTAGGCACCCATCTGATTCCTTCTCCACCTGTAGAGATGCAAGCAAATCCTCTCCCCCAAGCAGTTAGCCTATCTGGTCCCTTCCATTCACCACTTTCTGGGTCTCTCCACATCACCTGGCGATTATCTAAGGATAGTGGAGCTGCTCGCACTGGACACTGCTCTTCTGGTGGGTTATAAAACCTGTCTGCTGGAGCCAGTGCATCTTTATCAAAGATTAAAAAATTAATGGTATAGAGAACTAAATTTAGAAGTTCTCTAGGGTTACCCGTGGCTCCTCCTTTCTTTTGTTTTTGGAGGAGTGTCTTAATGTCTCTGTTTAGTGTTGGCAGGCCTTCAACAGCAGCCCTGCTTAAAAAACCGAAGTACTCATTTTTAACCCCAATTGTTGTAAAACATCTCTTCCCCACAGATTGATGGGGATTTTTTCAACTATAAAAGGAGTAAAAACTCCTGTTTTGCCTTCAAAAGTCCATCTCATAGGGGCAGCACTAACTTCAGCTGCTATTGATCCTCCTACTCCAGACATATAGGTATCTGCTTTAATCTTTGGCCAGTGACTGGGCCAACTGGCACCTCTAATAACTGTACGATCCGCACCTGTGTCTACCAATCCTTCCAATGGTAGGCCATTTATATAGATAGTGAGCATAGGTCGGTCAGCCGTTACTGCTGCTGTCCAGTATATTTCTGGTTTTTGTGGTCTGGAGTCAGAACCTGGGTGACTATCACGAGGCTGCTTATTAGGATTCTGTATGAGTAACCCTGATGCTACTACGTCTCCTGGGTGATAAGTCACACATTGTCTACCTGTATTAGTGACTGGGATATTATCTACACATTCCCCAGTTTCCCACATCAGTGTGTGGATGGACACTGTTTTGTACATACAAGAAGGTGAAATGGTCAAGCCTACTGTGCCTGGAGGTAAGGGATCCATAGGCTGGAGAGGAACAGATTTCACCTCTCCAGGGGGTATCTCAGTTGTCCCAGCTGCATATAGCTCTATTCTCCCCAATTGTAATTCCCTTCTGCCATCAGGTTGCTTCCTGGCTGGTTGACTGTGTAATCCCCTTCTCCCATCGTATGGCTTTCTGGCTGATTGGTCATGTCTGGGTACTGGACTTCTAGGCACTCTCTGGGTGCACCATTGGCTGCCATCATGCCCCAAGTATTTTTTGCCTTGGGCCCTGGGGCTGGGCCCCTCATCCCGTTTCCCTGAATCTGTCTGCATTCTGAGGCCCAATGGAAGCCTCTGTTGCATTTTGGACATGGGGTTTGGGGTCTTGTTCTCCCACCTTGTCTTCCCATTCTATCTCTATACCAACATTGAGCTTTCAGATGTCCTACTTTTCCACACTGAAAGCATCTACGAGTCTCTCTGGAAGTCCCTTGCCAAGAGGGATTCTGTCTTCTCATGTTTGGATTTTGGGAAGTCTGCATCATAGCCTGGCTATAAAAGGCACCTGTGTCCACTGTGGCACAGCGTCTTATGAGTTCCTCTAAAGGAGCATCCTTGCGCAGTCCTAGTATAATTCTTCTGCAAACCTCATTAGCATTTTCCTTAGCAAGTTGCCTTATCAAGATGTCTGTTATTGCATTTTCTCCATTTGTTCTTATGATAGCTGTCTGCAAGCGTCCCACAAAGTCAGCGAAGGGTTCATTTGGCCCTTGTGTTATTTTTGTGAAGGCCCCCCCTTTGTCGTCTTTATTGTGAAGAGAAGCCCACGCTTTGATAGCATTATCAGCAATTTGCTGATATGCTGCTACAGAATAACCAATTTGTGCTGCGACATCTGCATAAGGACCTGTACCTGTTAGTAGGTCACAGGTGATTGCAGTATGAACTCCACTTTGAATATTTTGTTGGGCTTGTATCCTACAGAGCTCACTATATTCAGAAAGCCACAAGTAGTTCTGTCCAGGTTCTAGGCATATTTTTGCTATCGATTTCCAGTCATTAGGGGTCAAGATTTCAAAAGACAAATTTTGCAATAGCATCTTAACATAAGCTGATGTAGCCCCATAAAGAGTGCAAGCTTTTTTCAGGTCTTTGAGGATTTCTATATCAAAAGGTGAGTATCTTCTACTTTCTTGACCTGAAGAATTAAACTGTTGAATTACAGGAAAAATGTGGTGTTGAAATTCTAATACATTTTTCCCTTCTTCTCTGGCCTTAATTAGTCCCTTTTGCAATCTACTCAAAGGAGCAGCTAGATGCTGGGGGGGAGGTGCTGGATGCCGGGGGGGGAGGTGCTGGATGCTGGGGGGAAGGTGCTAGATGCTGGGGGGGAGGTGCTGGTGCTGTCACTGCCCCCCCTACTACCCCTCCTCCCTCCATCCAGGAGGGTGGAGTTGATGAAGGAAAGTCAATTACCTGCTCCTCAGGTGGGGCTGAGGCTGCCTCAGATTCACCCCACCCTTGAGCCTCACTTAAGTCTCCCTGCCCTGTGGGGATATGGCCATTAATCTGTTCTTTGTCTTCCTCCTTTATCTCAGGCTTCCCCCTTTGGCTATTCCTAGAGTTTTTTCCTTTTCTCCTAGAAC
This sequence comes from Antechinus flavipes, assembly GCF_016432865.1. Lineage (NCBI taxonomy): Eukaryota > Metazoa > Chordata > Mammalia > Dasyuromorphia > Dasyuridae > Antechinus > Antechinus flavipes. The sequence continues at coordinate 355,637,768 of NC_067401.1, read as the reverse complement.
AAGTACGGTATTTTAAGGCCATCTGTATCGTATTATATAAAAAGAATACTTCAATGGAAACTGAACGAGGACCGTTTTCATTGTAATATGCGGAGAGCTGTTGACCAACCAATGCCCAGTTTTTTAGAGAGATTTTCTCTTCCTCTAAGAGCCAAGGGGAGGTGCGTTTTAATGTAGCCAGAAGTCTAGCTGCTTGTCCCCAAGTTACAAGTAGCCCTTGATCTTCTATCAGCTTAAGCAGGCTTTCTATAGCACCACTCCTGGGTGGGTCTGGGGTTGGGGGGGTTGGGGTGGGGGATGGAGAATCTTTATCTAGGATCTGTCCCATTTCAGCCAAAAAAGGTTGTACTCACTCAGTTCCTGGTCACTGGAGACTTCTTGTGAAAGTAGGGTCCTTGGTTCCCACGCTTGGGCGCCAAATGTTAGAGTTCAAATGTTGGAGTTTGTTCTCAGAGGACAGCCGGTTTAGAGGCTTAGAGCCCTTCGGATGTCTCCAAAGCCAAAGGTTCTGTCCTTCAGCCTCTGCCTCTGCCTTCTTCTGCCTCCATCAGAGATGGAAGATCTCTCTTATCTCCTTCTGGGGAGCCCAGCCACACTTGCCGCGGAGAGAGGGCTTCTGGCGTAGCTCCACTGAAGTCCGTCAAAAGTGTTCTCTGCAGCAGAGTCGTTTCTCTCGAGTCTAGCGCGATCAGCCAGCCAAGAGGAAAATATGTATTCTGCCATAGATCCTTCATCGCTGGCTTTTTATCTGCCTCTTCTGAGAGAATGGGATTATGGGTTTTCTCCCATAGTGCTCTCTGGCCCAATGACTTTAAGGGAGGTGTGAACTCTCTTGAAGTTAGAAAGTGTACTTTGTGAAGCTAGCATACTTGTGGAGTCCAATGAGTAAAGGTGGGAACACAAGCCTTGTCTTGATTAGTTCTACTTAGTACCTTGTTTCAGGTTCTGGCCAAAACAACTTCTTGTAAGATTAGATCAACTCTAATTACTTAGCAGTTAGTAAGGATTCCAACAATCCCACTTTCCCTGGAACACCACACGAAACTAAGCTTCAGAACAGGATAAAAAGTTTTGCTCAGCTCAGGTCAGATAGTCTGTGGGAAAGTCAGTGAGAAGGTCTTAACTACAGTAAATCAGCAACTAAGACCCTCAGTCCTTGCTCACTAGAGGAGCAAATGGGGTGGGGGAGGGAGGGCAGCTTTCAGGCCCAGCTTAGAAGGAAAACTGGGAAACCAGGCTGTTTTCTAAAAAGAACAGGCAAAGCTACCCCTGCAAACACAAGGGGCCCCAATGCTCAAAGCCAAGATTCAGAACTTCACAGGAAGCATGGGACAACACTCCTTTTACCCCAGGAGCAAAGCTCAACTGTAAAAGTTAAAAAAAAAAATACTAAAAGAAAAGGAAAGAAAATGAGCAAGAAACAAAAATGACCTTGACCATAAAAAGCTACTATGGTGACAGGGCAGATCAAAACATAAACTCAGTTGAGGACAGAATATCCACAGAAGAAATCTCAAAGAGTGAGATAAATTGGTCTCAGGACCAAAGAGGCTTCTTGGAAATGCTCATTAAAGACTTCAAAAGGCAAATAAGAGAGGTAGAAGAAAAAAATGAGAAAAGAAATGAGAAGTATACATGAGAGAGTCAACAGTTTGGAAAAGGAAGGAAAAAAATTGTTGGGGGGAAAAAAGCACTCCTTAACTAGCAGAATAAACCAAATGGGATAAAGAGCTTGGATGTCATTCTACAAGAGATCATTCTGGAAAACTACCCCAAATATTCTAAAAACAGAGGGGAAAGTAATCATTAAAAATATCCATTGATCACCTCTGGAAAGAGAGCCCCACAAGTTTGGCCTCTCTCTCTCTCTCTCTCTCTCTCTCTCTCTCTCTCTCTCTCTCTACATATAGATAGATAGATAGATAGATAGATAGATATAGATATAGATATAGATATGTTAAACTGTTTACATACCTGGATGGGAAAACAGTATCTATAACTCTTGAGAACCATACCTGTCTCTAGGGTAGACAGAGTGGAGCATCACAAGACCTGAGGTGTGGTTGTGAACAGTGCCTGATGTCATATCAATGAAAACAACATTAAGGGGTAAGAAAATGTCTGTACTGGAACAAAAAGAAAGAAGAAGAAGAATGGGACAACTAGTTCACATGAAGAGGTGCAAAAGACTTACAATTAAGGGAAAGAATTTTCCACAGCTTGATCCCATCAGTTTTGGCTTTAAGAGGGAATAAATTAATCATTCAGTTGGGTATAGAAATTCACCTAACCCTATAAATAAATAGGAGGAGAAAGAAGGAAAGAAAATGGAGGGACAGAATAGAAGGGAAGGCAGAAACACTAGGTAAACTTTTTGGTAAGAGAAGGGAGGAAGGGTTGATAGAAGATAAGGTAGTGGATGGGGTGGGTAAAAAAGACACATGACTAAGGACAGAGTGGAAAGAGAGAACAAAAGTATATAAAGGAGAGAAAATAGGCTGGAGGGGAATACAGAGATAGTAATCATAACTATTAATGTGAATGGAATGAAGTATCACTTAAAATGGAAGAAAATAGCAGAGGTAGGTTAAAAAACAGAATCCTACCATATGTTGCTTACAAAAAAGACTATTCGATGTAGAGAAACATATAAACAGTAAAAATAAAAGGCTGTAACAGAATTTATTATGCTTCAGCTGAAGTAAAAAAGCAGAGCTTGTAATTCTGATCTCAGAAAAAGCAAAAGTAAAAATCGGTCTTATTAAAAGAGATAAGGAATGAAAGTACATCTTAGTACATCTTAACACAGTTCTAAATAAAGGGTACATTAAATAATGAAGTAGTTATAATACTAAATGTGTATGCATCAAGTGGTGGAACAGGCAAATTACTAAAGAAGATTTTAAGCCAGTTACAAGGGGAAATAGACAGCAAAACTATTATAGTAAGGGATCTCAACTTTCCCATATCAGAATCAGACAAACCTAACAACAAAATAAATATGAAAGAAACTTGGGAGCTTCCTAGAAAACCAGGATATGATTGACCTCTGGAGAAAATTGAATAGGAACAGAAAGGAATGTGTCTTTTTCTTGGCAGTACATGACATCTACATAAAAATTGACCATGTAGAGCTTAAAACCCTCATAATCAAATGCAAAAAAGGCAGAAATAGTAAATGCTTCCTTTCAGACCACAATGCAAAAAAATTTATATTCAATAAAAGGCCAGTGAAAGATAAACTAAAAACCAATTGCAAATTAAATAATCTAATTTTAAAGAATGAGTGGGTCAAACAACAAACCACAGACACAATCCATAATTTCATTCAAGAAAATGAAACAACACGCCAAAACATATGGGATGCAGCAAAAGCAGTTCTTAAGGGAAATTTTATATCTCTAAATAGACACACAAATAAAATAGAGAAAGAGGAGATCAATAAGTTTGGCATGCAACTAAAAAAGCAAGAATATGTTTAGAACCTGGACAAAACTTGTGGCTTTTGAAGTATCATGAATTATGTAGGATTTAAACCCAATCCAATAGGCAAACAGGAGCTGATGTACAAATCACTTTTGACCAACTAGCAAGTGAAGGTCAGTATGTAGAGAATTCAGAATAGATTAATTATCCCACAACAACTTATGAACAGATTGTTACTGATGCTATAAAAGCTTGGGGTTCCCTCCCAGAAAAAGATGAAAGTAAAGCCTTTACAAAAATAGAGCAAGGTCCCAATGAACCTTTGCAAATTTTGTGGGATGTTTGCAAACAACTGTCCCAAGAACCACTGGAGAAAATGCAGCTACAGAAACAATGACCAGACATCTGGCTAAGGAAAATGCCAATGAAGTTTGCAAAAGAATTATATGGGGACTACATAAAGATGCTCCTTTAGAGGAGATCTTAAGACACTGTGCCACAGTAGGCACAAATGCTTATTATACCCAGACTATGATGAACATGGGAAGACAGGGTCCCGCTTGGCAAGGGACTTCTAGAGAACATCGTCAGTGTTTTCAGTGTGGAAAAAATAGGATATCTTAGAGCTCAGTGTAGCTATACAGATAGAGTGAGAGGACAGGGTGAGAATAAAACCCCAAACCCTGTGTCCAAAATGCTACAAGGGTTTCCACTGGGCCCAGACTGTAGATTGACCCAGGGAAATGAGAGGTGGGGCCCAGCTGCAAGATATCATACAAAAGACAGGTGGGGCATGATGGCAGCTGAGTTTACACCTAGAGAGTCTTTAGAAGGTCAGGACTCTGATGTGATCTATCAGCCAAAAAGAAATCACATGGCAGAAAAGGATTACATGATCAGTCATCCAAAAAGCAATCAGATGGCAGAAGGGGATTACAATTGGGGAGAATACAGGCTTTTTAACCCAACAGAAGGGCAGTGTCCAGTGGGAGCAGCTCCAATGTAATTGCCAAATGATGAGGAGAAATCCCAAAAGTGGTAAATGGAAGGAACTAGAGAGGTTAACTGCCTGGGAGAGAGGGTTTGCTTGTATTTCTACAGCTGGAGAAGGAATCAGATGGGTGGCAACGAGCACCTGGAGACAGAAAAAAGAAAAATAACCTCAAAACAAAGGAGAAGACCTAAGAAACATCTGACACTGAAAGAGCATGGCTGATAATGAGATTGTTGTAGGACTTCAAAATCTGCAGGAATCATTGGAGTCCCTGAGATGAAAAATTGTTGATGAAACTATTGCAGGACTTCAAAACTTGCAGACATCATTGGATTCCTGGCACATGAACAAATGGACAATAGATTCCTTTTGTACTATTTCTAGGACTTATGGGCATGTATAATTCCTCGTGTTATTTGTTACATCACTACTAGCCTGTGCTACTATGTGCTTATGTAATTTATGTAATTATGTATAATACCTTCCATATTGATGAATTTATGTATACCTGTTTTAAGAGTGAGCCCCTTCAGAAATCTGCTAATCTGATTTGATTTCCCATTTTCTTTGGTGTTTTCATCTCCCTTCCTGAGATGTCTCTTTTTGTAATGTTTTCACTTCTTTTTTGAGCAGTCAGGGAAGATGTGATTACCTTCTTTTTTGGGGTTTTCACCTCCTTGAGAAGTCAGGGAGGTCATGACCTCCTATGTTCTAATTCAAAAGAAAGTGGGAGACAGGATTTTTACAAAGTGCTAAGTAAGTGGAATTGAGGAGAGAGTACTTAAATCTAGTTTAGCATTGATTTAATCCTACAACAAATAATGGTTTCCTAGTGATATAATAATTGGTGTGTACTTAGTGTACAGCATATAAGCAAGACACTCTCAGGGCCAGACACAGAAGCTCATTAGAAGTTCTCGGAAGAGGAGACAGATTCATTCCATCTTCCATCTTTGTACTGGCTGGAAATTGAAGCACAAACCTTTGGATTCGGAGGGAGCTAGAGGCAGAAGCTGACAGAGGCAAAGGACTAGCAGTAGGAATGAAGTAGAGAGATAGGCCTCTAAGAAAGCTAACTGGGCCCCAGGAAGGAGATAAGACTTGGAAAGAAACAATAAAGGATTTAGACTTTAACTCCTGGCTGCATTTGGGGTGATTATACAGAAATGAAAGGAAGGCTGCTCCCAGAAGCCCCCCAAGAAACCTGCTCTCAGAAAACATTATAATTTAGAGAAGAACATTACAAACTCCTAAACTCCAGGTTCTAGAATAAGAACTCATTATTTGACAAAAATTTCTGGGAATACTGTACAATAATATGTCAGAAACTCAACATAGTTATACATTTCACACCCAATACTAAAATATGATCAAAATGGATATATCATATAAAGGATGATATCATAAACAAATTAGAAGAACAAGAGATAATTTATCAGATCATTGGATAAGGGAGGAATTTATGATCAAAGAAAGACTAAAGATCATTATGAAAGATAAAATAAACAACTTTGATTACATTAAATCAAAAAGTTTTTGCATAAACAAAACCAACAGAAACAAGATTAAAGAGGAAGTACAAAGCTGGGGGGGAAGGGGGGCGGAAATTTTACAGCCAGTATTTCTGATAAAGGTCTCATTTCTAAAATATATTAAGAAATGTGTCAGATTTATAAGAACACATGTCATTCTACAATTTATAAATGGTTAAAGGATACAAACAGACAATTTTTTAGGTGATGAAATTAAAGTCATTTATAATTATGTGAAAAAATGCTCTAAATTATTGTTGATTAGAGAAATGCCTATCAACTCTGAAGTACCACTGCACACATCTCAGATTCGCTAAGATGAGGAAAAGAAAATGATAAAAGTTGGATGGGTTGTGGGAAAATTGGGACATTAATACATTGGTGGTGGAGTGGTGAAATGATCCAAACTGAAACTATGCCCAAAAAGCTATAAAACTTGGCATACCCTTTGACCTAGCAGTGCCATTATTAAGTCTGTATCAAAAAGGAGGGAAAAGGACCCACACGTGCAAAAAATATTTATAGCACTTCTTTTTGTGGAAAAGGAGTAGATGCCCATAAGTTAAGGAATGGCTGAACAAGTTGTGGTAAATAAAGGTAATGGAATATTATTGTTTTATAAAAAACGATGAGCAAACTGATTATGAAAGGCTTGGAAAGAGCTACACGAACTGAGACTGAGCAAAACAAACAGAACCAAGAATACATTGTATACAACAATGGCAAGAATGTGAAATGATCAATTAAAATCCTTGGTTCTTATCAGTGGTTTAGTGATCCAAATTAATCTCAATAAACTTTGGACAAAATATGTTATCTGCATTCAGAAAAAAAGAACAAAAGAGACTGAATATAAATCAACATATATTATGTTCACTTCTTTTTTTGCTTTTTTAAAATCTCTACAATGGGTTTCCATTTTGCTTTGATTTTTCTCTCCCAACATAATTCATAAAACAATGTGTATTAAAAATAAACATGCTTACTACAATTAAAAAAAAAAAAAAAGAAAAACAACAGATCAAGAAGAGAAAAGCTAAGAATATTATACAGCCTAAAAGTTGTGACCAAAAAAAAAAAACTAAACCAAAACAAAACCTTGACACAGTAATCCAAGAAAATTATGCTGGATTGATAGAACTGAAGGGGAAAGTAGAAAAAGAAAAAATCCACCCATGATCACTTCAAAGAGATCCATTGTGGTAAACACATTGGAACATTATTGCCAAATTTTGAAACCTCCAAATCAAAGAGAAATTTTTGCAAGAAATATGGTAAAAACAATTTAAATACACTGAAGTCACAATTAGAATTGTACTGGAGTTTATCAGCAGCTACATAAAAGACTGCAAGTTCTAGAATTATATATACTGGCAATCAAAAAACGGCTTTGGAAAAATATAATATTCAATAAAATTATCCAGATTATCGAATGAAAAAAATTGACATTCAACAAATTTCTGGATATTCAGGACTTTCTTTTAACCAAACTGAAACTCAATGGAAAATTTAACATGTAAGTGACAATTATCAAAGATCAGTTTCAAGGAACTTAACATGCACAAATTATTTAGTTTGTTTTTATTTAAACAAAGACATATATACCATATGTTTAAGATTGACATTAGCAATTGGGTAGCTCAAAAGAAAGACTGGGACTGAATATGATCTAACTCTAAAAAATAAAACATTTAAAAAAAGGTAAAAATAGTAATTATACTATATAAATTAAAGTACAGAGGGAGAATAGACATAGAGGCATTAGATGGGAGAGCAGGGCTCATAATTCTGAAAACCTATTCATGTCAGGAATGGGTTAAATAGGTAACACTATATGTATACCATGAAGGGTATAGCACTCTCCAAAATTTATAAATAAATCTAGGGGAGGAATGGGCAGAAGGGTAAGCAAACAGTGGAGGAAGAAGATAAGGGAAAGATCCATGGGTGAGGGGAGGTTAAGTAATGGCAAGACAAGTTAAAGAATAGAATTAAAGCAAAAGAGTCAGCAGGGATAAGAAAGAAGAGATAAGTGAAACAAAGATTCAATCAAGAAAGAAATCTACATTATATGTCAAAAATATTAATATTGTTTTAGATAATATGTTTACATATGGGTATGTACACATATGCATGCATGTATCTATCTATATGTATGAGTACATGTAGATGTGTATGAATATTGCTCTATGTGTGTATATATGTATATATGTGTATGTGTGTGTATATATATACACATATATATACATATATATGTGTGTGTGTGTGTGTGTGTGTGTCTATGGCTGGTTGTGAATGTATATATGTGTTTGTGTATGTGGGTATGTACATATGTATATAACATGTGTGTGCTCCCCTTGCTTGGGGAAGGTGGGGGGTGATGAAATGGGGAAAAAAGAATAAAATGAAAAAGGTGCATAGCAGGGAACAAAAGGATAACTTACAAGGAAACAAAGAAAAGATGGACACTCATGAATATAATTTCTTCTATTATATATCCTTTCTTGAACTGATAATATGTTATGTACTTTGAAGCTACCCTGATGTTCTGCTGAACACTAGATAATGTTCTGTTCTGTTTTGTTTTCCTTTTCTCTTTTTTCATTCTTTTTTTAAATACAATAAATTTTATAAAGAAGGAATAGTAGTTATGATCTCAAAATTGAAGTTTAAAATAGTTTTAATCAAAAGAGAAAAAGGGGGAAACTAGATCATGTATTAGCCATACTATTTTATATTGGTTTTGATCATTTAAAATGACTAGACAATATAAAATACTTGAGAGTAAATCTGCCAAAATAGATACAGGACCAATACAAATCTAAGAATGAAATACATTTTGTACAAGTAAAGCAAGATCTAAATAATTGAAATAATATTTATTGTCCATGGGTTGGTAAAGCCAATATATTTTTAAATGAAAATTTTACATACTTCATCTGTTTATTTGATGCCATCCTAATTAAATTTTTTAAAAATTTAACTTACCAGGTTAGAATACATAATAGCAAAGTTCATTTGAAAAAGCAAAATGTCGGAAACATAAAAGAAATCAACAGGAAAAAAGATGTAAAGGAAGCAAGTTCAGTAGTAGCTGATCTTAAACTATATTATGAGATCATTGTCAAAGTGTAAAATGGATAATTTTGAGTATTTTAAGTTTTTTTTAATATAGCTAAAATTTATGCAGTCAAGAAGGAATGCAGAAAATTGGATGAAACTTCATAGACAATCTCACAGATAGAAACTGATTGATTTGGAATATTAATGTGATGTAGGAAATGATTAACTGGTTGAATTGGAAAAATATGGAAAGATGGAAACTTATAAAGGAAGATGTTATCCATCTTTAGAGAAATACATAGCAAGTGGAAATAATCTTACTATGGTCTTGAATCTATGTATCTGAGTGTATATGGTATATATGCGTATGTTTTTAAAATCGAGCAAGAGGTAGAAGAAAAATTGGGAAAAGAAATGAGACATGCAGGAGAATTGTAATGGAAGAATCAACTCCTTGGAAAAGGAAGATAAAAAATTTTACTGGGAAAAAAAAAACATCTTAAAATTATAGTTGGCCAAATAGGGGGGAAAAAACCATAAAAATTGAATTGCCAAAATAGAAAAGGAGGGACAAAAGCTAACTGAAGAAAATAATTCCTTAAAAATTAAAATTGGGCAAATGGAAGGTAATGACTCAATGATACATCAAGAAACAGTCCAACAAACTCAAAAAAATATATAGAAGGAAATATAAAATACCTCATTGGAAAACAAACAAACAAATAAAACTCACCTGGAAAATAGATCTAGTAGATTTAATTTAAGAATTGTTGGATTACCTGAACGTCATGATCAAAAAAGAAACCTGGACAGCATCTTTCAAAAAGTCTATTTTTCAAGATAGAGTAAACCAGAGGGTAAAATAGTCATTGAAAGAATTTACTCATCACCCTTTATACCCAAATCATATACCCATTTTGACTTTATTGTTGTATTGGGTATGAAATGTAGGTCTATGCTGAGTTTGTGACATTAATTTTTAGTTTTTCCAGCAATTTTTAAAAATCAAATAGTGAGTTCTTATCTCAGAAACTGAAGTTTGGGAGTTTATCAAATGCTAAATTACTATAGGCATTGATTATTGTGTCATGTGTATTTAATCTATTCCACTGATCCAGGATTGCAGTATTACTCTGTAAAGTAAAAGAGGTTTTTTGGGCAAGAAGCAATTACCCAGAAAAAATGAGCATAATCATTCAGCAAAAAAGCTGAACACTGACAAAATAAGCGATATTCAAATTTTCCCAATGAAAAGAGCAATGCTGAAAAGAAAATTCAATTGTCAAATGCAAGAGTCAAGAGAAGCATAAAAAGGTAAATGAGAAAAGAGGGGGAAATGTTATTCAATAAGATAGAACCCCTTATATACATACACAGGAAAATGATACCTGTAAGTCTTGAAAAGTATACTCTATTATGGTAATAAGGAGGAGTACATATTGACAGATGGTGTGGGCAGGCATAAGTTGAAAGTGAAGTGGTGATAAAAAAAATGAGGAGTTACAAAAAGAATTGCATTGGGATAAGAGGAAAGAGAAAAAGAGATTAGTGTAGATTATAACATATAAATAGATGCAAAAGCTTATAGTAGAGAAAGAGAATGGAGTTAGTGAACATTATGTTAACCTTAATCTCATTAAATTTGAATCAAAGAGGGAATAACATACACTCGGATGGTTAGAGAAATTTATCTTATTCTATAGGAATGTTAAGAGGGAAAAAAAGAAAGAAAAGTGACAGAAGGGAGGGTAGAATGAAGAACAGAAGTAGGAGAGAAATGAGAAAAGGAAATGGGACTGATAGAAGGAAAGATAGACTGATTGAAGTTCGGATCAGAAGCAAATCACTGAATAAAGAACAAGAGGGAAATGGTGACAAAAGAGAAAAAAGTATGAACAGGGGAAAATAGGATGGAGTGAAGTACCCAGTGAGTTATCATAACTGTGAATGTAAATGGGGTGACCTCTCCCATAAAATGGAAGCAAAAAGCAGAGTAGATTAAAAAGAAGAATCCAACAATATGTTATTTAGAAGAAGTGTTTTTTAAAAAAAAAAAAATTCCTGGAAAGACTAAAAATTAATGTCACAAACTCAGCATAGACCTACATTTCATACCCAATACAACAATAAAGTCAAAATGGGTATATGATTTGGGCATAAAGGGTGATAGCAAATATATAAAGAATTGTGTCAATTTTATATGAATACAAGTTAATCTCCATTGATAAATGGTCACAGAATATGAACAATTTTCAGATGACAAAATTAAAGCCATCTATGGTCATATGAAAAAATGCCCTAAATCACTTTTGATTAGAGAAATGCAGATTAAAATAACTGAGGTATCACTTCATGCCTCTCAGATTGGATAAGATGACAGGAAAAGATAATGATAATGTTGGAGGGAATATGGGAAAACTAAGAAACTAATGAATTATTGGCATAGTTGTGATATAATCCAATCATTCTGGAGAGCAATTTGGAACTATGTCTACAGAGCTATAAAACTGCACATATCCTTTGACCTAGCAGTGTTACTAGAGAGTCTATATTCCAAGGAAATCATAAAGGAGGAAAAAAGACCTACATGTACAAAAATGTTTGTAGCAGCTTTTTGGATAGTAAAGAGTTGGAAAAGGAGTAGATGCCCATCAGTTAGGGAATGACTGAACAAGTTGTGGTACATGAAGGTAATGGAATATTGTTGTTCTATTTTTAAAAAATGATGAATGAACTAATTATAGAAAGACTTGGAAAGATTACATGAATTGATTCTGAATGAAAGAAATAAGCAGAACCGGAAATACATTGTACACAAAAACAGCAATAATATGTGATGATCAACTATGAAAGACTTGATTCTTCTAAGTCATTCAGTGATTCAAGACAATCCCAATAGACTTTGGATAAGAAGTGCCATCTGTATCAAGAAAAAAGAAATATAGAAATTTAATATAAATCAACATATGCTATGTTCATGTCTTTTTTTTTTTTCTGTTTTTTTCCTCTCCCATGTTTTTTCTCTTTTGTTCTGATTTTTCTTTCCCAACATGATTGACAAAGCAATGTGTATTAAGAAATGAAGGAAGGAAGGAAGGAAGAAAGGAAGGAAGAAAGGAAGGAAAAAAGAAAGGAAGGAAGGAAAAAAAGAAGGAAGGAAGAAGAAAGCATTCAGAAAGAAATAGTTGAAATATCTAGGATAAGTGATTGTATGCCAATAAACTTCACAACCTAAGTGAAATTGATGAATATTTCCAACAATGTAAATTTCCCAGATTAACAGGGGAGGAAATAAAATACTTAAATAATTCCATTTTAGAAAAAAGAAATTGAACAAGCCATCAGTGAATGGTCTAAGAAAATGTCTCCAGGGCCAAGTAGATTTATAAGTAAATTCTACCAAATATTTAAAGAACAGTTAATTCAAATACTATATAACCTATTGGGAAATTAGGTGAAGGAGTTCTGCCAAATACTTTTTATGACACAAGTATGATGCTGATATAACAACCAGGAAGAACCAAAACAGAGAAGGAATACAGTAGATTCATTTCTCAAATATATATTGATGCAAAAATCTTAAAAAAAAATTAACAAAGAGATTAAAGCAATTTAACACCAGAATAATGGACTATGACTAGATATAATTTATACCATTTATGGAAGACTAGTTCAGTATTAGAAAAACTATCAGCATGATTGACAATATCTGTAACAAAACCAACAAAAATCATATAATTGTCTCAATAAATGCAAAACAACTTTTTGATAAAAATATAGTTCCCATTGCCATTAAAAATACTAGCAAGAATAAAAATAAAAGAACTTTTAAAATGATGATCAGTATCTAAGCCTACCAGCAAGCATTTTAGGTAATGAAGACAAGCTAGAAACTTCCCCAATAAAATCAGGAGTGAAGACTGTTATCATCTTTATTATTCAATATGATACTAGACATGCTAATTTTAGCATTAAGAGGAGAAAAAGACACTAAAGGAATAAGACCAGGCAATAAGGAAACAAAATTATCATTTTTTGTATATGATATAGTGTTATACTTAAGAGAATCCTAGATAATTAGTAAAAAAACAAAAAAAAAAAAAAACAACAAAAAAAAAAAACCACTTGAAATAATTATCTTTAGAAAAGTTGCAGAATATAATATAAACTCACATAAATCTCACTTTTACATAATGTTAAGAAAGTACAGTAGAAAGAAATTGAAAGAGAACTTTCATTTAAAAGAATTATAAGCAATATAAAATATTTGGGAGTCTATATTCCTAGACAAACCTGGGAATCATATGAGCATAGTTACAAAACACTTTTCTTAAAAATAAATCACAGTTAAGCAATTAGAAAGAAATATTAATTACTCATGGGTAGGTCAAGATAATATAATAAAATAACAATTCTACATAAATTATTCAGTGCCATCCCAATTTAACTGCCAAAATTATTTTAATAAGGTAGGAAAATAATAAAATTTATCTGGAAGCACAAAACCTCCAGAATAGCAACTGAAGTAATGAAAAAAAAAATGTAATGGAAGATGGCCTAGGCATACCAGATCTAAAACTAGATTATAAGGCAGTGATGATCAAAGCTATTTGTTGCTAGCTAAGAAATAGAGTGGTGGATCAGTAGAATAAGTTAGATATATAAGACACAGTATTCAATGACGATAGTATTCTACTATTTGATAAACCCTCAAACTCCACCTTCTTTTATAAGTATTGATTGTTTAACAAAAACTACTGGGAATACTGGAAAATGATACAGGAAAAACTAGGCACTGATTAACATCTGACACCGTATGCTAAAATAAGTTCAAAACATGATTTAGATATAAAGGGTGATACCATAAGCAAATTAGTAGAGCAAAGAATAGTTTACTGTCAAATCTACAGAAAAGGGAAGGATTTATAACCAAAAGGGAGATAGAGAAGATTATTAAATGCAAAATAAATAGTTTTGATTACATTAAATTAAAAAAAAAAGTTTTCATAAAGCCAATGCAACCAAAATAAGAAAGGAAGCAGAAAGCTGCAAAAATATTACAGCCAGTGTCTCTGATAAAGTTGTCATTTCTAAAAATATATAGAGAACTGAATCAATGTTATAAGATTACAAACCACTTCCTAATTGATATAAGATCAAAGTAGGTGAACAGCCAGTTTTTAGATGAAGAAATCAAAGTTATCTATAAGTACAGGAAAAAGTATTCTAAATCCCTTCTGCTTAGAGAAATGGAAATTAAGAAAACTCTGGGTACCACCTCATACCTATCAGATTGACTAATATGATAGAAAAATGATAAATATTGGAGGGGATATGGGGAAATTGGAACACATTTATTACTGGTGGAGTTGTGAATTGATCCAATCTGTCTGGAGAGCAATTTGGAACTATACCCAAAGTACAGGGCATACCCTTTGATTTAGCAACACCATTATTAAATCTGTATCACAAAGAATCGATTAAAAAAAATAACTAATCTTTATAGTTGCCCCTTTGTGGTGACAGGGTTGAAAATTGAAGTAATGCTCATCAGTTGGGGAATGCCTGAACAAGATGTGATAAATGAATGTAATGGAAAATATTGTGTTATAAGAAATGATGAGCAGGTAGATTTCAGAAAACTTGAAAAGACTTTTATGAAGTGAAGCTGAGTAAAGTGAGCAGAAACAGAACATTGTAAATGTAACAATTTGATAGATTTCCATCTTCTCAACAATACAATAATCTAAGCTATCTTCATCCAGTAAGGAACTATGGAATCTGAATGCAGATTGAAACATAGTATTTTCACTTTTTTGATTTTTCTTCTCTTTTGTTCTGATCAGTCTTTGATGACAACTAATGTGAAATGTTTAATGTGATTGTATGTGTATATAACCTATATCAGATTGCTCACTATCTTGGGAATGAGGGGAGAAAAAAATAGAAATCAAAATTTTATAAAGATGAATGTTGAAAAGTATCTTGAAATACAATAGGAAAAAATACTATTAAGTTGAGGAGGGGAAAAAAGGCAGATGGTATTTAGTTATATGCTGATAGTAAGAATTCAAAGCACATTTATGATGCCCTGAACACTATTAATAGGCTAAAGATAAACAATACTTCTCAAGTGCTCAATACTGGTTTGTGGATTGGTTATTGACCTTTGTTCTGGAAGAGGACCAAAATGACCACACTATGTTGGAATCAAGTTACAGTGTGTCCAACTGGCTGCTCAGGCCAATATAAGCATAGACATAAACTCCGCGGGTCAGACATAAAGTATCCATATTTGGTGTGGCTTCTCTAATTTTGTGCATCTTGAACTGATTGAGTTACATTGATTAATGACAAGGACATAACCCTGAAAACATGGGCTGATCATTTCCATAGTATTCTAAACAGACCATCATGCTAAAGCCATAGACCATTTATCTCAGGTTGCAGTCAATCTTTCTCTAGCCAAACTTCATATCAAAGAGGTTTAAATGACATTAGGTTTTTCTTATGTGACAAAGCACCCGGTTATTGATTCTACTACAGATGATATTTACAATGCAGGGAGTCTATTGCTCATAAAAACATTGATTGAAAACTTTGAGGCTGTAGGGCAAAAGAATGTTATTGCTAGGAATTCAATGATTCCTCTATTGTCTATTTCTATGAAGGAAAAGGAAATAGGTTGTCCTGTGACAATGGAGGGAGAAGTATTTAATCTTTTTTAGTCAAAGTCTATTGTTGTTTTCCCTTTATACTAATGTTTCCTTTAGAATGTACTTTATGTCTTTTAATGTAGTGTAATATAGATATTATTCTAATTTTTGAAATAAGAAAATTTAGTTTCAGCAAGGTAATTTATTTTGCCATGTTATGAAGAGTAAAAACTAGAATTCATACATTGGTTTCTTCTGCCTTTAAGTCTGTCACTCATTTAATTCTATATCATTTGGAGCAAGGTCAGGAGAGCTCAGAAAAGGCAATTCTAGGAAAAATCAGACAAAGTCAGGCCAAGTTGGAGGGTATCCACAAACTTGATTCAGACACAGAAATATCTGAATTTAAGTCTTTTAAGTGTAGTTTTTGAATAATGACCCTGACAAATTATTTAGCCCCTTGCCCTGGAATGTCCCAGATAGTTGCCAGGTTACATTAGTGAGAGTTTCTTCACCTGAAGTTCTTTATATGATTCATATTTTGCTTCCTACTCCCCAAAGCTATGTTATGATTTAATTAATGCTATATTATTCCTAAAGAATATGTTGTGTTTATCTCAGAGAAAATGAGGAAGGAAGAAAATTATAAACTTGTTTTTCCTTCATTAGGGGATTTGTTAGGTTAGCAAGGTAGATGAATGGGCTTGAGATTTTGACATTGAAGGGCAAATAGAACAAGGAGGTGATCTTTAGTACATAGGTAGAAGAAAGTGAGTAGCCAGAATAGTAATCCTGGGCCTAAGCAGTATTTTTGAGTAGTTGACAGCCAGTCACTATTGCCTTGGGATACTATGAGCTCATAGGAGAAGGCTGGAAGGTTGTTTTTGCACTCATGATAGTGTGGGTACACAAATAGAACAAGAAAAACACAACTATTATTGCCCTATGCACTGTACAGGGATTTTCCATTTCATTTTCATGCATCATTTACAAGATGCTGCCATGATTCTACCCAGTCAGCACATCTCCCTAAGTTAACACAAAGTGAGGGAGAAGGGAAAGAATATATTCTGTAGTGTCTAGGCATGTTGGAAACTGCCATTGATTATATTTAAGACATGTCAATCAGAAAGGAAGATTAATACTTTGGGAGGGTGTTAGAAAGTATACAGAAGTAAACATTGAAGAAACTGTTTTCTGAGAATATTTTTTATGACCGTACATTGATAGGACCAAGAAATATGGTTTAAACTTGAAATAGATTGTATAATATATCTTTCTGTGTCTATGGGTATATAGACACATAAACACATACATACAAATATAGCTTTAGATGCATATATCTATAAATTTATAGATGTTTGTATATATTAATAAAATATAGATATATACAATTTATATTTTATTAATTGCATAGCTTTCATCAATGTTAATATTCTCTCTAATGATACTAGATAGTTAGAAAAAGTCATTTTCAGTTAAAAAATCTATAATGGCACCTGTCATTATAGATGTCATATATGTACATACATTTGTACAAGCATATACATGTATTTATTAATATCCTCATATACACAATCACATATGTCTAACAAAGACAAAGCTCACAGGTGAAAGGAAGAACTTAAGACCTCAAGAACTTTAGGAAATAAAAGCAAAGTAATTTTGTCATTGTAGCACCACCTAATCCATTAATTAGCAAATAAATACACATTTACCTAGCACAAACTAGGATGCCAGTCCCTTGCTAAACATTAAAGTTACAAAAAAAGAGAGAGAAAATAGTCTCTGTTCTCAAGAATCTTATGATAATTTTTTTTTTCTTTTTTTCTTTAAGCTATCACATGGGAAGCCAAAAGAAGAACTGACAACTTCAGCATATGGATTTCTGAAATAGTGCTTCATTGAAATAAATAAATGAATGAATGAATAGATAAATAAATAAGGAAACTAAATCTAGAGCAATGTTTTTGTTGGTCTTGTGAACATCTGTAGTGCTTATAGGAAGTTGCACTGCAACTTTTCCAGTGTATATGTATGTGCATGTATGAATGTGTGTATATGTATGGACATACTACTACCTCAAATCAGCTTTACTGAATCAAAAATTGTATCCTTTTTCAGATATAAGAAATTAAACTTTTTTGTTATAATCTGTGATTTCAATAAATATAAAACACATAGTTTGTTGGCCAATGACTTTTATTATGTTTTAAAGCTTAAGTAAAAGTATTTTGGAAAAACAAACAAACAAACAAAACCCAAAGTTCTCTGTTACTTAGTCTAGAAGAGACAATGATGAAAGAGGGAATGATCAAGTCACAAAAAATTTATTCCAATTTCAAAATTAGTAAAAATTGGAAAGAAGGTATTGTGGCAGTATACCTATAGTCTCCTATAGTTCTGCCAATATGTAACTATTCTATTGAGCTGACTCATTTTCTATATATTTACCATAGCTCCACAATACAAAAAT
Organism: Antechinus flavipes; assembly: GCF_016432865.1. Taxonomy (NCBI): domain Eukaryota; kingdom Metazoa; phylum Chordata; class Mammalia; order Dasyuromorphia; family Dasyuridae; genus Antechinus; species Antechinus flavipes. Next base: position 355,619,621 of record NC_067401.1, on the reverse strand, counting down.
CAGCAAATGATTCCAGAAAGTTATCTCCAGAAGACCTTTCTGTTCATTAGGAATTCTTCTATAGACCTACAATGGCTATCTCCTATCATCTTTTCTCTCGTCTATTTTAGTTTAAATTCAAGAGAAAAACCTATAGAACTTGGTGTATATTGCCCAATCAGAAGCTAAGTACCTCTTTTCCAGGTCTTCTGAGTCAGTGCCTCTTATAGGCAGGGCCAAAAAGACAGATTAAATATGTTTACAAAATGCATTATATTTTCTCTTGATAATATTCGAATTTACATACAACTTCACCAATATTTATGCCTTGTCTACAAATTAATGGAATTAAAGTCTAGGAACATGACTATTCATCCTGTCTATCTTCCAATAAATCTTCCTTAGAGGGATGTACTAATATAAACACATGTTTTTAGATTATTTCTCCAGATCATTGTAAATATTGACAATTAACCAAAAAGTAAATAACTTAAGGTGAATATGGGTTAGTTAAATAAGATGATAAGTTCTTTGAAAGCAGGGAATGTGTGATTTTCTTTCAATATTTATTATTTAGCAGAGTTCGCAGCATATAGTATGTGCTGAATAAATGCTTGCTGACTGACTCAAGCTATATCATAGTTATGTCATTTAATGTGCTTATTGCTTATGTTGATCTCTTACTCAGATTTGGAATGATCGGCAAAATCTTCTATTAAAATTTCCCCCCAGGAGTTAGGCAAAAGGAAGTCATTAAGTAAAAACAAATCAGATAAGTCATTAAGCAGGAGTTAAAAGAAATGCAAAAAATAATGTTTGCCATAAAGGAACTCACAATCTAAAGAAGAAACAACTAGCAAATACACACATACATATGAAGAAACTATATATATAGAATAAATAGTAATAGTAATTAATAAAGGATCCCACAATTAAGTGGGATCAAAAAAGACTTCCTATAAAAGGTGGAGTTATAGTAGAAGCTTGAAGTAAGCAAAAGAAAGAAAGAAAGAAGTAGAAATGAGAAGGGAAAGTATTCCAAGCATGTGCGACAATCAGAAAATGCTGAGGGCTGAGCAATGGAATATCTTGTTTGCTGAACAATAAAATCACCATTTCCCCTCTTTACCTATTTTGTTTGGCAGGTTGGCAGGCTGGCAATGTCAAAGCATGTTCTATTCCTAATTTCCTTTGAGTTAGTTGATAATAAAATTTTGCCTCCATAAATTGTTACAGGTCATTTGGAAGTAAATATAGTTAATTATCATTTTCATTTTAAAAAAGTTTTTACATAAAGCCTCAAGTTCCAAATGGAGGGATATACTCAATTTTTCCCATAATTTTGAAACTATAAACTTACTGAGGTTTTATATATAATTGTATCATGTTCTAGGATTGTGAATTTTCATGAAGGAAATTTATTTCATAGGACACATTTTAGGAAACATTTCTTTTGATCCTTTTTCTAATCATAAATATTAAAGTGAAGTATAAACAAACAGCTCTTCTAAACCTTTTCTTTTCAAAATTTTGTATCACCTTTATTTAAAGCTTAAAATAAAATCTTACTTTGTACTCTACTGAGAAAATAAAGGTCATTTATCACTGACTATTTTCTCCTCTATAACTCATAGCCCCATAATAACATTTCTGACTATATCATTCTTTAATCCATTCTCTGATGAAGAGTTAATCTTTCTTTTTGCCAAGGCCAAAGCCTTCACATTAACATTTTTTTTTAAATTAAAGCTTTTTTCCCCTCAAAACATGTGCATGGATAATTTTTCCAACATTGACCCTTGCATAATCTTTTGTTCCAAATTTCCCCCTTTTCCCTGACTCCCTTCCTTAGAGGGCAACTAATCCAATATATATTAAACATATGCAATTCTTCTACACATATTTCCCCAATTATCTTGCCGCACAAGAACAATCAGATAAAAAAGAAAAAAAATAAGAAAGAAAAATAAATGCAAACAACAAAAAAACGAGTGAAAATTCTATGTTGTGATCCACACTAAGTTCTCAGTCCTCTCTCTGAATGTTAATGGCTCTCTTCATCATAAAAGTATTGGAACTGGCCTCAGTCATCTCACTGTTGAAAAGAGTCATGTCCATCACAATTAATCATCATATGGTCTTGTTGCTGTGTACAATGATCTCCTGGTTCCACTCACTTCAGTCAGCATCAGTTCCTGTAAGTCTTTCCAGGCTTCTCTGAAATCATCCTCCTGGTTGTTTCTTGTAGAACAATAATATTCCATAACATTTATGTACCATAATTTATTCAACCATTCTTCAACTGATGAGCATCCACTCAGTGTCAAGTTTCTGGCCATTAGAAAGAGGGCTGCCACAAACATTTTTGCACATGTGGGTCCCTTTCCCTCCTTTAAGATCTCTTTGGGATTTTGTATGTGTGTATGGTGGGGAGAAGCCAAAATGGCAGAGAGGACACACACATCTTCCTAGGCTCTCCTTTACCCTCAATCTATTTTAATGATATTTGGCCTCAGAATTAGTGCTTGACTGTCAAAGCCCATGAATACTGGGAATACAACACATTACCACCAGAAGACAATCTCAAAATTCACCAGAAAAAGTCTGTTTTGCTTGTGGGCAGGGATGGAATGGGTTTAGGTCAGGCGCAGCATCAGGCAAGTTGGCAGTGAGAGCATGGAACAGCTCAGGCTAAGCAGACGGAAGAGGGACAGGGTGTGTTCTCTGCTAGCGGAAAATCTGCAGGGAGAACTTTACCACAGTGTGGCTACTTTGCCCTGGCGGCAAGTCAGCTAATCAGCAGGGAAGCTATAAACACAGGGGGTAAAGACTATAACCCCTAATGCTAGGGTCTCTCTGGATCTGGCCACACTCACCCAGGCAAAGTGACTCAGCCTGATCCAAGCACAGCTACAGTTGTTGATCCCAGGGCAGCCCTAGTAGCTGACTTTCCATTGCTGCTGATTTCAGCACAACTGCTAATCCCAGTGCAGTTAGTGGATGCTGTCCCACTGCCCCTCACTGCCACTTCCTGTTGTCTGTAGAGGTAGTTTGGAAATACCCCACTGCTCCCCATAAGCAGACCATAGCTTTTTTTTTTGTTTGTTTGTTTTTTTCTTTTTCCAAAATGAGGAAAAAAGCAAAGCAAGATTTAACTATTGATTGCTTCTATTCAGAAAGAGAGCAGGATAAGTCATTAAAAGATAGAGTGGATAAAGAAATCAACTCCCTGAAAAACAGAATTTGTGAAATGGAAAAGATAAACAACTCCCAGGAAAACAGAATTTGTGAATTGGAAAAGATAAACAATTCCAAGGAAAACAGAATTTGTGAATTGGAAGAAGAAAATAATTCTTTAAAAAAAATTGGCAAAATGGAAAAAAAATTCCATAGAACAAAACAACTCATGTTATTTTTATATCTCTAGATGCTTACTTGCATAAAATAGAGAAAGAGAAAATCAATGAATTTGGCTTACAACTAAAAAAGCTAGAAAAAGAGCAAATTAAAAATCAAACACAAAAGGTTGAAATTCAAAAAGTAAAGAGAGAGCAATAAAGCTGAAAGTAAAAAAACAAACCTATTGAATTAATAAATAGAACTAAGAGTTGGTTTTATGGAAAAAAACAACAAAATAGATAAACCCTTGGTAAATTTGATTAGAAAAAGGAAAAAGGAAAATTAAAGGGTTTGTCTTAAGAATAAAAAGGGAGAAATTTTCACTAATGAAGAGGAAATTAGAGCATAATTAGGAGTTACTTTGCCCAACTTTATGCCAATAAATGTGATAACTCAAATGAAATGGATGAATACCTTCAAAAATATAGGTTGCCCAGATTAACAGAGGAAGAAGTAAATTAGTTAAATAGTCTCATTTTAGAAAAAGAAATAGAACAAGCTATTAACTCCCTAAAAAAAAAAAAATCCCCAGGACCAGATGATTTACATGTGAATTCTACCAAACATTTAAAGAACAATTAACTCCAATGCTATCTAAACTACTTGAAAAAATAGGGAATGATGGAGTCCTACCAAATTCCTTTTATGACATAGACATGGTACTGATACCTAAACCAGGTAGGACAAAAACAGAAAAAGAAAATTATAAACCAATCTCCCTAATGAACATTGATGCAAAAATTTTAAAATCTTAGCAAAAAAAGATTACAGAAAATCATCTCTGGGATAATACAATGTGACCAAGTAGGATTTATACCAGGAATGCAGGGCTGGTTCAATATTAGGAAAACTGTTAGCATAATTGACTATATCAGTTACCAAATTTACAAAACCATATGATCATCTCAATAGGTACAGAAATAGCATTTGATAAAATCTAACACCCATTCCTATTAAAAACACTATTGAGTATAGGAATAAATGGACTTTTCCTTAAAATGATCAATAGTGTCTATTTAAAACCATCAGCAGCATCATATGTAATAGGGATAAATTAGTACCATTCCCAATAAGATCAGGAGTGAAACAAGTTTGTGCACTATTCCCATTACTCTTCCATATTGTATTATAAATTCTAGCTTCAGCAATAAGAGATGAAAAAGAAATGAAAGGAATTAGAGTAGGTAATGAGGAAACCAAATTATCACTCTTTGCAGATGATATTATGTTATACTTAGAAAACCCCAGAGATTCTACTAAAAAGGTATTAGAAATAATCCACAACTTTAACAAAGTTGCAGGATACAAAATAAATCTACACAAATCTTCAGCATTTTTATACATCACTAAGAAAATCCAACAGCAAGAGATACAAAGAGAAATTCAATTTAAAATAATTGTGGATAGTATAAAATATTTGGGAATCTATCTGCCAAAGGAAAGTCAGGAACTATTTGAGCAAAACAACAAAATACTTTCCACACAAATAAAGTCAGATCTAAACAATTGGAAAAATATTAAGTGCTCCTGGATAGCTTGAGTGAATATAATAAAGATGACAATACTACCTAAACTAATCTATTTATTTAGTGCTATGCCAATTAGACTCCCAAGAAATTATTTTAATGACCTAGAAAAAATAACAACAAAATTCATCTGGAAGAACAAAAGGTCAAGAATTTCAAGGGAACTAATGAAAAAAAGAATCAAATGAAGATAGCCTCCCTGTATCTGATCTAAAAGTATATTATAAAGCAGCAGTCACCAAAACCATTTGGTATTGGCTAATAAATAGACTAGTTGATCAGTGGAATAGGTTAGGTTCACAAGACAAAATAGTCAATAACTACAGCAGTCTAGTAGTGTTTGACAAACCCAAAGACCCCAGCTTTTGGGATAAAAATTCATTATTTGACAAAAATTGCTGGGAAAATTGGAAATTAGTATGGCAGAAAATAGACATTGATCCATACGTTACACCATACACCGAGATAAGATCAAAATAGGTTCATTCTAGGCCTAAAGAATGAGATTATAAATAAATTAGAAGAACATAGGATCATTTACCTCTCAGACAAGTGGAGGAGGAATTTGTGACCAAAGAAGAATTAGAGGTCATTATTGATCACAAAATAGAAAATTTCGATTATAGTAAGTTAAAAAGCTTTTGTACAAATAAAACTAATGCAGACAAGATTATAAGGGAAGCAATAAACTGGGAATACTTTTATGTCTAGATTATGAACCCATTTAGAGCTTATCATGGTATATGGTGTTAGGTGTGTCAATACCTAGTTTCTTCGATACCAGTTTCTAATTTCCCAGAAGTTTTTGTCAAATAATGTGTTTTAATTCCAAAAGCTGGGGTCTTTAGGTTTGTCAAACACTAGATGACTATACTCATTGACTATTTTGTCCTGTGAGCCTAATCTATTGCACTGATTTATTTCATTCAGAGAGAACAAGTTTGAGATCCTCCACTCTTATATTGTTGTCTAATTCTTATAGCTCTCTTAACTTTATCCTCTAGGAATTTGGATGCACTTGGTGCATATAAATTTAGTATTGCTATTACTTCATTATCTTTGGTGCCTTTAAGTAGGATGTAGTTTCCCTCATCTCTTTTAATTCTCTCTATTTTTGCTTTTGCATGATATTCGAGCAGGATCACCATCCCTGCTTTTTTTCTGTTTTACCTCAGCTGAAGCATGTTAGATTCGGTTCCAAACTTTTACCTTTATTTTAAATATATCACTCTTCTTTAAATGAGCTTTGTGTAAACAACAAATTATAGGATTCTGGCTTTTAATCTTCTCTGTTATCCACTTCCATTTTATGGAATAGTTAATACTATTTAAATTCACAGATAAATTTACTATTTCCTGCCATCTTATTTATCCCCAGTTATACTTTTATCTTCCCTTTCCTCCTTTTCTTCTTCCCCAGTATTTTGTTACCCATCACTCCCTATCTCTCAGAGCCCTATTCTTTTGCAGCCCCTCCTCCTTTCTTATACCTTTCTCTTTCTAATTCTGTTCTCCTATTAGCTTACCCTTTTCCTTTCCCTTGTCCCCTTCTACTTCCCTACAAGATGAGACAAGCTTCTTGGTGAAGTTAAATGTATCTAAAATTCGCTCTTCAAGCCATATTTTATGAGAGTAACATCTGCACAGTGCTCTTCCTCTTACCTTCTTTCCCTCAATTGCAATAAGTCTTTTTTACTTTCTCATAAGATGTAATTTATCTCATTTTCACTCCATTTTCTTCTTCTTCCAGTAGAATGACCTTTCCTCCTCTAGTTTCTTTTTAAAATCATCACAAAAACAATCTGTATACCCACTAAATATTCCCATAATAGGTATACATATCTAGAGTTAAACATAGCATCTTTCCATATAGGGATATAAGCTTTTTCACTTTTCAAAGAAAGTCATTTTTTTCTTTCCTTTTTACCTTTTTGTGTTTCTCTTGAATTCTATATTTGAAGATCAATTTTTCTATTGAACTCTGGTCTTTTCACCAGAAATAGATGAAATTCACCTGTGTCATTGAATGTCCATTTTCTTTCGCTGAAAAATGATACTCAGTTTTGCTTGATAGTTGATTTTTGACTCCAATCCAAGCTCATTTGCCTTTCAGAATATCAGATTCCATGCCCTTTGATCTTTCAAAGTGAAAGCTGTTTGATCCTGAGTAATCCTGATTGTGACTGCTCAATATTTGAATTGCTTCCTTCTGGCTGCTTGCAATATTTTCTCCTGGATTTTCTGAACTGTAGCTATGATGTTTCTGGGAGTTTTCATTTGGGGTCTCTTTAAGGAGGTGATTGGGGAATTTTTTTCATTGACTATATTACCTTCTGGTTCTAAGATATCAGGACAGTTTTCTTTGATGATTTCCTGAAAGATAATGTCTAGTCTCTCTCTCTTTTTTCATCATGGTTTTCAGGAAATCTAATAATTCTTAGATTATCTCTCTTTGATCTATTTTCCAGGTCAGTTATTTTTCAAATGCGGTATTTTACATTTTCTTCTATTTTTTTCCCTTTTTTTTCTTTTGATTTTGCTTGACTGATTCTTGATATCTCATTGAGACATTAAATTCCATTTATTTAATTTTAATTCTCAGTGAATTATTTTCTTCAGTAAGCTTTTTTATCTCCTTTTTAATTCGACCAATTGAATTTTTAAATGGTATGTCTTGTTCATTGATTTTTTTTTTCCATTTCAAAAATTCTGTTTTTCAATGAATTGATTTCTTTTTCTTTTTTCTTTTGTAAGGAATTATATGTTTTTCCGATTTCATCAAATCTATTTTTTTTAAGCAAAGGTTTGGCATGTTATTATATTAAACACAAAATCTATACAAATGCCAACTTGTCATATTAGTAAGTAAAGTGGAAGGCTCATTTGAATTAAAAAAAACCTGATGTCTATATGCCAATATATCACACATACATAGTCTTCTATACATAAATATTTAAACAGAACTTACATGTGTATTCTGTTTATAAGGATTTATTCCATTACATACAAATATACTTTTATTACTTTGTTTTTTTTAATTTTCCAATTTTGTTTATTAAAGCTTTTTACTTTCAAAAGATACATATGGGTAATTTTTCAATATTAACACGTTCAAAACTTTTTGTTCTAATTTCCCCCTTCTTTTCCAAACCCATCCCGTAGATAGCAAGTAATCCATTATATGTGAAACATGTTGGAAATATAAATATATATGCAATATATAATCCAATATAAAATTCAATATATGTGCATATATTTATACAACTATCTTGCTGCATATGAAAAATCAAATCAAAAAGGAAAAAAATGACAAAGAAAATTAAATGCAAGCAATCAACAACAAAAAGAGTGAAAATACTATGTTGTGAACCACACTAATTTCCCACAGTACTCTTTTTGAATGTGGATGATTCTCTTCATCTCAAGGTCTTTGAAACTGGTCTGAATCATCTCACTGTTGAAGAGAACCACATCCATCTGAACTGATCATCATATAATCTTGTTGCTGCTATGTACAATGTGCTCCTGATTCTGCTCATTTCATAGTGAGTTATTATCCCAAAAGGTCAGGTCTTTGGGTTTCTCAAATACTACATAACTGTAGTCATTGACTATTTTGTCCTGTGAGCCTAACCTCTTGCATTTATTGACTACTCTATTTCTTAGCCATTACCAAATGATTTTGATGACCACTGCTTTATAATATAGTTTTAGATCTAGTACAGCTAGGCCACCTTCATTTGAATTTTTTTCATTGATTCCCTTGAAATCCTTGACCTATTGTTTTTCTAGATGAACTTTGTTTTTATTTTTTCAATATCTGTAAAATAATTTCTTGAGAATTTGATTGGTATGACAATATATAAGTAGCTTATTTTAGGTAGCATTGTCACTTTTATTATATTCATTCAGCCTATCAAAGAGTACTTGATATTTTCCCAGTTGTTTAGGTCTGACTTTATTTGTATGGGAAGTGTTTTGTAGTTGTGTAAATATAATTCAATTTTGCCTTTGCATGTAGACTCCTAAATATTTTATATTATTGACAGTTATTTTATTTTTATTTATTCATTTCTTAATGGATGCTCTCCACATTGTCTTTTTTTTAATTTAATTTTATTTTATAATAACTTTTTTATTGACAGAACCCATGCCAGGGTAATTTTTTTTTTTTACAACATTATCCCTTGCACTCGCTTCTGTTCCAATTTTTCCCCTCCCTCCTTCCACCCCCTCCCCTAGATGGCAAGCAGTCCTATATATGTTAAATATGTTGCAGTATAACCTAGATACAATATATGTTTGCAGAACCGAACAGTTCTCTTGTTGCACAGGGAGAATTGGATTCAGAAGGTAAAAATAACCCGGGAAGAAAAACAAAAATGCAAGCAGTTTACATTCATTTCCCAGTGTTCTTTCTTTGGGTATAGCTGCTTCTGTACATCCTTGATCGATTGAAACTGAGTTAGATCTTCTCTTTGTCAAAGAGATCCACTTCCATCACAATATGTCCTCATACAGTATTGTTGTTGAAGTGTACAATGATCTCCTGGTTCTGCTCATTTCACTTAGGATCAGTTCATGTAAGTCTCTCCAAGCCTCTCTGTATTCATCCTGCTGGTCATTTCTTACAGAACAATAATATTCCATAACATTCATATACCACAATTTACCCAGCCATTCTCCAATTGATGGGCATCCATTCAATTTCCAGTTTCTAGACACTACAAACAGGGCTGCTACCAACATTTTTGCACATACAGGTCCCTTTCCCTTCTTTAGTATTTCTTTGGAATATAAGCCCAGAAGTAACACTGCTGGATCAAAGGGTTATCACAGTTTGATAACTTTTGGGGCATAATTCCAGATTGCTCTCCAGAATGGTTGGATTCGTTCACAACTCCACCAACAATGCATCGTGTCCCAGTTTTCCCACATCCCCTCCAGCATTCATCATTATTTTTTCCTGTCATCTTAGCCAATCTGACAGGTGTGTAGTGGTATCTCAGAGTTGTCTTAATTTGCATTTCTCTGATCAATAATGATTTGGAACACTCTTTCATTTGAGTGGTAATAGTTTCAATTTCATCATCTGAAAATTGTCTGTTCATATCCTTTAACCATTTATCAATTGGAGAATGGCTTGATTTCTTATAAATTTGAGTCAATTCTCTATATATTTTGGAAATGAGGCCTTTATCAGAACCTTTAACTATGAAGATGTTTTCCCAGTTTGTTGCTTCCCTTCTAATCTTGTTTGCATTAGTTTTGTTTGTGCAAAGGCTTTTTAATTTGATATAATAAAAATTTTCTATTTTGTGATCAATAATGGATTGACAGTTATTTTAAATGGAATTTCTTTTTGTGTCTCTTGCTGCTGGACTTTGTGGGTAATATATAAAAATGCTATATCTTGTAAACAACAAATTAAAAGATTCTGGCTTTTAATCCAATCTGCTATCCAGTTCCATTTTATGGAAGAGTTCATCCTAATCACACTCACAGATAAAATTACTAACTGTATTTCCTGACATTTTCTAACTATTTTTCCCCAGTTATACTTTTTTCTTCCCTTTCCTCCTTTTCCTCTTCCCCAGTATTTTGTCACTGATCTCCCTCTACCTTTAGCAACCCTCTCCCTTTATAGCTCCTCCCCCTTTCTTATGCCTTTCCTCTACTACTTCGGTATTCTCTTCTATTAACCTTTCTCTTTCCTTTCCCCTTTCCCCTCCTATTTCCCTGTAAGATGAGACAAGTTTCTCTGTGAAACCAAATATATTTAACATTTTCTCTTTGAGTCAAATCTTATTAGAGTAATATTAATATAATGTTAATCCTCCTCCATTTGTTCCTTCAATTATAATAGATTTTTTTTTTTGCCTTTTCATGACATGCAATTTCCCTCATTTTACCTGTGTTTTCTCTTCATTTTCCAGTACAATCCCTTTCTACCTCTATTTTCTTTTGTATATTATCACAGTAAAATTAAATTACACCTGCACTTTCTATGAATATCCATAAGATATAATTCTCAAGAGTACTTTCCGTTTTACGTTTTTATGCTTCTCTTGAGTTCTATACTTGGAGGTCAAATTTTTTGTTCAATTCTGGTCTTTTTATTAGAAATAAATGAAATTCATCTGTATCATTGAATGTCCATCTTTTCCCCTGAAAGATAATGCTCAATTTAGCTGGATATTTTATTCTTGGCTACATTCCACATTCCTTTGCCTTTTGGAATATGAGATTCCAGGCCCCTTGTTACTTTAAGGTGGAAACTGCTAGGTCCTGGGTAATCCTTATTTCGGCTCCTCAATATTTTAAATGTTTTCTTACAGCTGCTTGCAATATTTTCTCCTTATTTGATAATTCTGAAATTTAGCTACGATGTTCCTTGGAGTTTTCTTTTGGAGGTCCCTTTCAGAAGAGATTGGTGAATTTCTCTTTCAGATTCAGATTGATGAATTCTTTCAATGGCTATTTTACCTTCTGATTCTAGGATATAAGGGCAGTTTTCCTTAATGATTTCCTGAAAGATAATGTCTATGCTGGGCTCTTTTTATTATTATTATTATTTTTAATCATGGCTTTCAGAAAGTGTAATAATTCTTAGATTGTGTCTTATAGATCTATTTTACAGCTCAGTTGTTTTTTCAATGAGGTATTTTACATTTTCTTCTATTTTTTTCCTTTTTATTTTTTTGGTCTTGCTTGACTGATTCTTGATGTCTCACAGAGTCATTCAATTCCATTTGTTTAGTTTTAATATTTAGTGAATTTTCTTTAGTTACAGAGTTCATTTTGTATTTGGCCAATTACATTTTTAAATGAGTTGTTTTGTTCTATCAATTTTTTTCATTTCACAAATTATGTTTTCTAAGGAGTTGTTTTCTCTTTCCATTTCACAAATTCTGTTTTCAGGAGTTTGTTTTCTTTTTCCATTTGTCAAACCCATTTTGTGAGGAGTTATATGCTTTTTCCATTTCACTGAATCTATTTTTAAGGAATTTTCTTCAGATGATTTTTTTTCATATCCTCTTGCAAAGATCTCATTTTCTTTCCCCATATTTCTTCTAACTCTCTTTTAAAATCCTTTTTGAAGTTTTCCAAGAGAGCCTTATGAAATGTGTTATAGGCCAGAACTCTGTACTTGAAACAAGGATTCTTATAAGGTGCTAACCCAGTGGAATTGATGAGACAATGGTTTTCTAGTTTAGCATGGTGATTAATAATTCTCTAGTTCAATATGATTGATTTAATCTTACAACAAATAATGGTTTCCTAGTGATATAATCTTTGGTTTATACTCAGAGCATATAAGCTGGGACAAGGTCAGCCAGGGTGGAACTGAGAGAGAGATTCATTCCATTGTCTACCTTTTGGTGGCTAGAGGCTGAAGCACTAACCCTGGGATTCAGAGTCAGATTCATTCACTTCATCTCAAATCACTGTGGTGGCTGGCACTTCCCCCACTGAGACCAAAGCCAATCTGAAAGACTCTCTAGAAAGCTAGCCCAGGCCCCAGGCAAGGAAACTAGATTGTGAAGGAGTTAATAAAGATTTTGGATTTTTAACACCTGGGTATTCTTGTGGTGAATACTCAACTGAAAAAGAAGGCTACCCCAGAGACCTCCAGAAAACCAATGGAGAACACTACAGAAATGGGGACCAACTCAAATCATCCTTTGGGGTTTCATCTGAAGTTGATGTGCCGTTGAGTTCTATTCTCCTCTTTCTCCATAAAAGCTGTCTATGCTCAGAGTTCTTTTGGCTTATCTGCTTTTTTTTGGATGAGGCTATTGGGATTAAGTGACTTGCTCAAGGTCACACAGCTAGGAAATATTAAATGTCTGAGGCCATATTTGACCTTGTTCCTCCTGACTTCAGAACTTGTGCTTTATCCACTGTGCCATCTAGCTGACCCTTTGCTCATTTTTTAAACAGAGTTTTCTGGAGTTCTTCCAAAGTATCTTCTGGAAATTTGTTGTACTCCAAATACTTCTGGGTCCTGTCCCTTTAAAACCAGTTCAGAGACTTTATCTGGTGTTAATATGAGAGAAGCTCAGAGGAGTTTAGATAAAGGAGTGTTTAATCCCTACTATTTTGGCTCTGCCCCCTTCAAATTAAATTTTCACCCTATTCCTCTTTTCTTTTTTCCCCCCTCTGTTTTTTAGTTTATTTATTTTTCATATACAGTGTTTTATGTATTATATTGGGAGAGAAAAATCAGAGCAAATGGAAAAACACTATGGGAGAGATAGAAAAAACAAAAACAAAAAAAAGTGATGAGAACATGTGTAGATTTACATTCAATCTTCTCAGGTTATTTTTTTTTTTTGAGGCATATGGCATTTTCCAAAATCTATTGGAATTCCTTTGGATCACTGAACCATTGAGAAGAACTAAGCCTTTCATAGTTGATCATCCCACATTCTTGCTGTTATTGTACTCAATGTATTCCTGGTTCTTCTTGCTTTGCTCATCATCAGTTCATGTAAACCTTTCCAGGCTTTTCTGCAATTAGCTTGTTTATCATTTTCATAGAACAATTATATTCATTTCTTTCATGTACCATAACTTGGTTCAGCCATTCCCCAATTGATTTTACTACCACAAAAAAGCTAATATAAATATCTTTGTACATGTGGTCCTTTTCCCTTCTTTATGATTTTCTTGGGATACAGATCCAGTAATCATACTACTGCATTAAAGGATATGCACAGTTTTATAGCACTTTGGGCACAGTTTCAGATTGCTCTCCAGAGAGGTTGGATCATTTCACAACAAACAACAACGCATTAGTGTCCCAGCTTTCCTATATTCCCTTTGAGGAATGAGACCTTTATCAGAAATATTGGTTGTAATTTTCCCCCAGCTTTGTACTTCCTTTATAATCTTGTTTCTGTTGGTTTTGTTTGTGCAAAAACTTTTTGATCTAATGTAATCAAAGTTATCTATTTTGTCTTTCATAATGTTTTCTAATCTTTCTTTGATCACAAATTCCTTCCTTCTCCAAAGATCTGATAGTTAAATTATCTCTTCCCCTAATTTGTTTATGGTATCATCCTTTATGCCCAATCATGTATCCATTTTGACCTATTTTGATATAGGGTGTGAGATGTATAGCTATGTCTAGTTTCTGACATATTATTACCCAGTTTTCTCAGAAATTTTTGTCAAATAATGAGTTTTTATTTCAGAACCTGGAGTTTGGGGTTTCTCATACACTAGATTGCTGTAGACCTTGTTTATTGTGTCATGTGTATCCAATCTATTCTAGTGATTCACGACTCTATTTCTTAGTCAATACTAAATGGTTTTGATGACTGCTCCTTTATAATATAGTTTTAGGTTGGATACTGCTAAATCACCATCCTTTGTTTTTTTTTTTATTATTAATTTCCTTGATATTCTTGACCTTTTGTTCCTCTAGATGAATTTTGTTATTATTTTTTTCTAGTTCTATAAAATAATGTTTTGACAGTTTGATTGGTATGGCACTGAATGAGCATACAAATTTAGGCAGAATTTTTATTTATTATTTTATTTTATTAGCTCAACTTACTCTTGAACAATGTATATTTTTCTGATTATTTATATTTGATTTTATTTGTGTGAGAATTATTTTGTAATTATGTTCATATAATGCTTTGTTTATCTTGACAGGTAGACCCCTAAGTATTTTATTTTATCTACCGTAATGTTAAAGGGATTTTCTTTTTCAATCTTTTGCTGATGGCCTTTGTCAGTGATATATAGAAAGACTGATGACTTGTGTGAGGTAATTTTATATTCTTCAACTTTGTCTACTCCTCTTTTCTCTGCCAAACTATCTTCACTATCATTCCCTCCCCTCTCTCAAATAATCAGCCTCTTCTTATCAAGTGCTAACCTTTCCCTATCCTTATCCTTTTCTATTGCTATTAAACATTCCCCATGTTTTCCTGCATACTTAAAGATTCTTCACTAAGTCCTTCTCTCCCTTTAAGCTATCATTATAAACTCCTTCCTTTTTACAGACAAATACATAGGAAAAACTTTATAATTATGGTTTTCCCATCCTCATATCTCAGTTACTCTTCAGCCTTTGGCAATCAGTTTCTGATTTAATCAAACTGTAACCTCTCTATGAAAACATTAATGTTCTCAATCACCAGATCTGTTGGCATTTTCTCAGTCTTTATCCTTCTTAAATTCCTTATTGCATTTGAAACTGGTGACTCTTTTTTCTTCTTTAATACTTTCTAATTTCTGAGGTTCTGTGATGGTGCTCTCTCTCAGTTCTCCTCCTATTTAGAGGACCCTCTTTTGCCAGATCATCAATATCTTGCCCAATTGTCATCTTCCCCAAGTCTCTGCTTTATATCTCTCTTTATTACTTTTCTACAATTACTTGGGTCCCTAATGACTCTCGTACATTTCACTATCATTTGTATGCATATAGCTTTCACATTTTTAAATCTAGCCATAATATGTTTTCTAAATTCCAATCCCAAGTCATCAACCACCCACTGGAAATTTCTGTATGTTCTATATTTGTACTTAAATCTTAAGACATCCAAAAAAATATCTTTTTATCCAAAACCACTAACTTCTTTCTTTTTCTTCCTTCCTCTTTTTCTTCTTTCTTTGTTTCCTTCTTCTGGTGTGAGACCAGATTTGAAATTAGGTTCTCCTGACTTCAGGGCTGGTGCTCTATCAACTGCCCCACCTAGCTGCTCCTCTCAAACCTTCTTATATTCCTATATTGGTATTGCCTTCATTAACTCAACAATTCATTCAAATCAGCTTTCTTATTGTTCCTCAGACATAGCATCTATTTCCTTATTCTGTGTCTTTGTGCTGGTTGTTCCTCATGCAGCATGGCTTCTTTGCCTCTACCTCTTAAAATGTTAACCTCCTTCAAAACCTGACTCAGATTCTAGTTTCTATGAATTCAATATTGATGTCTCTCTCAACTCCCCAGCTGTCAGTATCCTCATCTCTAAAATCAATTTCTATGTGCTTTATTTTGTATGTACTTAACATATGTACATATCCTCATCCCCAAGAAAATGTAAGATCCTTAGGGAAAGAAATTATTTGTCTTTTGCTTCTGTTTCCTGAATGCCTAAAACAGTGCCTGGCAAATAGAAGGCCACTTATAAATAGTTGTTGATTGAAATATTAAGTATATTCAAAATAAAATTAAATTAATTAAAAAGGAAGCATTAAGCAGGTGGGGGAATCAGAAAAGACATTTTAAGACATAAGAAGCATAAGCTTCATATTTATGTCTATGCATAAATAGACATATATATGGGTTTTCATCTAATTTCTTTTCTAAAAATAGTAAATTTCTACTGTTTTTGGCTGTTACATTTCATTTGCTTTCATAGCATGAAAATTGTAACATTGAACTAATATCCTAAAGTGAGAAATAATGAGAGACATGTCTTTTGCTTTTCAACTTATAAAAAATCATGCTGGGAACAATCTTTGTGAAGTTTTAAAACATATTGCCTCTAATATTCATTAAGGTCAACCAGTATTCCTACCCATTGAAAGATTTTTTGAGCTTCTCACAGTGATGCCTATGATAATTCAGTCTGGTCTACTACTTTTATTCTAGTCTCAGTCACTCTTCAAGGATACAGCAATGTTAGAAATGTCTCTAAATACTTTGCATTGTAAGCAAACAGGCCTCCTTGCTCTTCCCTGTACATGAAATGCCATCTCTTGTCTCTACCTAGACCATTTCCCATACCTAGAATGTGATCACTCCTCACTTCTACCACATTAACTTTCTTTCTTCCTCTAATACTAAGTTTAGGTTTCACCTACTGTTAAAAAGATTATGCTGATTCCATTAGATATTACTCTTTCTCAAGAAATTGCTTTGTATCTATTATGTATTTAATTTTTGATACATAATTTTCTTCCCAATAAAAGAAATCTTGAGGACAGACACGTTTTACTTTTTACCTTTGTATCCTCTTTATACAATATCTAATATATGGGAATAATACAATATCTAATATATGGGAAGCTCTTAATAAATGTTCATCAATAAACAAATATATGGAATCTAATATACCATTTGAGGGGACTAGGTACTCACAAAGATTAACTCATTTATTATATTGCTTTATCATTTACCATTCAAACCTGAAAATTTATTTTTTCCTTGTGGGAGCAATTTTACATATTTATTGAATTCATCACTGGTTTAAGCTCTTCTGGTTCAAAAATATTATTTTGAAGTTGTCAACTATTACACATGTATAATGTAATGTGATTCAACTGCATAATACATTCAAGGATATACTTATTAGAGTCTTAATTCAAAATTTTAAATACTAAAATAGTTTTTAATAGAATAAATTAATTTTTAAACAATTTGTATTTTATTTTATTCACCAAATGGACAGCTATTGGGATCTAGTCTAGTGGAAAGTGCAGTGTATTGACTCTGCCTTTGGCTTTTGGTATATATTTCTAACTGAATTTTTATTGAATTATTTTTCATTGTTTTACTTACCTTGGTCACTGATAAGTGTATATAAAGAAAAAAAATCCATCAAATATCAGCTCTGGCCCCTAAGTAACATCACAGTATAAAAGTCTAAGTGCTACTGATCTGATATCTTTTTTGCATTGCACAACAGAAATACAGTTTAAAAGTGCACTGTTCTGTCATGCCTGCTGAGCCAGTCAGGATTAATTAGCTTAGGGCCCCTGCTACTCACCATGAAGCCATCCTACTCTAGGCTGTGTTCTTGTCAAATCTCATAAGCTGAGCAAGGCCTTGGTCAATACCTAGACAAGGGTCCTTCAAAGCAAATCCACCAGAGCTTCGAAAAGGATTGTTTGTGACTTGGTAGATGGCAATCTTTCCTCTGAGTCACTGCTGGATCAATGCCATAGGCAGAGCCCTTGACTTCTAAAACATGAAACATAAAATTCACTATAGCTCTTAGGGTAGAATAAAAGACTGAAGTTCTCTTTTTCTATACAAGTCAAGGGCACCCTCCAAGATTTTTCATTTTTATATCTACTAATTTTTTTAAAGAAAAAGTGGATCCTTCAATAGGCTGTGAATCACATTCACACATTTAACTAGGTTTACTAAGGTGATAGCAACAATATGTGGATTTTTTGGTAAGATGCTCTCCAATTTAACTGGAATATATGATCTTTATATTTAGCTGTTCACATAGTGCTTTCTTGCTAGATTATAATCTCTTACAGAGCATGGCCTGCTTTTTTTGCTTTTGTTTATATTTTTAGTGCTTAGCATAGTATATGATACACAGGAGACTCAATACATGCTTACTGACTGACTGACAGACATGTGGACTTCTGTTCTTTCATTTTTTTTTCAGTTTTCCATTTCACATTGTTTCATAATTCATGAGTGGCCAATAATCATTGTTTTAATTCATATATTTATACTTATGTATGTATATATGCATATATATATATGTGCACACATATATATTCAAATATATAGATATATACATATTTATATGGGTATATGTATCTCTGAATTGTGTGTATGGGCATATATATATATATATATATATATATATATATATATATATATATATGTGTACACACATAGAAAATATACGTGTACCCAATTTTATATCCTGTGAAATTCTCAGGAAGTAATTCTTAGCAAACTCTTAAAACCTTACTGACAATCTCTAGTTACTGAATAAGTAATTCATTTGGTGTATAACCTATCATCCTATCCTTAAATATCTTTTTGGCCCCTGCTTTGAATGGTAGAGGATATAAATATAAAGATGAGTCTTTTAAGGGATTTACATTCTATTGGAAAGAAAGATGATGATAATCTTGTAACTCTGGGTTTAAATCTTCAATTTAGGAAATTTCAACTGGAAAAAAGTTGAATATCTGCTGCTCCTCTATAGATTTCTGTAATGTTTCTTTCCTTTGCAGTTGCTAAGTTGAAGAATACACGTGTGACAGCACTGGATACAAAAATCTAATAGCTCAAAGATCACCAAAATACAGGGCTTCCATAGCTTGAGTTAGTACTTGCTCTATAGTGATGGTGTCATGCATATTTTGTTTTTTCCTAATGAGTTCTCCTATTCCCTGACATTGGAAGTCTTCAAGTAGGGGCTAGATAATTATTTGTTTTAATGGGAATTCTGTTCTAGGTGTGGGTTGGACAAAGTAGAAACTAATTTATCTTCTTCAAAAATTCTATAAATTTCTCATGCTTGGAAGTACAAATAGAAGATCTGGGCAAAGCATAATTTAAAATTGAGACTAGAGAGTAAAAGATTCCCTTTTTCAGATAAGATAGTTCTGATCTTTTTACTCCAGACACCTTTCAAGTATCTTGAAGTCAGTGGGGAGGTTCTATGCCACCAACCACTACCTTCTGTCTTCCTTCCAGAGCTTCTTTGGAAAGCCTTGTTTCAGTCTAGATTCTTTCTATCTATCTCTGGCTTTTTTGTTTTTGTTGTTGTTGTTGTTGTTGTTCTATTGCTCAAGAGAATTTTTCATGCTTTAGAAGCTTTTTCTGAATCTTAATCAACTTGCTCCTAATGGAATTTCTCCAGGCTATATTTTCTCCTGCTACTATCTACTATGAGGCAGTCTTAATTGCCTCAATGTCAAAGTCTTAATGTTAACAAAATGATCTACTCTGAGGTTGACTATCAAAGCAGGACCTTGAGCAATATAATCACCTGTTTGTCTAAATAAACCTTTCTTCAGTCATTGATACTCTGAATAGATTTAGTCTTCAAAAGTTTACAGATTCTCACATCTTCTTACTCTTCCCAACCAGTAATGCTGAACTAATGAATGCAAAAGTGCAGATTCTATTTCCTATCCCCAACTCCCTGCTTCATTTATCTCAGCCTCTCAGTTCTAGTTTCAAAATGTTTCATTACAGGTATATGCATTCCATTTACAATGATCTCTGGAATCACAGTGCTTAATAAACTTGATAATAATTATTGTGGTAATAGTGAAGATCTTTCCATATAATAATGATGATGTGATGGTCCAGACTATCATTTATATTTTCCATGTTTATTTTCCACTCACTCTCTGTTCCCATTAAATTAGCCAGCTATTTCCAGTAAAAGGCATCCCATTTCCTATCTCTGTCCCTTTACACAAATGGTATCCGCATTTCTATAAGTCATTCTCTCTTTATCTCTTTCTCAAAATCCCACACCTCCTCCCAAGTTTGATATAGTTCCTAACTTCCTACATGTCATCTTTATTACCCATATTGTTTACCCTCCTTCAGATACACTATATATTTACTTGTCACGTATTTCATTCCCTCAGGAAAATATAAACATTTTAAAGGTAGGGGCCTTTTCATTTTTCTTTACATACTATTAGTATCCACCATATAGTATTCATTTAATCAATTTTGTTTGATTAAAAGTGTCAGAGGAAATAAGAAATATATGCAAATAGGAAAATGATTGGCTTGGCCTTATGAAGGCCAATTTGTGAATATTATTATCTTTGGCAAAATTCAAAATATATAAAACTTGTGGTAGCACAGAACACAATCTGTCAGATTACTAGAAACAACAAGTGATTAGGACTTTCCTCTTAGCACCACAAAAATATAAGTGAGAAAAATAGATAATATGATGAATACATTTAAGCAAAGATGTTAAACTGCTAATGAAATAACATTATTAATCTAAGGTAACATTTGCTTTAGAGGATAACTTTACTTCTATAACCCAAAAGAATTATTGGTATGCACATTACAGGTTTTGATTGATAAGAATAAAAAAATACAACTGTGTAGAAGGCCAAATGTACTTGAAACAAGTTATCTTACAACAAGGTGTTAACTCAGTGGAATTGAGATAATGATTCTCTAGTTTACATGTACTTAGTACTTAGTATAGTTCTACAAGTTGACACCTATTCTACAAGATTAACACCTATGATGATGTACTTATAATAGAGTATATTAGAGTTAAGAGATCTGGGAGGGAAGATAGACTCAGAGATAGACAGAGAAGACAGAGGACAGGAGGCTGGAGGCTAGACAGTGGTGGCTGTCCTGTCTCCTTCATTTCTCCACTAGGTTATATCAATAAAGATAAATTATTGTTCCAAAGAATCTATGTAAATGTGACATATGTACACTCAGATGTATAATATCTTTATAACTGTATAAACAACATAATATCATATTTCAAGAAGATGCATCTTCTTGGCTACAGGCCTGGCACTCTAACTAATGTGCCACCAAACTGCCTAGCAAGAACTATTATACAAAATAATATAATTCAGATTGGTCAAGGTAGCTGCATGAGCACTGTTACACTTTTCTCATATGAAAACTTGGTGTGTCTGTTGTTTTGTTAATCAATTGAAAATAGTCTTTTTTTTTTTTTTTTTTTTTTTTTTTGCATCTCCATAGATTAAAGCATTCAGTGGGCATTCCACTACTGTATTCATATATTTTGGATTGTGTAAATGAGTTGTGGATTTACTTTACCCCAATATTATTTGGAAGCTATTCATAAAGATATTAAATTCAGATTTTGCTGCCACATACTTACTGGTAGATGCACTGAAGAATTTCCTTTTGTTTATCTCTTGTGAGAAATAGAAAAGTTTCTTTTGATTTTATAATTTTTTAATAATTCATTATTTTTTTCTACTTCACATTATTTTATTTTTTCCAATTCCATATAAAACCAGCTTTTAATGTTAATTTTTGTATATTTTGAACTCCAAAATTTTCCCTCTTCCCTCCTCAAGACAGCAAGCAATCAGATATATTATTATATGTACAGTTATGTTAAACATATTTCCACATTAGTTATATTGTGAAAAAAAGACAGAATAAAAGAAAAAAATATAAGAAGGACAAAAACAAAAACAAGTGAAAGCAGCATACTTCAATCTGCATTCAGATTCCATACTTCTTTCTCTAAATGTGGCTTACATTTTCTATCACAAGTCACTTGGAATTATATTGGATCATTGCATTACTGAGAAGAGCTAAACCTATCATAATTGATTATCCCACAATTTTGCTGTTACTGTGAACAATGTTCTCCTAGTTCTGCTCTCTTTAATCAGTATTAGTTTCTGTAAGTCTTTCCAAGTTTTTTTTTTTTTTTGAAATTTTACTGCTCCTCATTTCTACAGCATGATAGTATCCCACTACATTCATATATCACAATCTCTTTAGCCATCCCCCAATTGTTGGACATTCCCTCAATTTCCAATTCTTTGCTATCACAAAAAGAGCTATTGTGCACATGGAACCTTTCCCCCACTTTTATGATCTCTTTTGGATACAGACCTAGTAGTAGTATTGCTGAATGAAGAATATGCACAATTTCTTAGGTCTTTGGTTCATAGATCCAAAGTGTTCTTCAGAATGGTTGAATCATTAAGAGAATAGTTTCAAACAGATGTAGGAAGAGTGGTGATGAGAAGAAACTTTCCTAGATTTCATTCAAATAATAAAGGCAATATGGTGTAGTGGAAAAAAGAAACATGATTTAGACTGAATTTTGAGTCTTTTATTTATTTACTGACTGTGTAATTTTGGATAAATATTCATCCTCTCTGGGACTCCAATTTCACTAAACTGTGAAATGAAAAGATTTAATTGAATGATCTATTAGAATCTTTAAGCTCAAAATTTGTGATTCTATTACTTCTTGTAAGGTAGCCCATCATAATAATGATAACTGTATTTAAAAGACAGTTTAAGGAGTATGACATAATCATTTATCAATTTCAAAGGTGGAATTCCTTTGGATCTTGAAAATATTAATCGGCAATCTGTAATTCTAACTAACTATATTGGGGTAGTTTGAATTAATTTGTGCCAAAACGGCTGATGATTAATTTGTAGGTGATGAATTGCTTTGAAACCTGATCTAAAACAATCTAACATTTCTCTAATTCAAATATACACCTTTAAGAAAGCAAAGAATATGAAATTGGAATGGCTTTAAATTCTGTTTGTTATGTATTAGAATAATGGAGTTAGTGTCTATGGTTTAAGAAAATGGATGATGACATCTGTTATTGATCCCAGGACAGGTCAAGAACAATATTATAATAATCCATACTAGTCAGCTCGACCTTTTACTGATTTGGCCTTTGCTTTGTGTAGGAAGAAAAAAAAAGAATAAAATAAAGGTGCCTATATAACTTATGGTACAGCATAGGGATTGTCAAATCTCTGGTACTTTATTATTATTTATTATTAAAGCACAGAGATCCATCAAGCCATTAATCTCATTAGTGATCTGTAAGACAGGGAGACAGGCCATGATGAAGCAGGGCTGGAACATGCCTAGCAATGCACTTTAAACATTTTTTCTAGGTTTTTGCAAGTAAAAAAAAAAACATAAATCTGAAACCCTTCTATCCTTACCTTCTCTACAAATTGATAGAGATATACACACATGTATATGCACATGTTTGTATATGTGTGTTTGTATGTATATATGTTTATGTATAAATCTATACACGTGCATATGTACATATATATGTATGTATGTATTTGGCTACTACAAAAATTATTAATGCCTTAGTCTGGAGTGAGAATGGTTGTAAAGTACTGTAAGAAAGAATGACAAACAGAATCAGAATTTTATTCATGAAACGTAACATCAGAGGATTACAAAGAGAATATGTCTGAAGTGCTATGAGACATGGTAGATGTCCTAAGAAACAGCAGATACTAGCATACTATGGTGCTATACAGCAAGTTAAGTTTTAATGCTTCAAGGTTGGAAACTTTTTCAAGGAGGGAATAGGAGAACTCATTAGGAAAATTACAAAGTAATTCAAAAATTCTGAAATTCTAATGGAATTTATTTTCAGTTGTAAAGTATGTCATTTGAGCTGCTTCCTAGTGGTTTTCTTTGTAGCTCTACTATTACATTATAGAGAAATGACTGTTGGCAAGAATACTAGTAAGTCTATAAGGTAGTCAAGTCTACATAAAACAATTTTTTTGCAGAGAATCTTAAATTTTAATAATAGATACCATAAGACAAATGATATCATTAAGGACCATACCATAAAACAAAAATTGTTAAGGACTGTAATGTTCTCTCCAAAATGTAATGTTTCTGTTTCAGTTTCCTTGGGGTCTCTGAGAGCAGTTCTCCTTTTAGTTCAGTAATCACCACAAGTGCAGCCAAGGATTAAAGTCCAAATCCTTTATTGTCTCTTTCCAAGTCTTGTCTCCTTTCCTGGAACCTGGTTAACTTTCTTATAATCCAGATCCTTTATTATTTCCTTCCTGGGGCTGGGCAGGTTTCTGGAGAGCCTTTCAGCCTGGCCTTGGTCTTAGTGGGGAAGTGCAGAGGTCCAGGCCAATCACCAGGAATATCAAAGATTGAATTGAAGTTCTCCCTTGATTCTGAGAGCTTAGGCACCTGCTGCCAGTTCTTTGCCTGCTCTCCTAATGACTCTGAATCTCCCTGGCTGAGGCTTCTAGCTTATATGCTCCACACTGAGTACAAACCAATCATTATATCACTAGGAAACCATTATTTGTTGTAGGATTAAATCGATGCTAAACTAGATTTAACCATTGTCTCCACTTAGTACCTTGTTTCAAGTTCTGGCCCATAACATCTCCTTGTAGGATTAAATCTATCATACTGAACCATGCTAATTAGATAACTATTGTCTCTATCAATTCCACTGACTAAGTACCTTTTAAGAATCCTTTGTTTTAAGTTCAGAGTTCTGTCTCATAACAAAAGACCAAGCCTAAGTGTGAAGGGGTGGGTCGGTTCTCCAGGAAAACCCCTTCAAGGAATTGCAAAGCAGGCTTTACTGACTCAGATGTTGCTCATGAATTGGGAATGAATTAAATTGGAGAATAGAAGGAAGAGGAGGGAGGTCAGAGAATGTAGCTGCCTCTCACTCTCCTTGTATCATTATCATCCTCTCACATGATAGGATCTATTCTGCTGGACAGAATTGGATCCCCAGCAGCCACTAGCAGGTTGCTCCCATAACAAATAGCACCCAATGTGCGACTTTTGGAAAATCCAATGGCCTCTTGACACTTAGTCATGGTCTTTAACAAGATATACCTTTCATGAAGAATATTGCTATTTATGTGTGTATATATGTATATCTCATAGCAATATTTCACACATATCTATTTAATCATTGTCATTTGGAACATAAAAATATGTATTTGTAAATCATAGATTTAGAACTTTCAGGTCTTATAGTCTAACCTCTTTATTTTAGGAAGTACAAAATGTCAATAATCTAAGAAATTAGTGATTTTTTCCAGTGTGGGAATTGTCTTCACTATTGTAGATTGAAATCTTTCAGAATCACTGTGGTGGGCTGAAACATTCATCCTGAGATGACTAAGCTTTTGGTGATAGAGTACAATGCATTTGGGCCATTTACCTGTGTCTGAACCTCTGCTCTAAGATTTCAAGCTTGAAAGGAGCTTCCAAAGATGGAGTTCAGCTGACATAGTCTTCTAAAAATACAAGTTCATCTAACCATCATGACTGACTATTACTAGCAATGATAAAAGTCTTTCAGGTTGGGAACTCTTTCCATATCGTATAGACAGAGATTCTAGTCACTATACATAAAATTTATTCTTTGAGAATGCATGGTAAATACAAAATATAAATGTAATGATTCATTTTAATTAGAAGAGAGAGAAGACATACCCTATACTTGAGTTTTGGTTTGAAGACACTGCCCTGATTTCTCCTCTGTATTTCTTTTGAATTTCCATCTATGTTTGCTGAAGCAGAATGTAGTTCTGAAGGGAAGAAAAGGGAATTGCTCAAGTTCATTTCCTATGATTCTATGTCCTAACTTTTGCACTTAATGAAAAAGTTTTTCAGACTTCAATTGGTTAGAAAGGGATTCTAAAAATGTATTTGAAAACTAATATGGACATTTTGTTGCTACAGTAATTTCAGTTAAGTAAATAGTATTTAAAGAACAGTCTGCTGTGATTTTTTTTTTCTTTCAACCAATTTCTTGGAGCCTGGAAACTATTTTGTAGCATTTTACAAATCTTGAAAATCAAAAGGAATTATGTTTCAACTGTTAACTAAAACACTGGAGCTGCCCTCCAGAGTTTTGCTAAGGAACTCTTGTGGAATTGCTTTAAAAGTGAGAGTACCTTATAATGAAATCCTCTTGAGAATTCAGTTTGCATTTAATTAGGGAATCTTAAAATTTTAGTGCTGGAGGGGACTAAAGCTCTACTGTCTAAGCTCTACTTTTACCACTAAGGAAATTGGGACATAGAAAGATTGTAAGTTCTTATAGGCCAGAACTCTGAATGTGAAACAAAGGATTCTTACAAGGTACTAAGTCAGTGGAATTGACAGAGACAATGATTATCTAATTTAACATGGTTCAGTATGATAGATTTAATCCTACAAGGAGATGTTATGGTTCAGAACTTAAAACAAGGTACTAAGTGGAATTGAGGAGACAATGGTTAAATCTAGTTTAGCATTGATTTAATTCTACAACAAATAATAATTTCCTAGTGATATAATGATTGGTTTGTACTCTGTGGAGTATATAAGCTAGAAGCCTCAGCCAGGGAGATTCAGAGATATTCAGAGAAGAGGCAAAGGACTGGCAGCAGGAGCCTAAGCTCTCAGAACCAAGGGGAGAACTTCAATTCGATCTTTGATCTTCTTGGTGGTTAGCCTGGACCTCTGCACTTCCCCACTAAGACCAAGGCCAGGCTGAAAGGCTCTCCAGAAAGCTGCCCAGTCTCAGAAAGGAGATAATAAAGGATCTGGACTATAAGAAAGTTAACCAGGCCAAGGAAAGGAGACAAGACTTGGAAAGAGATAATAAAAGGATTTGGACTTTAATCCCTGGCTGTAATTATGGTGATTACTGAACTGAAACGAATGCTGCCTCCTGAGACCCTAAGAAAACCTCAACAGTGAACATTACATTTTAGAGAGAATATTACAGTAAATGAGTGATCTGAGGTTGCATAATTAGTTGTAGATGTAGGACTAAGTGTAATGGGCCAAGGCTTGAGTTGATGCATGAGGTCCCAAACACATGAGGCTAAATAGTAATTGGACCATACTCTACTAATATATATGCTTGGAGAAAGAATGGCCCCGCCCATTCTTTGTACAAGTCCTGATATGTTGTATAGGAAAATTCAATTTTGGTGGGTGGAGGCAAGGGGGCAGGGAAGGAAGCGGAAAGAGAAACTGCTGGCTGACATCTTGTCACAGCTACTCGCATTGTTATTGTGACCGCCCTTCACCTCTGATCCCCTTCTGCTAGCTGGTTTCCTGTCGCAGCTGCCCATATTGTTATCTCAATTCTTCTTCACCTCTACTGAGAATAAAGATTGAAGATTTTTCCCTTAACCTGACTTCCTGACTCTGGCTGATTTTAAATATGTGGTCATCACATTAAAAGATTGAAGATTTTTCCCTTAACCTAAATTCCTGACTCCGGCTGATTTTAAATATGTGGTCATCTCACTAAGTACTTGGATAGGTATTTAGGAAAAAAATATTTTTGTCAGGTAGTCTATATGGACAAACTAAGGAAAAAGAAGAAGTTTCTGGGAAGATGGTGGAGTGAGTTAACAAATTTCAAGCTCTCCAGATTTCCCCACATAAAGAGAACAAATTTTGCATGTCAGGGAGAACATAAACTAGTGAAAAATCAAGATTCGGAGCAGAACAAACCAAAAAGATCCAAAGAAAGATCTCAGACAGATGATTAACCAGTGTTAAGTATAAACTACTCTAACTAGCTCTGCAGAAACAGCAAATAGGGCCTCTGGGGCTGGGTTTGGCATGAGTTTCTGGAGAACCACAGAAACGTTCACCTCTCTGACTGTGTGCAGTCATGGGTCTGAGTCCCAGAAGACAATGGAACCTCAGCTGATTGGGAATGCCAGGCCCACCAGTGCTGTAGTGATGAGGCACTGGAGAAGCAACCAGCATCTAGTAAATGCTGAGGCAGAGGGGCAAGGGGGTTGCTCACTAAGGGGACTTGTGGTTCTAGGTTAGAGGAGACAGCTGAATGGAAACTAGAGCCACCATCCTACTACCCCAAAATGAGAGGTGCTTACACTATTACTTCTCATTAAAAAAAAAAAAAGAACCAGCAAAGAAGAAAACCCAACAATAGAAACTTACAATGGAAATAGAAAAGATGAGGGTTTATCTTCAGAAGAGAAGACAGAAGTTAAAAAAAAAGTTTCTTCTACCTCAGAGTAACATTTAGTGACTCCTTGCCCAGAGGGAATTTATAGAACTCAAAGAAAAAATTTAAAAATCAAATGAGAAATATTTGAGGAAAAACTAACTAAATAAGTAGAATAAATAAATAAATGAAAACAAGAAAAACAAAAAGATAATTTAAAAAATAAGTTAACAAACTAGAAAAGTTGATACAGAATCTCAAAGATGAAAATATCACTTTGAAAATTAGAATTGGGCAAGGGTAAGCCAGTGAAACTGTAGGAGATCAAGAAATAATAAAATAGAATATAAAGAATGAAAAAAATAGAACACAATGTGAATCATTTTATAAGAAAAATAACAGATCTGGAGATCAGATCAAGAAAAGAAAACATAAGAATAATAAGGCAACCTGAAAGCAGTGACCAAAAGTTATGACACAATAATGGGGAAAAAAAATAATTCAAGAGCAATCTGGAATTATGCCCCAAAAGTTATCAAACTGTGATAACCCTTTGATCCAGCAGTGTTACTTCTGGGCTTATATACCAAAGAAATACTAAAGAAGGGAAAGGGACCTGTATGCGCAAAAATGTTTGTGGCAGCCCTGTTTGTAGTGACTAGAAACTGGAAATTGAATGGATGCCCATCAATTGGAGAATGGCTGGGTAAATTGTGGTATATGGATGTTATGGAATATTATTGTTCTGTAAGAAATGGCCAGCAGGGTGAATACAGAGAGGCTTGGAGAGACTTACATGAACTGATGCTAAGTGAAATGAGCAGAACCAGGAGATCATTGTACACTTCAACAACAATACTATATGAGGATGTATTCTGATGGAAGTGGATTTCTTTGACAAAGAGAACTAACTCTGTTTCAATTGATAAATGATGGACAGAAGTAGCTACACCCAAAGAAAGAACACTGGGAAATGAATGTAAACTATTTGCATTTTTGTTTTTCTTCCCGGGTTATTTTTACCTTCTGAATCCAATTCTCCCTGTGCAACAAGAGAACTGTTCAGTTCTGCAAACATATATTGTATCTAGGATATACTGCAACATATTTAATATATATGGGACTGCTTGCCATCTAGGGGAAGGGGTGGAGGGAAGGAGGGGAAAAATCGGAACAGAAGTGAGTGAAAGGGATAATGTTGTAAAAAGAAAATTATCCTGGCATGGGTTCTGTCAATAAAAAGTTATTATAAAAAAATAAAAATAAATAAATAAATAAATGATAATAATCCAAGAAAATTGTCTTGGACTGATAGAATATGAGGGGAAAATAGAAAGAGAAAAAACCTGCCCATCACCACCTCAAAAATATTCTTTTTGGAAAATACATAGGAATATTATTGCCAAATTTTGAAACCCCCAGATAAAAGAGAAAATTTTGCAAGAAAGAAGATTAAAACAATTCAAATATGCTGGAATTACAATTAGAATTGTACTGGACTTAGTAACTAACAGCCACAACAAAAGAACACAAATCCTACAGTCACATATACTGGCAATCAAAAAATCTAGGCCTGTTACCAAAATATTATAGTCAGCAAAGTTATCCATAAAATTAAATGCGAAAAAATGGACATTCAACAAACTTGGAGATTTTCAAGACTTTCAACCAAACCAGAACTCAATAGAAAATTTAACATATAAGAGCCAATATCAAAGATCAACTTCAAGAAACTTGGACAAATTGTTTAAGTTTTTTAATGGAAATGTATACATATATTTAAGATTGATATGAGCAATAAGATAACTCAAAAGAGAGATAGAGATAGAGTTAAGGTAAAAGTAGTAATTATATCATACAAATGAGGTGCAGAAGTGTTATGGGCCAGAACTCTGAAATTGAAACAAGGATTCTTACAAGGTGTAAGAGTGTTAAGTCAGTAGAATTGATGATAAAATGGCTATCTAATTTAGCATGGTAACTAATAGTTCTCTAAGTTCAGTATGATTGATTTAATCTTATAACAAATAATGATTTCCTAGTGATATAATGATTGGTTTAAGCTCAAAATAGAGCATATAAAGCTTCAACAAACTCAGCCAGAGAGAGAGTCAGAGAAAGACTCAGAAGGGCTTGGAGAAACATTTAGAAGGGCCAGACACAAGACTCAGAAGGGATTCAGAGCCAGAGAAGACAAGTAGACTAGAGGCAGAAGTTCAAGCTCTGAGAGCCAAGGAGAGACAGATTCATTCCACAGTCCACCTTTGCAGTGGCTGGAAGCTGAAGCACAAACCCGGGGACTCAGAGCCAGATTCATTCACTCCATCTCACACCACCTTGGTGGCAAGGCTCTCCTCCTTAGCTTCTCCACTGAAATCAAAACTCCAGAAGGCCTCTAAGAAAGCTGGCCCAAGCCCCAGACAAGGAAACTAGATTGTAAAAGAGTTAATAAAGGATTTGTACTTTAACTCCTGGCTATTCTTGTGGTGATTATTCTACTGAAATGAAGGCTGCCCCAAAACCTATAGAAAACCACCAAGAACATTACACAGAAGAATAGAGAAAGAGGCATTAGAAAACCTACTCACATGAGGAATGAGTTAAATAGACAACACTACATATGTACCATGAAGGGCATGGTATCCTCAAAAATCTATAAAGAAATGTGGGGAAGGATGGACAGAGGGGGAAGCAAAGGATGGGAGAAGAAGATAAGGGAGGGATCCATAATTGGGAGAAGAGTAAGTAATATCAAGACAAGATAAAAGTAGAATTAAAGAAAACAGCAGAAATAAGAAAGATGTGTGTGTGTGTGTGTATGTGTGTGTGTGTGTATCCATATATGTAACACATATCATATCCCTGATTAACTATAATCTGCTTGGGAGACATGGGAGTGGGGGTGAAAGGGGGGAAAAGTAAAGTTAAAAAAAAAAGAATAAAGTAATAAAGAAAAGGAAAATTCTTGAAATAAATACAATTTGTAAAATAAGAGTTAAGAATGACAGAAAAACATGAGAAAGAGTAAGAAAAAGTGAGATTTATAGACATCTAGAAAAATTCAAGGTAAAGAACTATTTATCATTCAAATTTTTCTTCTGATGGTTTATAGAAATGAACATGAGATATTTTTTTCTCAATTTTGTCCTCAATTTTAAAGGACAAAATGAAAAGTTGATTTTTGAGTAGTAATTATTTTATTTACTTATATTTGTGTATTTATATTGATTATTTACGTTTAACATTTTTTCCTTTTAAGATTTTGAATTCCAAACTCTCTTTATGCCTCCTCTCACTCCACCCACTAAAAAGACAAGCAATATAATATTAATTATATATGTGAAATCATGCAAAACATATATCCCTATTAGCTATATTTTTTAAAGAAAGAGAATGTTAGAAGTGTCAAAATTGTAATTCACAGAGTTGATCAGTGGATAATATTTTTTCATCAGCAGTCTTTTGGAATTATCTTGGATCATTGGATCATTGGATGAGAGTAGCCAAGTATTTTACAGTTGATCATCATTATAACATTGCCATTATTATGCACAATGATCTCTCAGGTCTCATTTTTACTTTGCCCATACCATGTATGGTTTGCCATGATTTTTTTAAGTTAGTTTTTTGTTTCATTTCTGTTTTGGAAATCACCTCTCTCATCATTTCTTATAATACAATAGTCCTACACAACTATATTCCACAGTCTTTAGCTATTTTCCAATTGATGAGCATCTATTCAAGTTTGTGTTCTTTGACACCACAAAAAGACATGATATATTTTTATATAGCTTTTTTCCCCTTTTTCTGAGATCTCTTTGGAATATAGACCTGGTATTTATATTGCTTAATCAAAGATTATACTCAGATTTAAAACCTTTTGAACATAGTTCCAAATTATTCTCCAAAATTGTTGTACCATTTTAGTACTCTAACAACAGTTCATCAGTTTACCAATTTGACTTCATCCCCTGTAGAATTTATCAGCACTAGAGTTGGCACCTAACAGCTATTTTACTTTGCCTTTACCTAATCAATAGATTTGGAACATTTTTTGGTATGATTATAGATAGCTTTGATTTCTTCTAAATACTGACTGCTTCTATTTTTTGATCACTTGTCAGTTGGGGAACAGCTCTTATTTTTTTAAAAATGAATTTGACATTACCCTGGCATGGGTTCTGTCAATAAAATGTTATAATTAAAAAAAAATAAAGAAAAAAAAATAAAATGCATTTGACACATTTCTATACTCAGTATGTATTTGAGAAATGAGGTCTTTATCAGAGGAACTTGTAAAAAGTTTGGATATAGCAAAATATATTCCCAGATTTTTAATTATGTCTATTTTTGGCTTTTACTTTGAGATTATGATAGCTACTCCTACCTTTTTTACTTCAATTAAACAATATTAGTTTTTACTCCAGCCCTATATTTTAATTCTGTTAGTGTCTTTCTGTTTCAAGTGAATCTCTTGTAAACAGCATATTGTTGAAAAATGGTTTCTCATCTATTCTGCTGTCTGCTTCCATTTTGTGAGTGAGCTCATCCTATTACTATTCACTATTATGATTACTATTTCCTTCTGTCCTGTTATCTTCTGCTCTTCCTTTATTCCCTTTCCCCCTTTTTCCTTCCCTTCCCCTCTCTTAGTCTTCCTTCTCTCTCTCTCTTTTTCTTTTTCTGCTCTATCTCTGTCTGTCTGTCTCTATTTGTCTGGATCTCTCTATCTCTGTCTGTCTCTGTCTCTGTCTCTCTCTTTGTCTTTCTTTCTCTTTCCTCCTTTGCTTCTCCACTCCCCTCTTTCATACACACACACACACACACACACACACACACACACACACACACACACACTTCCTAGTTTGAAAGCAACCATGTTGAAGAGGATCAGAATTCGGAACTTACTAATGGAAAGGGAAAGTGATCAAGATACTAATCTAGAACTCTTGAATATGATAAACTACAAACTTAAGCTTAGCCCATGTTGTCAAAAAATGTGGCTTTGAGGGAGACAGAACTGAACCAAGTTGAAATGTAGAATGCCTAATCACCAGAACTATACATTAATTCATGTTTAGATGATTTCAAGATTTAACCTCCCCCCAAAATAACAATTCTCTGTCTCTCTGGTCTCTCTCATTCTCATTCTTTCTCTGTCTCTCTTTCCTTGTCAAGAGTCTAATTTTCTCCTAACCACTGCTCCCCTCTTCTACCTTCTTTTTTATCTTTCCCTTCCTTTCCCTCCTACATCCCTATAGGGTAACTACATTTCTATATACAACTGTGAATATATTCTTCCTTCTTTGAAATAATTCTGATGAAAATAAGGTTCAGGAATTGACTACCATCTCCACCTCTGCCATTTTCTACTCCATTGTAAAAATCTCTTTGCTCATATCTATCATGTGAGTAAAATTCCCCCACTTTCTCTCTCCCTTCTGGTTTCTCTAAGTACATCAATCTTTCTCACCCTTTAATTTTTTGGTGGTGATAATTTCAACATAAGCCCCATACCCCCCTGCCTCCAGTCTATGTAAATCATTTTAAACTACTCTGATAATTATAAAGTGCTTAGGCTTTCTTAGAAGGATAGGAGGTATCTTATCTCTCCATATGGAAGGTAAACAAACACTTTAACTTGTTGATACACTTGAGTGAGACCAGGTGAAGCTTTCTCAAAAGGTCTATGAGATAGAGTAGGTCAGACTGGGCCTAAGTTACATGATGCCTATTCCCAGAGCTCTGCAGAGCCGGAAGATCAGGCCTTGGGCTCAGGCTGCAGGGAGTCACATGTTCTCTAGGCCTAGAAGTCTCTAAAAGTCAGACCTTAGGTCAGTTACAGGAAGTGAGGTGACCCACAGGAATCAGACAATGTTGGTGACCATTGGTCAATGATGATTGCTTCCTTTTAGTCCATCCAATGAAAAGACTTGGATCTTTTGCTATTTAACCAGCTTACTGTTTCTGGCTTGTCAAGTCAGGCACATGTTGGAAGTTTAGATGTCTCCTGGGTGCACCTGGGCTTCTCCCCGCAGGGACTAAATAAATGCTTTCTCTTTGTACCTGAAGATATCTCTGATTAGTTAATTTGGGAAAGGGGGTTTAGCACCTGTCCTACACACATTTATTATTACTTTTTCATGTTTACTTTTTTGTGCTTCCTTTGAGCCTTATGTTGAATGTCAAGTATTATATTCATTTCTGATCTTTTCATTAGAATCATCTAAAAGACATCTATTTTATTAAAATATGCAGCCCTTTTCTCTCCCCCCAAGATGATTATACTCAGTTTTTCTGAGTAAGTTATTCTTGGTTATGATCCTAGTTCCTTTGTCTTTTCAAAGGCAAGGAAGCCTTCTCCTGCTTTAACATGGAAGCCACTAAATCTTGTGTAATCCTCATCATGACTCCACAATATTTGAATCATTTCTGGCTGCGAGCAAAATTGTCTTTTTGATCTGAGAGCTCTGGAATTTGACTCTAATATTTCTGGAATGTTTTTCCCTTTTGGTATATTCTTTAGAAGATGAGCAGTAGATTACTTCAATTTTAATTTTACTTGCTTGAGCTAAGATATTAGGTTTATCTTTTTTTGATAATGACGTAAAAGATGATATCTAGGTTCTTTTTTTTTTAATCATGGTTTTCAGGTAGTCCAATAATTCTTGTTATCTTTCTCAAGCTATTTACAAATAAGATTTTTTTCCAATGAGATATTTTGCATTTTCTTCTATTTTTTTCATTCTTTTAACTTTATATTGTTGTTTCTCAGAGTTTCATGGAGTCATTAGTTTGTCCTTGCCTCATACAAATTAATAAAAAATCATTTTCTTTAGTGAGATTTTATAACTCTTTTTCCATTTGACCACATCTGTTTTTAAGGTAATATTTTCTTCAATATTTTTGTACCTCTTTTATCAATCTATTAATTTTCTTTTCATAAATTTCTTACATTGTTCTTACGGTTTTTTTTTTTTCTAATATTCATCTCTTTTTTTAACTCTTCTAGGAATTCCTGTTGGTCTCAGATCCAATCAATATTTTTCTTTTATTTTGGGGGGCTAATTGTTTTCAATGTCTTCTAAGTTTATGTCTTGATCTTTCTTACCACCACAGCAGTTTTTTTTTTTTGTTTGTTTGTTTATTTGTTTGTTTATTTGTTTGTTTTATGGTCAGATCCTTTTCATTGTTGTTGTTTGCTCATTCATCTATTTTATTTCTTGACTGAAGTTTTTGGTTAAAGTTTGTCTCTGTTCACCTAAACACTATTCCAAACCTTAGATTGTATGTGTGTATATGTGTTTGTGTCCTGCTGTTTTCAGAGCTAGTTTGGGGAGTCTGCGAGTTTTTGGTGCTTTCAAGATGGTATGATTCTGGGGGAACTATAGCTGTTATTCATCTGCTCTGTGTGATGGTCTTTAGCAAGGTAGGAACCCTGATCCTTAAAGTTCCACACACTAGCACATTTCTTTGCTCTGTAATAGTAACCAGATCATATACTCCCTATGACCAATCACCAGTGCTTCTTTCCACTTTGGAATTATGACCCCAAGATGTGTGTGGACTATAGAGCTGACAATCACTGCCAGCTTAACCCTGTACCAGAAAGGTGTGCCCTGTAACCATTTTCTGTCTAATTTCCAACCTCATTATATTATATAGGTTAACAGCTTCCAAAGGTACTGCTGTTGATGCACTATTGCTGCTATGTGTGTGACTCTGGATAGTCTTCTACTCCAATGCTATATATCTCTTTTTCCAGCCTCTTAAGTTTTCTTAGTCCAGAAAAATGTCTTATCTCAACTTTTTGTTGGCTCTTCCATTTGAAAAACTTCATCTGAGGTCTTATTTTAAAGTTTAGAGGAAAATATGAGGAGAGTTCATTTGAGTGGACACTCCTATTCTACCATTTTGACTCTACCCTACCAGTTTCTTTTATTAAAAGTAAATTCTCTCTGAATTTTATGATTATTTGCTACTAGTGGTATTGAGTCAAATGTAATTAATACAGACAGAATTGAAGATTATTTGTTATATTTTAAAATAAATTTTGACATGATTTCTCTCATGCTAGAACATTTCTGAATTTACATTGCAACTAGATAAAATATAGTTTCCTGATATGTTATATGTAACTACTACATTTAGGATGATTTTGTCATCAATTTCAGACATTTTTCTCACAGAGTGGCAGGACCATAGAAATCTGAAGATTTCTCCATAAAAGAGATAAAGAGTAGCATTATTGGCTACAGATCATGAGATCATTTGGGGTATATCAGTTTCTTTTACTTGGCTCATATTCTTAATGATAATTTCTCAGTTCAACTCTCAAATATTTGTGTATTGTCACCAATTTTCTCCTCAAGTGAAATCATTTACCCTAACTTGTTCCAGAGGAATTAACTAGAAGTTACAGAAAAACATATCCTAGTGGACATTTTGGAACATGAAAGCCACATGGTGTTATCTCTTTATGCACTTTTCTCTCTGACTTACCTGTAGAAAAATAGGCCAGAAAATTTCAGACCATAGTCCTCATGAAGATAATGTGGACTGCTTACAAAACACCCCTTAAGGACTGTGAAGTATTCTTGGACTTACTTCAGTACCCAATTGAGGGGAAAAAAGAAAAATAATATCTGGCACAGTCAGGAACATTCTGGGCTTAATTAGCCTTTTTCTGTGCTAAGAGATTTCAAATGGTCTAAATTCAGCCAGACATACAGCTAGAATGAATTCCCCATGCAAAGCCCTTGTTTCCATACCCACTTACTCTGTGGTAGATCCTTCAGAGAAACAAAAATGACTCTGACAAGTTATCAGCAGGAATATCCACAAGAACCAAACCAATTAAATTTCATATAGAATATTTTATACGGGCTTCCTTGTGATTTTGGATAGCAAAAAGAAAAGGATAAGGGAGTGAGGACAACTTTCCATTCTCTGTTCTTTTTTTTTTCCTGTTATTCATGTCTTTCTTGTGTTTATTGGCACTGCTTATCATTAAATATAAGAACTAGATGTTATAATTGTCCTAGTCAAATTTGTATAATAATTCATTCATCAGAGAGACAGAGCAGTAGAGAAAGCAAAGCAGAGACAGACTGAAAGACAGGCAGAAAGACAGAAACAGAAAAGGGGATGGAGAGATAGAGGAGGAGGAAGGATAAAAAATAAAAAAATGAAATTGAGGAGAAGGAAGAAGAAGAGAAAAAGGAATGAGGATGATAAGAAGGATGAACAACTACCCCACCACCACAATATAAGGTAATGTCAAGATTTGAAGCTAAGTATAGTTGTGAAGTTCTTTCCTCAAACTCCAGGGTGAAAAGCAATTCACCAGACACTGAAAGAAAAGTCTGGATCCCCTTTCATTAGAAATTGGTTTCCCACAGGACCAAACAGAATTTGTGTGAATCTATAACAGAAGGTCCTTGGAAGAGGACATACCTATTGGGTCATGGGTCACAAGTAACTCTATTCTTTTAAAACATTTTGTATGAAACAGTTACATATTTTTTTAAATAGTACATTTTGGCATAGACATTACACCAGTCTTTCCCTCTTCTTGTTCCTTCATAAAACACAATCATTAATCCTAATCTTTCATTTGAATTATCTTTTATATCTAGCCCTTTCTCTTCATTCTTACCAAAACTACAAACACTTCTATTTTTCTTGGGTCATTGTAAAGTTTCTTTATTTCATTCTTCCATGAGTCAAAACAAATCACACGAGCAAGTATCATTAATTAGACAGTCCCATTAAAAAAAAGACATGTATATATGTATGTACAGCAAGATTTAATTTTACTTTATTGGGATCCTTGATTGTCTTCAAGGATCTGAATTTTAAAATAACTATTTCTGTTTAGACAGAAGATTACTTTTGGAATATTGAAGAAAATTGTGCTAGGAACAGCTACATGGAGATATTTTCAGATAGAACTTAATTGATGTTAGAAGGCCTTGATCTGAACTCTCAAAATTAAGGTGTTACTATCCCCTTTATGCATAATGGCCTTGCCATCAATAAATTTTGACTACATGGTTATTACTCAGAAATACCCTGCCTAGTTGACTCAATATTTAATTTAGCCATCAATAAAATACAGTTCCATTCTACTTCACACCCAAAATGTTTCGAACTCATCATTAACACCCTTCTTCTAATGAATAGTTATATTCAGTTGAACTGTCAGGTAAGATGACCTTGTGCTTTCTGGTGCAGACTTTGTAATTGTAACAAATGTTTAAATTTCTTTATGCTATTTTCCTCTTCTTTAGATTCTTTTTATTCTTGCCCTTTCATTTGTTTGAATTCTTTGTGAAAAGTGCAATAGATAATTATAGCAAGCAAACAAAAGAAAATACTCCAAAGTCTTCAGATTTTAAATTTTAACAGCTGTATATCCTTAATGTGGAAGAAATTCAATGCTACTTACAATTGTTCTAAATATTGTTTTAAAAGATACATTTTCAAGCAATTATTTTTATTTTAAAAATTGATTTTCTGTCAGATGATTTTTCATATATCTTTAGTCCATTATTTAATAATAAATGTTAATTTTAAAATGTACTCACTGCTTATTAAATATAGATAACTTGGGGAGAAGCAAAGTTGAAATAAGACATAGTTCTTGAGCTTAGGAACTACAATCTACTATGGAGCCAAGACATATTTGTTGATGGATTATAGATAGGATAGGTACCAGAAATGTGATTACAGTGGTATATATAAACATCTCTGATTAAGTAACTCCTTATAGCAAAGACCCAAGAAATTTAGAGAATTCTCAACAATTTAAAAAGTTTTAGAGAGCTGCCTGAAGAAGTGAAAAGTAATATTAGATAATTAATGAACATTCAGTCAAAAAATATTAATTAAGTGCACCTATGTTCCAGACAGTAAGATAAGCAATGGAAATGAAACCAAAAAACACAACCACCACCAACCCTTGTTGAAAAGTTCACAGTGTAATGGAGAGACAATATACCAAAAAAGAGCCCAAACTAAAAACAAAATAGAAGAAATAACAATCACATTACAAACTCACTAACATACAAATACATAAATATCTACTCATATAAATACATTAGAAAAAAATCTCTTAATATATATGATATGCAAATTTTGTAATGTATATAACATGATATATAAATACATATATTCATCATATATATAATCAACATTTCTCTCTAAACAATTTTCAATGTATAAAACACTCTATGTAATTGTATATGTTTAGATATATAACATCATGCAATTGATTAAGATAAAGAGAAACAAAGAGAAAATGAAATACACACACATAGAGAAAGGTGATGATTATTTACATATCTTATATATTCAATATATCTTGGTTACCACATTCTTAATAGAGAAATCTGATACAAAGATTTTTTTCTCATTTGTCTGTTTCTCCTCTTATTCCACACACACACACACACAAACTACATATAGATATAGATAGATAGATATACACATAGATAAATGAATATATATCAATCTTCTGTTAATTGTTTACTGGGATACCACATTCTCACAGAAATTTGATGTTTTTCCCATTTGACTGATTCTTTGCTTCTCCTAGTTGTTTATAGTTTATGTACAAGATTTTTAGTTTCATATAACCAAACATATCCATTTTATCTCTTATAATTTACCTTCCATACACTTGTATACATTTCCTACCCATAACTTTGAAAGATATACAAATGTATGTGTTATATATATATGTATGCATACATATATACATACGGACACACACATATCTATAGATATGTCATGAGCATATGTGTATATGTACACACACATACACGGTTATGTACTTATGTATATCCAAGTGAAGGTAATTCTGTGCATATTTCTATACATATAATACATATACATAAATATGCATATATAAGGATATTCAGACATTCATATATACATAGACTGTTCCAAAAATTATTTCTTAGAATATAAAAAAGTATACAAAGAGTTCTCAAATTAAGAATGGCAAATTATTAACAACTATATGAAAGATCATTTCAAGTCACTAATGATAAGAAATGCAAATTGAAGCATTTATGATATTTTATCTTATCCCCTACAAATGGGCTATGAGGATGAGGAATGGGAATAGTCTATATCTGAGACCAGTGTGGAAATAGTGGCACTTAAGCACATTTTTGAAGGAGCTGTGAATCAGCACATCATTGTGGAAAGCAGGTTGCAATTATATGAATGTCAATAAAATGGCTTTGATCCATATATTCCACCTAATGATATATCCTTATTAGGCTATTCCTAAAAAGAAAGATCCCATCTAAATTATAACAGTTACCCTCATAGGTTTTGTGTGTGTGTGTGTGTGTGTGTGTGTGTGTGTGTGTGTGTGTGAGAGACAATAAAGAATTGAAAATTAAGTAGATGTCCACAAAGTAAATCATGACTAGACAAACTATGGTACAGGAATATAATTGAATTATCACTGTTCTTTAAAAATAAGTGAAGATGACTATAGATAAGATTGTTTTTATAGTGGATATCCAACTTTTTATTTAGCAAAAGCAAACATAAATTTTAAAAAATCCATTTTCTCAGTTATTATATAACAAATAAAATATATTGGAAATATTCTTAATCTTGCAGTTTCAAACTCCAGAATTTGTGGGGTTTTTTTTTTTGTATTTTTTGCATTTTCTGAGTTATGCATGATATAACATTGCTTTATAATAAATACTTAAGCATAGGGATATTCCATATTATCAGTGTCACTTATTTTAGTGGTAGAGTGAAACTCAAAGATACTTGTTTTCTGGAGTGTAATTGCATTAATGATAATCTCATTCTACTTAAACTTTGTAACCTTTCTTTTGCACTGGCCACCTAAAAATATGGAGAAAAATTTTTATTAGAGATGATAGATCATTCAACATAATAATGTACTGGTCTAATTTATAGATAAGTTAAAAAGCTTTTTTAATTTAGTGAATTTTTAAATGAGATCTGGGGATGGAACCAAGATGGCAGAGCAAAGACAGGAAACTGCTGAAGCTTTCCCAATTTTCCTCAAAAAAACCACAAAAACCAAGCCTTTAAACAGAGTCTGATGGAAAGAAATCACTTTCCAGCTCATGATAGATTGAAAGGACTTCAAGAAAGGTTAGTCTCACTGGAGTAAAAGTGATATTTAGCCTACTTCAGATGATGTCTGGGAAAGCCAATGAGAGGATCTTAATCACATCAGATTAGCCACTGGGACTCTTGGTTCTGACTCAATAGCAGAGCAAACCATTGGGGCAGCCTTCAGTTTCAGCCCAGAAGGCAAATTTCCAGCCTCAAAAACCAGGATGATATCTGGGGAGAGCAGGTAGAACTATTTTCTTCTGTGAATAAGACACTAAACACAAGGAGACCCTAAGCTCAAAGCCAAAGCTTAGAGCTGAACAAGAAGCTTAGGACATTGCCCTCTAGATTCTAGGAGCAGAGACTGATCTTAAAAATCACAAAATATGAAAAAAAAAAGAAAGAAAATAAGCAAGAAACTGAAAAGAACCATAACCATAAAAAGTTACTATGATGATAGGGAAGACCAAAACAGCAACTCAGAAGAGGACAAAATGTCCACATGGGAAATCACAAAGGGTGATTTGTATCAAACCAAAGAGGTTTCTTGGAATCATTCCACAAGGTTTTTAAAAGATGAATAAGACAGGAAGAATAAAAAATGGGGGAAATAAATGAGAGCTATATAAGAGAGTCAACAACTTGGAAAATAAAGGGGGAAAATTTACTGAAGAACAATTTCTTCAAAAGTGCAATCAGCCAAATGCAAAAGAAAAAATACACTGAAAAAAATACTACTTTGAAAAATAGAATTAAAGAAATGGACAAAGAGTTACAAAAGCTAACTAAAGAAAAATCATACATTAGAAACTAGAACTGGGCAAATGGAAGATAACAATACAATAAGACATCAAGAACCAATCAAATAAACTAAAAAGAATTTTAAAAATAAAAGAAAAAGCAAAATGCTTCATTAGAATAACAGCTGGCCTGAAAAATACATTAGAGACAATTTAAAAATTATTAATCTATCAGAAGGCCCCCAAAAATAAAAAAAAGAATCTTTGTATCATAATTCAAGAGATCATCAAGGAAAACTGCCCTGATATACTATAACCAGAGGGCATAATAAACATTGAAAGAATCTATCAATTACCTTTAAAAAGATTATAACACATGAAATATAGAAAAAAAAGAAACATTGTTGAAAAACTCTAGAATTATAATTTCAAATAAAAAATAGCTACCAGACAAAAGCAATTCAAATATCAAGAGGTAACAGACAGGATTACCCAGGATCTGGCAGAGTATTCAACAAAGGACCAGAGGTATCAGAGGTAGTAGAATACCATATTCCAGGAGGAAAGTATATGAGGTTACAACCAAGAATTAACTAATCAGTGAGACTGAGGATCTTCTTTCAGGGGAAGAAATGGATTTTCAATGAAGTAAAGAATTTTTAATCATTTCTATTTCAGTAAGTTTTCAGAAATAAGAACTAAATTGAAGAAATTGATCTTCAAAACAGGACTCAAGAAAAGCATAAAAAAGATAAACAAGAAAGAAAAAAAAAACATTTCAAAGTTAAATTGTTATAAGATAATTATATTTGTAATTCTTGAGAACTGTATCTTTTTTTAGGGCAGTTAGAGGGGGCATACATGGACAGAGGGTGTGGGTGTAATTTAATTCTAATTAGTGACTTTAAATAAAAAGTCATTAAAGGGTAGAAAAAGGATTCCACGGAGAAAAGGAAAGGGCAGGTTAAAATGGGATAAACTGGATGACATGAAGAGGTACAAAAGACTTATCACAATGAAGGGAAAGAAGGGAGAGATATGATCATTGTCTAAAGTTTAATTTCGTCAGTTTTGGCTCAAAAAGGCAATAAAATACTCAGTGGGGTATAGAAATATATCTTACTCTATAAGGAAATGGGAGGAGAAAGAGAAAAGGAAACGGAGGGCTGAGTAGAAGGAGGGAAAAGCAACATTAGGAAAAAGGGATAAGAAAAGAGAGGGGCAATAGAATAAGGGCAGGTTAAGAACAGGATGGGTCATAAACAAAATACTACCAAGGAGAGACAAGATGGAAAGAGAACATGAAAGTATATACAGGGGGTAAGTAAAATGGAAGGAAATCCATACCTGGTAATCATAACTGTGAATGTAAATAGGATGAACTCAATCATAAAAAAGGAAGTTAATAGCAGAATGACCACATTCCTACAATATATAGTGTACCAGGAAAAACATTTGAAACATAGAGATACATACCAAGTAAGAGTAAAAGGCTGAAGCACAATCTAGTAGTTTAAAAAAAAAAATCAGGGGTAGTAACTCTGGTCTCA
Source organism: Antechinus flavipes (assembly GCF_016432865.1). Lineage (NCBI taxonomy): Eukaryota > Metazoa > Chordata > Mammalia > Dasyuromorphia > Dasyuridae > Antechinus > Antechinus flavipes. The sequence goes on along the minus strand of NC_067401.1, from coordinate 355,576,127 downwards.
GATCAAGTAAAAAAAGAAAGAAAGAAAGAAAAATCAAGATCTAATTAAAAGAGATAAGAAAGGAAACTACATCTTACTAAAGGGTAACATAGATAACAAAACAATATCAATAGTAAATATTAATGGTACAGCAAGAAGTTAAGAGAGCTGCAAGAAGAAATCCATAGCAAAACTATACTAATGGGGGATTTCAACCTTGTTCTCTCAGAACTAGATAAATCAAACCACAAAATAAATAAGAAAGACATTAAGGAGGCAAAAAGCATGTTAGAAATGTTAGGTATGATAGATAGACCTTTGGAGAAAATTGAATAGGGAGAGAAAGGAGTTCACTTTTTTTCTTGGCAGTTCATGGAACCTATACAAAAATTGACTATGTGTTAGGGCATAAAACCTCAAAATCAAATGCAAAAAAGGAGAAATAGTAAATACATTTTTTTCAGGTCATGATGCAATAAAAATCACATGCAATCATAGCTTAACTTGCCCTGTTGCTTCTTAAATTTGGGAATGATGAACATAATTTTTTATCTTCTCATTCTTTATATAAGAGGTTTTTTTTTTTTGTTTTGTTTTTTTTTTGGTTATTGTTGTTGTTTGCTGAGGCAATTGGGGTTAAGTGACGTGCCCAGCGTCACACAGCTACGAAGTGTTAAGTTCCTGAAGTCAAATTTGAACTCAGGACCTCTTGACTTCAGGGCTGGTGCTCTATCCATTGTGCCACCTAGCTGCCCCCCTCAATGTAAATTTTAACTCTGTTGTATGCTGGTCTGCTTTTGGAAACAAAAGGAAATGGAATAATCTTCAACTAATTTTTTTTAATAGGCTAAAGAGTAGCTACTCCCATAGCCACAGCATTCCATCCTGCAACTGCCAGAGTTAACCAACATATCCTTTGCCATGAAGATCTATCCTCCATGAAACAAAAGTCCATGGCCATAGTACCTAATAGAAAATATAGTCAAAAGTTCCAATCGAAGGATTACTATTCTACTATCTCTTCAAGCTGATCATAGGACATTCTCTATGTAAAAAAGAAAGAATAGTATAAAGAACACTGGATTAGTACCAAAAACAGCACATTTTCTCTTAAATCTACCTCCCTGATGACTTTAGGAAATTTTTCAACTGTCTGGCCCTCACTTTCCTTGTCAGTTAAATGTATCAGATAGGCTATATGAACTTGAAAGAGTATTCTAGTTGGAAACTTCTATGAATGAGACATTGCACTTACCTTGTATTACTTTGCTCATGGATAACTTTTAAAGAATTCCATAATAATTTTTTTCATTTGAACTGAGAAATAAAAATTACCCTGATAAAAAAGATTGAAAATAGAGATAATGAGATTATTGAGAACTACTTGGAAATAACCATAAACTTGTCAGTTTGTGATATAAAGGTCACTCTGACATCTTAGAAGAATACTGTTTTAATAAATCATATTAAAGAATTTAACAAAGAATTCCTATCAACAAAAAGCAAATCTCTACTTCTTAAAAATTCCTTTTCTCATCAGGTAAAAGATGAGTAAAAGAAAGTGCTTGTTAACCAAGATACACCGTTATTTATATGCATTGACATAGTTTTGTAAATAGAAATTGTGTCAGATGGTCAGTCACTCATCATTTACTTAGTGCTTGCAATGTGCCAGGAACTGAACTTAGCACTGGAAATACAACAACCCCCCCTCCCCCCCCAAAAAAAATAAGGAAACAAATAAACCAACAAGTAAAGAAATCTAAAAATCCATGTACAGATGCATATAGTATATCTTGGGAAAAAAAGGATTTGCTAAAATAAAAAATGTCCAGAAAACTCAGTTTTTAGATTTATGTGATCATTTCAGTTTTATTTTAATTATTTGCTTATTTTTTGTTGTTGTTATTGCTGTTGAGAAGCTCAGAAAACGTTCCTGATAAAAATTTATCTTCTGAATACTCTTCCAAAGTCCATAAATATCAAGCATTTTCTTTTCTTTTGAAATATAAATGATATTTTGGCCTACTTCCTAAAAATGAGTTTATCCAGTCATTCTCCCTAAATTCTTTTGTTAAAATTTCCCCCTAAATTCTTAAGTTTTTATTTTATTTATGAGAGTAGAACATGTATATGAGTGTGGGGAGATATATGTACTCAGAATGATGGGGGAAGCATTGAGTGGAGTGAGGGCCATGGAGAAATGGCTAACAGAAAGTGAACAGTCTTTAGAAATCCTCTCAAATGTATTGGGAAATCCACACTAAATATATTATATACAAATTAATATGAATTTCATCTTCAGGTCATTAATTCTTAGGTCTAGCTCTAAGTTCCCTATAGACAGAGAGAGTAGGAAGCTAATTAGTGAGTACACATAAGCTTTGATCCTAAAGGACATTGTGCATTTCATGACTTGTTCTATGTTGATTACGAGAGGATAATGGTGAGTGATAAAAAATATACAAGCTGCAGAAAGATTGAAAATAAAAAAAAGAACTTTCAAAATGACTAAAGCTGAGGAAATATGTTATGCTGTTTTAGATTACTTTGTTTGGCCAATGTCTTTTATATTCTTATTGGAGAAATTATGACTAAGCAAGGTCTTAGAAGAAAGAAAATATGTAACAGGTTTTAACGATGTAAAGGGTCCAAATGGAACCCAAGAGGGTTCTTAGTACCAGCTGTCTGCTGGCTCTGAGCCTAATGAGTATAGCACATGGAACCATTAAGGCAGCCATGTTTCAGTAAGCCCTCTTTTGCTTCTTATACAGGATCTTGAAAACATCTTACATATATATTTTTAATAATTCATTATAGTTTTAAAATTGATTAAATATATTTCCCTCTAAATTCTTAGTTGTGATTTTTAAAACTTGTTTTAACTTTTAAAAAAGGGCACTTCTATCAATATACTTATTTCTCATTTTCTCACTGAAATATGTAGTTACAATCTAAGCCAGAAATTGCAAATATTAATTTATAGTACATTTACTTCACACAATATACATATTACCCTGAATAGATGTTTTTGCACTTTTATTTCATCTTACCTCCTCACTCTCACTTTCTAAAACTGCAAATTTTAATTATATAATTTTATTTTTTTAAAGTCAATTAAAATATTACTTTTACATATTCACATTTTATTAAGCATTCTTTTATTTTGAAATCAATGGATTTCTGACCTCATCTGAGTTCTGATTCCATTAATGCAAAAATCAAATCCTCCATGCATCATCCTTAAACAGGACTATCATTTATCTCTTCATGCAATCCTCCACTGAATGTTACCAAGAGGATTGAGAGAGTCTATACCTCTTAAAACTATCAATGAATACATATGGGAATGAAGGTTTCTCATTGAGTATCACTTCCTCTTAGAATTTGAATTGACCTGACTTAGTTTCTAGTCATGTCACTTTGGTTTGTGCATTTTGCATTAACAGTATGCTATAGCCTATTCATATATTCCATTGACAGTTTCCCCACAACTTAGTTCTTGACAGGCTATGGTATTCTATGAAATTTAGCTTTAAAGCATCACCTGATGAACATTTGAAATTTTTAATGGACATTGTTTTCAGGGAAAAATTAAGGAGAGTTTTGTTGTTTAGTTATTTAGTCATGTCATACTCTATGTGACCTTGTGAGCCATACTACACCAATGCTGTCCATGGTACTTTCTTAGTAAAGATACTGAGATGCTTTATTATTTAATCTTCCAGCTCCTTTTACAGATGAGGAAACTGAGGTGAACAGGGTTAAATGACTTGCTCAGATTATTACAACTAGGAAGTATCTGAGGCCAAATTTGAACTTGAAAGATGAGTTTGATTCCAAGTCTGGCATTCTATCGATTGTGTTAACAAGCTGCCCAAAGATAAGAGAGTTAAAGAAAATCATAACCCTAAAAGAACACATGTAAACAAAAGAAAAAATATTATATATATATACACACATATATATGTATGTATGTGTGTGTGTTTGTATGTATACATGTTAAAATGCAACATTTGTACATAAACTTTAAGATTTTACAGTGTTAATATAAAAAGGAAAGGACCCTGTCAATAAAATAATGAAATGCTGTTATTCAATAACAAGAAAGAAAAATCAAATGAGAAAAAATGCTTCTCATTTGTTAAACTAAATCCTTCTTCAAATGAAAAAACAAAACCTCTAATCCAGTCATGAGGGTAGTGAACCTGATCCCTTTGGAATTAGTTATATTAAAGCACATCAGGGAGCCATAGCAACATTCCAAATGTATATATATCAATAAAAATTACCATTAATCCTTACAATACATTAAAAAAATCTCAGCCATTGTGGGATAGATTTGGTTGCTTCAGATTCTTGGAAATAGCAAATAATATGTCACACATTCATAGATAGTTCATTTTTTTGAATTTACTCTGCCTGCTTTGATTTGTGTAGGTGTGGGAGGGAGAGCTGAAGAAAATCAGTATTCTCTGAGTGGATTAAATATGTTTGCTCTTCTCTCCTGGAATGGTGCCTTAATTCCTAATCAATCTGGGTCACTCAAGTAGAACAGGAAATCCTAATGATGCACTGGATGAGTATAGAAATTGATTCTTTAGATGACATTTCTTCTTAAGTTCATAGTGAACCAAGACTTCAGGTATCAGAGTTATGACATTGAAGTTAATATTATTGTAAAGATAAGTATTGAAACAAACATGCTCATTAAAGATTCTTATCAGTTGCATCAGTTAATGATTATCTGTACAGGACTGCTAGGATCATTAATCTTTAAAAAATGGTAAACAGGCCAATTTCTTATTAGATTATTTTTATTACAGTCCCTGCTCATGGGACACTAGACTGATTTTTTAAAAAACATTTTGAGGTAATTAGGGCGTGACTACAAATATTCTTCATTGAACTTCAATAAATGCATCCAAATTTACTTCTAAATCTATCCTAAACTGTTCCACTGTGTTGTTGAGACTTATTAAGTTTTTGAGACTTATTCTGTGCACTATCACATAACTGAATGCATGGAACTCATATTACAATTACTGGATACCTAACATTACTCTTAGGGTATGGAATTTAACTGTTGCCTACCTCTTGTTTTTTGAAGGTGAATAGTTAGGACACTATACAGTTTTATACATAATCATACAATAAAGTTCTAAGGTAGGAATCATACTATAGATTTCTAAGGTGGGACCAAGATATTGGCCTTAGACAAAACAATAAAATATACAAGTTTCTTTAACTTCCCATTTTTGCCACAACAAGCAATCATTCATTAATTTAGTTATAAGTGTTCATATCCATTTGTGTATGAAGCATACACAAATGCTCAGCATAGATGCTCAGTGGATCTACTGTTAAAAAAATCAGAAGTTCTCTAAATTGAAAGCAGTATCAGTTGTCATAGAGTCCAATCAGAATCTAAAGAAGCTCTCTATAACACCACAAAATAGGTTCAATTGAAATTGAGCCAATATCTGCAGAATTCTTATTGCTACAAGGTCATTCTTCTTCTTAATCAATGCTCTAATCTACTTAACACCATAGTTACTCAAAATGATCTCATAAATTTGAAGGTTTCCAAGACATCCACTTAAGGCACACAGTCTTAGCTGACAATTTTGCTTGCTTCTCTTCCCTCCAATTTGGTGCAGCTTTCCCAAAGCTTCCTTGCTTCCTCTTTCTTCCTCATTTAACACTGCTCAAATATCTCCCCTTGTCTTCTTCATTACAGTCTCTAATGAGGGTAGCCTATCCAATGTCAAATTTACATGAAATACCAAGCTGTTCTCCTACCTCCTCCAGAAGATTATCTCCACGATCATCTCCATATTCTCACTAAGATTTAATTTTAACTTGTTTACTCCTTCTCTGATTTCTACAAAAAGAAAAATCATATCTGATTCATTCTTTAAAAACCTTTTCTTGACTCTTCCATCTCTACTACCTTAAAATGACATTTCAATACAATGTCAATCACACTAATGGTGGATAATCTAGAGTTCAAATCCGGGTAAATAGTATTATCCTTCTACATATATGGGGACTTAATTACATACCTCATATCATAGAAAACAAATGACCAGTTATTCTATCTGCATGTAGGCTTTTTTCTCTTTATGTTATTACTTGCTTAAGCCTCCTTAATCCTTTAGTAAACCCAAGGAAATAATTGTTTATCATAAAATATGAGGATAAAATGATAATTCCTTGCATTCTGAAAAGGTGTTTAAATCTCATGTTATGCCATGCCAAGAAGAAAACTAGGTGGCTAATTCATACCAAAATACTTTAATATAAAATATAGATGACTGAAAAAAAGACATAAATTTTCCTCTTTGTATTTTGCTGTTGCTTTATTTTCAAAATGTACTAAAACAAATTAGAGTAAGTATGTTTCAAATTTTTACATAATAATAGATATGCTAAATGTTGGATAAAATTGAATTGTACTAAAATATTACTTTGGTGTGGGAGAAATTAAAAAAATAAAGGAATTCACCTATCAGAGAAGACTTTCTAGGTTAGAATGGTAGGATTATTTTCTTTAGAGGGAACTTGAGTGGCTGCAATGTCATAGAACATCATTTTTATATTTGAACTTACTCAAACAATGATATCATCATTAACCAAGATATTTTGATAATTATTCATTTGAAATTATCATCTTATAGTGCATTCCTTTGAATATTCTCAGCAGTGAAAAATATTCTTTTCTTTTCTTTTTCTTTCTTTCTCTCTTTTGATGCATGTGTGTGCAATTGGACTTGGTTTTTGGAAATAGTCAGAAATCATTTTGATCCAAATTTGGTGAATCATAGATTATAAAATGTTAAAAGTTGGAAGGAAACTTACAGATTAATTAAACTGTATAGGTCTTTCACCTTATACTCAATATATTTTCTACTTTATACAATCCATTCATACTACAAATAACAAAAGCCAGAGAGATTCAGAAGGATGCTAGGACAAACTTATATCACGATAGCTAAAATTTCAGTATAAGCATTTATTTCCCAGCTTTGAAAAATACTATATATTCGGTTTTAGCTTAGTGTTTTGTTGATTATCTAGAATAAGATCAATGAAGTGATGATGAAAATGTTAATGCAGATAAAATTTAAAATTATGTCTATGTGTATCTATCTATCTATACATATACATATGTATATACATATAGATGCACACACATACACACACACATACACATATATATGCAAGTATATAAAATGTGTGTGTGTGTCTCTGTATGAATGTATTTGAAAAACTGGTTGTTCAACATCAGCACATCCTTAGATGAAGTTATCTGATGAAGAATGCTAGTAGTCAGGTTATCAGTTTTAGACAACAAATTGGTTAATAGCAATTTTGTTAAACAATAAAATATGATTGAAAGTAACCTTACATCTTAAAAAACAAGATTTGAAGGCAGAAGTCAAAGAGGAATTCTAAGGCTATTCAAACTATGAAGGTATCATGAGAATCAGGACATTGTTAGTCCAATTATTAGTCCAAAGGATGATGATGATAATGAGATAATCATTATCAATACTATTAAAACATATAAAAGATTTATTACGATAATTGTAAGTAACATTTATTGTGAGTTCTGCAAAGTTTTTTCATGTGATTGCATTTGAGCCTTACAATAATCCTTTGGTTTATGATGAATATTGGAGGGGATGTGGGAAAACTGGACACTAGTGCATTGTTGGTAGAATTATTATTATCCCTATTTTATATAAGTAGAAACCAAAAGTTATGGAAAGTGACTTCTCCAAACAAAACTTACTTAATCACATATTTTGTAACTTACATATTGTGAAAAATCATTATATTACAATCATGCATTAGAAAATTAATTTTTTATAGCACTAGTAATGTTATGAACTGTTTGATTGTTATGAACTAAATGAATTCTAATGTTGACACAGAATAGCATATACCTACTATTTTTAGACATCAAAGTATATGTTGATTTTTTTTCCCCTCTATTTTTTAACAACTTGAAATCTTTAGTTTGGGAAAGGAATGTGCTATATTCCCTTTCTTTTCAATCTTATTTCAGCATTTTTATTTGCTTTTTTATAAAGCTTTTTATTTTCAAAATATATAATATTTATTTTATAATACAGATAATTTGCCAATATTGACCCTTGCATAGTCTTGTGTTTCAGATTTTCTCCTTCTTTCCCCCACCCCCTCCCACAGACAACAGGCAATCCAGTATATGTTAAACATGTTAAATATATGTTAAATTCAAAATTTATACAATTCTCTTGCTACACAAGAAAAATCAGATCAAAAAAAAGAAAGTAAATAAGTAAGAAAACCAAATGCAAGTGAAAAACAACAAAAAAGAGTGAGGATTTTATGTTGTGGTCCACACTCAGTTCCCACAATCCTCTCTCTGGGTGTATATGGCTCTCTGCATCACCAGATCATTGGAAGTGGCCTCAATCATCTCACTGTTGGAAAGAGTTACATTCATCAGAATTGATTGTCATATAATATTGATGTTGCCATGTACAATGAATGATCTCCTGATTCTGCTTATTTCACTTAGAATCAGTTCATACAAGTCTCTCCAGGCCTCTCTAAAATCATCCTGCTGGTCATTTCTTACAGAACTATAATATTCCATAACATTCATATACCATAATTTATTCAGCCATTTTCCAACTGATGGGCAAACACTCAGTTTCCAGTTTCTAGCCACTACAAAAAGAGCTGCCACAAACATTTTTGCACATATGGGTCCCTTTCCTTTTCTATAAGATCTCTTGGGGATATAAGCTCAGTAGAAACACTGCTGGGTCAAAGGGTATGCACAGTTTGATAACTTTTTGAGCATAGTTCCAAATTATTCTCCAGAATGGCCAGATCCATTCACAGTTCTACCAACAATGTACTAGTGTCTAGTTTTCCCACATCCCCTCCTATTGGATGAATATTTTCATCATTACCTTTTCTTGTCATCTTAGTCAATCTGAGAGGTGTGTAGTGGCATTTCAGAGTTGTATTAATTTTCATTTCTCTAATCAATAATGATTTTGAGCACTTTTTTATATGATTAGAAATAGTTTAAATTTCTTCATCTGAAATTCATCTGTTCATATTCTTGACCATTTATCAACTGGAGAATGGCTTGAATTCTTATAAATTTGAGTCAGTTCTCTATATATTTTAGAAATGAGACCTTTATCAGACCCTTAAATATAAAAAATGATTTCCCAATTTATTGCTTCCCTTCTGATCTTGTCTGCATTAGTTTTGTTTCTACAAATCCTTTTTAACTTAATATAATCAAAATTATCTATCTGGTGTTTAATTATGAATTCCTGTTATTCTTTGGACACAAAATCCATCCTTTTCCTCAGATTTGAGAGGTAAATTATTCTATGTTCTAATTTGCTTATAATATCAGTCTTTATGTCTAAATTACAAACCCATTTAGATCTTATCGTGGTATGTGGTGTTAGGTGTGGATTGAACCATAATTTCTTCCATACTAGTTTCCAATTTTCCCAGCAATTTTTGTCAAATAGTGAGTTCTTATCCCAAATGCTGGGGTCTTTGGGTTTATCAAACCCTAGATTGCTATGTTTATTGCCTAGAAATTTTTTTCTAGATCTGTAAAATAATTTTTTGGGAGTTTGATTGGTGTGGCACTAAATAAGTAAATTAATTTAGTTAGTATTTTCATTTTTATTACATTCACTTGGCCTACCCATGAGCACTTGATATTTTTCCAATTGATTCAATCTTACTTTATTTGTGTGGAAAGTGTTTTTTAGTTGTGTTCATATACTTCCTCAGTTTCCCTTGGCATACAGATTCCCAAATATTTTATATTATTGACAGTTATTTGGAATGGAATTTATTTTTGTATTTCTTGCTGCTAGACTTTGTTGGTAATAAAGTCATTTATTTTCATATATTTTTTTAGTAGCAACTAACCACTGTCTTTACCATGAATTAATAACACCAAGCACTGTCTCTATAATGCCTAATAATTTCATTCTCTAGTTAATGTTGAATAATTATGGACGGAAAATGAAAACACGTAGAAATTTTCAACAATCCAAATTTTAGGCATTTTTTCTGGTAACTAGCAAGGGTATACTTCTGATCAGTAGGTACTGTAAATTCAGCAATACTTTTCTGGCACTAAATGTCCTTGTCTTAAAGCCTATTTAACATATGCTTTATTCAGATGAAGATTTTTGTGATCCTTTTAATTTTCATGTCTTAAAGGAGGAAAGCTCTAGAAATAACCTATGTTTGTGAAAGACCTTTTATTCTATTTATTGTTGTTGTCATATACTGATGATAGAGCAGACATTAAATCTAGGTCTAAAGATGATGTCAGATGATAAATTATTTTACTCAGAACCTCATAAATCAATTCTTTTAATTGCATGCTCCATGGTATTGCTATTATATGCTGCTTTTAATTTGTAAATGCTTTGGCAGCCTTTTATCTTTTGAAGTTCACTATGTAACTTTAGCCAAGGTGAAAAAAGTGAATACATTTCTTATTTTTATTGTAGCACCTGAAAAAAGAAAACTTGCAATGAAACTAGACCTGTATTAATATTTTGGCTTTATTGCAAATTAGTAGCTAAAGCGAACATAATTTTAGTTCATATTTGGCAAGCTTCACACAGAACGCATTATTTTGCCATAGCAAGAGAATTATTTAAGTAGGTATTTTTTGAAGGGAAGATAAAAATTGAGTTTTGAAAAGTCTTTAAAAATTAAAGTTCTAACTAAATAAAGATTATTATGATTTTTATTGGGGTCTGAGAGGAAAGGGGTTGAAGATCATGGTCTGTAATGTTTCTGGCATAGAGAATTTCCACAATGGAAAAAACAAAAAACAAAAAACCTTTTGCTACAGCTAGTCAACAGCTACACTGAAACTTCTATTATTTTAGAGTTATCTAGGATGTTAAAAGTTTAAGGGACTTGGGGCAGCTAGGTGGAGCAGTGGATAGAGTACCAGCCCTGAAGTCAGGAGGACCTGAGTTCAAATATCGTCTCAGATAAGTTAACACTTCCTAGCTGTGTCACCCTGGACAAGACACTTAACCCCAATTGCCTAAGCAAAAAAAAAAAAAAAAAAAAAAAAAAAAAAAAAAAAAAAAGTTTAAAGGACTTACAATATTAGCATGGATCAAAAGTCAAGCCTAGTGTTGATGATAACTATATCAATAATTATACTTATGGAAGAATATTCAGATGACAAAATGTAGTATTTTCAAGGGACATATTAAAAAAAAAGAAAAGGACAGATGGTGCAGCATACTTTACTTGATATAAGAGTTTCCTTGAAATTGCATCTCAAGAACTTTATGCTTAACTATTGGATAGCAGTCAAGTATTAAAAGAATTAAAAGGAGAAAATAATTGAAAGTGGGTTTTCATTCATAATTTGAAAATTCATAGAACATGATTGAAACCAAAACAATAAGACTGTGACAGCTGATGATGATTGCTGAAAACTGGTGATGGAGTTAGATGATCAGAGAGATATGAAGAGATTACAGAACAGGGAGCTGAGGTCAGTGGTATGAGAGCCAATGAAGGCCTTAGTTCTCTCCTCTGGTTCCCTTTAGGGTAAACCAACAAAGGACTACTTTCCCTTTCCTTCTCCCACAAATAGCTCTAGCTCTGAGTTCAAAGGAACTAGAATTCATTCTGAGGGGTAAGATATTGAACTTGATCCAAAGTAACTATCTATCTAAAGATTTTCTATATAAATTTTCCTTCTAGAAAAGGTAGTATTACACACACACACACACACACACACACACACACAAGATTAAGTTATAATATGGTTATTGAATTTAAGGCAATTGCTTATTTCCCCAGGACAGAAAATGTTTAAAAGCAAGGAAAATACTTTGTGCCAAGCTAAGCACTTTGCAAATATTACTTCATTTGATTATCACAATAACTCTGTAAAGTAGGTGTTATTATTCTCTTTGTGAGGGATGTAGAAGACCCTTACCCAAAATGACTACTCAGAGATCCCTCAGTAGAAGGCAGAAAAGTTGTTTATTGAAAAACCTCCGGAGGATGAGCCGTCCCATCGCAAGATAAGCTCGCGGTAGGAGGGCTAAAGAAGTAGTAAAGATATATAGCTTTTATACAAGAAATTACATCACAAGTAAGAGAGCATTGAGAAGGGGAGGGGGAGGCATCTAATTGGTTGTTGCTAGTTGGGGAGATTGGAATGGAAGGTTTCTGTTTCCCTGAAATCTCCTGATTTCTGGGAAACAAAGTCAGGCCTTCAGGCTTAATCAAGCAGACAGTGGTCCAGCTAATAGACTAAATATTGATAAATGTCAAATACCAATAAATGTCATTAGTTCAGGTTAAGTAAATATGTTTCTAGCTGGCCAAGGCTCAAGTAGATATGAGCCTGCACATATACAGGTCATAGGGGAAACACAGAAATAATAAAATACAGAAAAAGAATTCATATATTCCTATAAGTTCTTCACCTTTTCTATTCCCCACAGCTCCCCCCCTCTAACATGTAAATGATTTTTATCATATTTCTATGAAGAACTTACACACTGTTCAAAATCAGTTAGTATATCTATATATACATTGTTTATCAAGTTCACAATCAAGATCATCCCTCTTTAATACATTTCAGTCTTTTCTCTGAAGAATTATTTTAATAGCATCTTCTGTATGCAATATTTTGATAGGGACCACTGAACTATTCTGGTTACTAATGTAATTATACAGGATAGACAAAGCAGCAACAGGATAATATCATTGATTGCAATAAGTTCATACCATAAAAATTGCTTCCACCAACTATCTTAGAAACAGTTATCACAGAACAGATTGGCATTTGGCAAACATAAAAATACAAAGATAAATAAAGATGACAACTAGGGAAACTGAGGCACAACATTACACACTCTTCTTCTGAATATTTGAATTATTGAATTACCTTCCCTAGAAACCTGGGAGGTGTCAGCACCATAATTTTGACCAACCCAATATGAGGCAAATAAATCAAAATGAAACTAGAAAATGCAAGGACTTATGGCAAGGGCAAGTCTCTTCCTGACAACCCTAGAGTTATCAGCAGTACAAAGGCCCTCATCTCAGCCAGAGAATCCAGTTTGAGATGGACAGTTCACTGTGTTAGGTGGTCTGTAGTCATTTGTGCACTTAACTCAGCTTCTGCTTATAGAGGGAGTAGCAGGGCTCGAGATAGTCATGCTGCCCATTCAGAGGGGCAACCCACTCTAGGGGAGAAGGATGAGGCTTAGAGTAGCTCCACCTGTCCCCACCCAAGGGGACAGACAGGGCTGCTACTCAGATTTCTGAGCAGAGCTATCAGAGCATGCACAGTTAGAACATGAAGGCAGGCAAACCCCAAACTTTAGAGGCTTGATCTCAAAAGGGCAATGTTATTAAAAATGCTGAGGTACCAGTTAAGAAACTGGGGTTACAGGGCTGGTGATTGCCAGTCCCAAGACAAATGTCTTTATCTTAGAGATTTCTTTAAAACAGAATAGTTCCCAAAACTGAGTCTGCCAGGGCAATTTCACAGAATAAGGGGTTTCAAAGCTAAAACATAGTAAAAACAAAAAAGATTGCTTAAGGACTTCCAATTTAATCTGAACTGGTGGTATAGGGGATGGGGCAGAAGTACGAAAGGCAAAAGTGAAAGAAAACTAAGGGTTCCCACTCTTTTAGGTATTTTGAGAAAAATCCACCAGTTTCCCTAGTTCCCTATCTCTTCCTCTCCTTTTTTTTCCTCATGGAAAGGAATCATCCAAAAAAAAAAATAAATAAATAGTCAAATAACCATTCACATATAAATCCCAAGAGTGAATTAAAGTTTCTACATACATAGCAGTCTAGTACAGGAGGAGTTTCCTAAAATCAATCAAATCAAATCAAATCAAATACCTTAAACAATTACATATTATGAAGTGAACATAGATATTATAAACATTTTATAGCTTCCTTAACAGCAATAGTTACCATTTTTAATAATTTCCATCCCAAATCTTAAACACACAGTAATGTTTGCATTTTTTTCTAACTCTAGTAATAGAATTGTAATTTTAACAATAATTCATCAACCACTTTCCCACTTCCCCCATATCAGTCCAAATTACATCAGGAGCACTGGCAATGGTCTCGATCTTAGCTGCTTCAGGCTGAGAAATGGGCGAAGGTGCTCAATCCATGCAGGGGTGTGGGTGTGGTGTCAATCTAAGCTTCAGATGGGCCGATCCATGTCTCAGAAGAGATTCAATAATCTGTAATTTGACCAAAATCTAGAAGAAAAAACTAAATCTAACAAAGTTAGAACAGTCTGGACCTGCAACAACATGTGGGGAGGCCAGTATAGATTGGCCAGAGCTCCTGTGTGAAGGAATAAGCTTGCTTCACAGGACAGGCAGACAGCTATAGTTCCAATAAATAGCAGTTAGGTTTCACAGACCATTGTAAATTGTCATCTTATCATTTAAAAAAAAAAACATTTTAAAAATGAAACACAAATATCCAGTAATAGACAGATGAGCAGGCTAAATACTTATTTGCCTAAGTATTTAGGATATAATGATTACATATAACCAGATTGGAAACAGCAAGGTATGACATATTTGAATTACATTAACAGTTCTTATTAACTATTGTTCTGATCATAGAAATCAGTCACAGGAGGAAAAAATGCAAGAACATAACTATTACATAATATAAGTAGTTAAAACTCAATCTTCAGCACATCAAAGAGTGGAGCTTTAAAACTTCCAAATAGCATTAATTACAAGCCCAAAGAATTTCGTCTCCAAAGTTTCAAATAAATCTCAGTTATTTACCATGACCTTATATCAATAACAGTAAGAAATTTATCTCAGAAAATTCACACAATTCTCATATACCCAAGTAGATGTTGCATCTTGAATAAATTTAATATACCAATCATTTTGCTTTTAAAATACCCAATATACAGAAAAATCCCAAACTACATATGGTTCACAATAAAAACATTTTCAAAAGGAAGAAGGCAAAAACTATTATCCTTAAAGTCCCATTTCAGATAATTGGCATCAATACAGTTAATTAAAACTTCCTATTTTCACATAAAAAGAATCTGAAAAGTTCTTGAAAACATCAATTAAACTTTTTGAAATAACCCTTTCAAACTATATACCACATTTCTGATCATATTCTTTAATATTCATAACCATTATGTATCTAAAGAAACAAATATTCAATCAATTAACATCTTGTAAGAGCAGTTTGTCTCTTTAAATAACCATTTGTTTTCTTCAGCCAAAGGAACCAAGCGGCTGCCGATTTCCACTGCTGCTCACTTGCTCTCCTCCCACAAAAACACATCCCTTCTCACAGCCATCTGTCTGTGACTACCCTTTCCAACCAGTTCCTTCTTTTTCCCACTGATGACTTCTTGAAATCATTTGTTTCTATTAATCAATCCTTCTTAAATTACCTTCATTCTCCTATCCCATCTCTCTGTCTCTCTCTCTTCCCAATGCTTACTTGCTCAAAATTTATTACATACTTTAAACACTCCTAAACCAAAAATCCTTCCGACTAGATGCTCTATTTAAACTATTAATTGCTTTTGTGAATCAATCTCTTTTCCCTTGTCTTTAAATCATCTTTTTTTTAAACTTTAAACTTCAAGATTCGGCAGAGATTCCAAACATGGTAGCCATGTGAGGACCCTCTGTCCACTGGACTTGGTCCAGTGCCCTCCTTATCTCTATCTTTACCTAATAATAAACCTCTTTTATCAGTCTAGCTCTCCGGGTCAATAAATGCTTTTATTGGGGGAAAAAAAATAAACTTTAAGATTCACAATTAATTTTGAATTTCATAAAACTTATAATATAGTTTACAAATTACTCAATACTTTTAAAAAGCAATATACCATTTAAGTAGGGAGATACAAACACAAGCTCCCCCTAAGGTAAGCTACTGGCATTTTGTTTAATAACCTATATTTCAATTTGAAGTCCAACCAAATAATAAAAAAAAAGAAAAGTTTTTCTCTTCAGTTGTAAAGGCCACAATATTTGAAAAATTCTTAAGATTTTATACTCAGAATAAATCTAACATGTGTAAGGCAACAGTAAATTATTTCCCCCAATTTTAATTTTATTTCAATTTCAAAATTATAGTACCTCTTTAAAATATAGTAAATTCCCAAAACTCTTAATCAAATATTGCAAACAATTACCCAGTTTAGTCTTCTTAAACTTTCTGTTCTCTAATTCCATGAAGGCAAATTTACTAATAATGATTTTTCTTTCTTTTCCTGCAATTTTTTTTCTTTAGAAGTATGCCTAGTTTTCCCACAGGTCCAACAGGTCAGAACGCCCCTGTGTTCAACTATTTACCTCTCTTACTCTATATTTATTCCTCCCTTCCAAAATCTGCAGTTTCTTATTTCCGATCATAAATTTTCCATTCTTAACACACACACTAATTTAAAGTTATTTTATTTCAGTTTATGAAATTTCCTAAAATTTACCTAGATACTTTATTCCCATGTCTTTTCTTTAGTAACCAGGAAAGAGTTAAGCACCAATCCTTGCTTTACCTTGAGAATTCTTTTCTCTGGCTGAGTCCTGATAATAGGCTCCTTGTTTACAGGAGCGATAGCCACTGTTCTTCTATTTTTCTCAAAACTTTCCAAACTTTCAATCTATGTTTTTATTTTTCCCCCTTCTTTCCCTCTTCCCGCAAAGCCACTGCCAGAGACAGAGGGAAAGAAAGAGAAAAAAAAGATTTTCTTTTCTTGAGAAGCCCAAAACTAGTTCCCAAATTCTAAGACCAATACATTCTGAGCCACTCTAAAAGAATTACTACTCTGAATGAATTCCAGTTCCCACAATTCAGTCTGATATTTTTCTAAGCCTGTAACACAGAACTGAATTCTTATCTTTTATGAGCATTCTAACTTTTAACACAGAACAAAGACAATGCAAAGCAGACATACACACAGACATTCACAAAACTCTATTTTCACCTTTTACATACATATTTAAGTCTGATATACCCAAATAATCCTGGGATATACATCCTCCCAGTTTTCTTCCCTTGTATATCTAAAAGTTCATTCCAGTCTTGAATTTCCTAGCTAACGTCCTGATACAAATTTTCGGACTGCTTCTATACCACCCTGGACCCGATCCAGGTGTTGGTGGAGGCCCTATGTTACCCTCATGCCCCCACAGCCACCCGAGAGCCTCCTTAGGAAAAATCCTTTATCGTTGGGGTTAACAGCAGTCCACACCAAAAATAAATTTAAGAGGGCTAATCCCTCAGGGTCTCCCTCGACCCAGCCAATAAACCCCCAGACTTCCCAAGAGCTTTACCTCGAGAATATATGTTTCTTTTCAGGCTGCAAATGCCGGCCATCAGGACTCTACTTCTTTCAATCTTCAATTCTGCGTTCCACTGAGTATTCCTGCTTCGGGTAGTTGTCTAAGAGGGGAGGGAGGCTGCTCACCCAGAGCCAGAGACCATGGAGAAAACTACTCCGTGGGCGCCTGTCCCTGTTCGGGGTGCACATAGCCATCTCCCCCAAAGACCCCATCCCGGACGAGCCCCCAACTGTAAGGGATGTAGAAGACCAAAATGACTACTCAGAGATCCCTCAGTAGAAGGCAGAAAAGTTGTTTATTGAAAAACCTCTGGAGGATGAGCTGTCCCATCGCAAGATAAGCTCGCGGTAGGAGGGCTAAAGAAGTAGTAAAGATATATAGCTTTTATACAAGAAATTACATCACAAGTAAGAGAGCATTGAGAAGGGGAGGGGGAGGCATCTAATTGGTTGTTGCTAGTTGGGGAGATTGGAATGGAAGGTTTCTGTTTCCCTGAAATCTCCTGATTTCTGGGAAACAGAAAGTCAGGCTTTCAGGCTTAATCAAGCAGACAGTGGTCCAGCTAATAGACTAAATATTGATAAATGTCAAATACCAATAAATGTCATTAGTTCAGGTTAAGTAAATATGTTTCTAGCTGGCCAAGGCTCAAGTAGATATGAGCCTGCACATATACAGGTCATAGGGGAAATACAGAAATAATAAAATACAGAAAATGAATTCATACATTCCTGTAAGTTCTTCACCTTTTCTATTCCCCACATCTTCATTTTACAGCTTAAGAAATCTGAAATAAATAATGGTTAAGTGAGTTGCCCAGGTCAACTAGTAAGTGTCTGAAACTGAATTTTAAATTAAATCTTTCTGACTACAGGTTCAGCACTTTAGTCATTCTACCACCTGGGTGACTTTAGACACAAACAACTCAAAAATGCCCAGAAAGAAATCAATAAAAAATAGAAAACAATGGCCTATTACAATCATTATATGTTATTTTATATTTTGTTATATTAGTTATTTTATATTGTACTTACTGCATTATATTGCATTGCATTGTATTATATATTATATAATTGTACTACATTATATATAATTATTATTTCATATATTATATTAGAAGGTAAAGTCAATTTTGTGGTACTGATGAAATAGCTAAGTTTACTATTTCACATACACTGAGGAGTTATGCTATCTGGAAAATTCACAAATCTGGATTTCTTGACCATTCAGGAATAGCTTTTTAGAAATTCAAGTATCAGAATGATTTTATTAGAATGATCCAAAAGGGTGCTGGTATAGGCGTCATTTTTCAGTATACAGCCAACACATGACATTGGAACTATTCATCAGTTTGAATTCATGATGTAGCCACCAACACTTTGGAAACATCCATTTCTGGGTTCACTTATCTGGGTTCAGAGAAGAAAACATAAAGGCAGAAGTAGAAAGTGGCCAAAAACTATGGCATGTTTAGTCAAGCACATTTCTTTTGTTTCCATGTGGTTGTAGTTGCCATTGGTACTGCAGAAAGGGGAAAGAAATCCCCTCCTTTCTATGTCATGAAAGATTAAGGGTGGGAAATAATCTCTTATAAGAACAATAATAACAAAATACCCAGGAAATTTTTCTTCAGTATGTTTTACAACCCATATAAGGAATAGATTCTTCTCAATACTTTCAATATTCTTCAACAATTTCCTCTAATCATTGGGACCAAGGAGTTGCTCATTTCATCCAAGGGCATGATCTTCAGCAAGAGATCAGAGCTCTTGTCCCAGGGAAAGAGGCCATATATAACATCATGGCAGGTGCCCAGCCCAAGAAAATAACAATATTGAAACAACTAGGATGGGGGTTGAGAAAAAATGACATAGTAGAGAAAGCACTCAATTGATCCCTCCTAACTATCTAAAAACCATTGGATATCCAAGACTATCCAAGTCACCACCAACAAAAGGTCAGAATTAGACATTCTTCTAGCCTAAAGTAATTTAAGAGATCAGATTTATTACACAAGGATGGAAAATGACCCACAGAAATCCACATTAATGAAACTCCATTAAATGATGTCACCAGAAGAAACAGTTTGGGGAGTTTTCAAGTTGTAATAACAGCACCTAGAAACAGGCAAAAGATTATTGAAGATTCCTCTATCAGCACTGGATGCAAGACTAGATGCTGGCTAATCCATTGTCTATAACCACTTTTGGGTCACAGTTCGAGAGCAGAAAAGACATTTTCTGTCAAGTGAGAACAGAAGCCTTAAAGGACCATATCACTTGTGGCTCCAATAAATCAAGGATCTTGAGGAACAATATCACTTCTTGTCATAAGGGAGTGGGAGCCTTCAGGAACAATAGCAAAGCCAATAAAAAGGGATCAGTAGCTTTTCTTGGATAGGGACTCATCATTACAGCAGTGAATTTTTCAGAAATCCAAGATCAGAATGATCTTGTTACAATGGTTCAAAAGGACACTGGTATAGCAATCATGTTTCAGTGCACAGCCAACACCAGGCATTGGAACTATCCATCAGTTTGAATTCATGATGTAGCCTGACCACTCTTTAAGAAGAGAAAAGGGCATATGTTGCAGCATACTTGATTTGGTATAGGCAGTTTCTAGATCATATCACCTTGAAAGCATCCAAAACTTCTAAACCTTTGGAACTAGTTCTGAAAATAACAGTGGAAGAGTCCTGGCCACTGCTAGTTAGAGGAATGCAAATTAAAACATCTCTGACATACTACCTCATATCTCTCAGATTGGCTGCTAATATAAGAGAAAATGAAAACAACAAATGCTAAAGGGGATGTAAGAAAATTAGAACATAATGCAATGGGTTTTTATTAAATTAATTTATTTATAAAATATCCCTCTTAATTTCCTCATGCATTGGCTAGTACAAAGATGAATTTTATCACAATCTTTTCTGCAAAAATTAAAGCTCTGATCCCTGCTTCAGATAATATCTTTACCAGATAGCCAAACTGTGATAACAGTGTTGAATCAGCAATTTATACAAATTCAATAGAAAAAAAGAAATACTGAATATGCCCAGTTTAATGCAAACAAGACAGGAGGCAAAAAAATAATTTATAATAACATCATTTAACAGGACCCAAAATGATTATCAATTTTGTCTTGTCACTGCAATGTTATCATGGAATGGATGTTTGCATTTATACTATAACCCAAAATATAGACATCATGTAATTTTAGAGTTAGCATTCCATGGTTTCTTTTATCAATTCCTATAAACTTAATAATTAAGTGGTATTTTTTATTTGTACAACAATTGGAAATAACTTACCAATTTATGAAGTAATTTTATAATCTGTTTTGTAAAATTAGGTGTAACAATTTTTACAGTAGCAATGGTGGAAGAAAGCTAAAGATTTGGAACTTAGATACATAGTCATATACAACTAGACTGAAAAACTGTGTATTAACTCACAGCTCCCATATTACATAGATAGATAATGTATTGCCTTTAATAACAAGCTAAGACTGATCCTCACTATGAAAACTTCAGGAAAGTCTGAAAATAGTAACTATACTGTACCATTTTTTAGGCAAATATGCAGCAAAAAAATTCAATTTGGAATCTGCTTAAAGTGATTTCCTCAGTGTATTTTTTTAGTTCAATACTAGCTTAACAATTTTTTATTCAAATGTTCATTGATAGGAAATAAAGAGCCCTATTCACAGAACAATGATAAAAACTAGCTACTTGGTGCAATTTTCCACTAATTATTCCAAAACAACATTAAATGATT
Source organism: Antechinus flavipes (assembly GCF_016432865.1). Lineage (NCBI taxonomy): Eukaryota > Metazoa > Chordata > Mammalia > Dasyuromorphia > Dasyuridae > Antechinus > Antechinus flavipes. The sequence continues at coordinate 355,554,958 of NC_067401.1, read as the reverse complement.
TTTCACATTTTTCTAAACTTCAAAATTGCATGTGAAAATTAAAAAAAAAATCAAAAACAAAGTAATCTTAATAACATATGTTGAAGTCACTATATTACTATAACTGTGATTTCATAAGCAATACCCATTATAAAAACAAATCCTAATGCTCTTAGCTTGATTTCATAGATGACCTCAAACATCCATTTCTGAAAGTGAGAATTGAATAACATTTGGCTTGAGAGGTAATCACATCATAATCACTAATTTTTGTTGATGAGAATTATGAGCTGGTCTTATCATTCTGAAGATCATTTTGAAATCCTAAAGTGCTCTATAAAACTGTGTTTACCCTTTAATCCAGCAATACTGTTACTAAAAGAGATCAAAGGAAAGGGGGAAAGGGTCTAGGTGTACAAAAATATTTTAGCAGCTTTTTTTTAAGTGCAGACAAAGTGAAGATTGAAGGGATGCCCATCAAATGGGGAATACTGAACAAATTGCAGTATATAATGTGATAGTATACTATTATGCTAAAAGAAATGACAAACAGGGTGATTTCAGATAAACATGGGAAAATCTATATGACTTCATGCAAAACGAAGTGAGTATAACTAGGAAAATGTTTTATACAAAGTAAGAGCAATAATGAAAATTTGTTCAAATCTGAAAGATTTGTCTACTCTGAAAGACCAAAGACCATTTTAAGGGCCCATCATGAAAATTACTATTAATCTCCAGAAAGAGAACTGATTAAGTCTAAATGCAGATTGAAATATATTTTAAAAATTTATTTTCACCTTATTTTGTTTGTTTTCTTTTGTAACCTGGACTGTACAGAAATATGTTTTGTATGATTTTATATGTAAGTAATATCAAGTTGGTTGCCTTAAGGATAGGTGAGAGGTGGGAGGGAGAGAAAAAAATTTTGATATTCAGATTCTTGTAAAAAGGTGTTATTTTCCCCATGTAATTAGGAATATTTAATGAAATAAAAATATAATAAAAATTTAAAAATCAGGAAAGATTTTAACTTAGTTCTAAAATTAATAGAGATAAACTTATGAAGGATTATTAAAACAAATGAGGTTGATATTGACTATTAAATATGAGATATTAAAAAGGAAACAATTTACTTTGGTCGTGTTCGGCTCAATTTCTATCATTCCTTTACAGATACATATACAAATGATAGACCTTTGTGAGAAAATTCAAATTGACTAAAACCGGATCAGGATTATAGAGTTAACTCCATGTATGACCCTGGAAGAAGGAAAAGTGAATGACAATGAATGAACAAAGAAAGAATCCTGACTGAAGACAATTTTAGAGAGGCCTGAAGAGACTTAACAAGAATTGATGCTAAGTAAAATGAGCAGAACCAGGAGATCACTGTACATGGCAAGAGCAATATTATATGATGATCAATTCTGGTGGACATAACTCTTTCCAACAGTGAGATAATTGAGGTCAGTTCTAATGATCTTGTTGCGATTAACATATATTTTAACATGTTTACCATATATTGGATTGCTTGCCATCTATGGGAGGGGTAAAGGGAAGGAGGGGAAAATTGGAATACAAGATTTTGCAAGGTCATTGTTGAAAAAATATATATATATATATATATATTTATTTATATGTAAATTTTTAGACCCTACATATATATGTATGTATATACATTTATATGTATATGTATACATATGTATATGATTGTATATATGTGTATAAATATATTTATGAATATATGTGTGTGTGTATGTGTGTACATATATTTACATTATATGTATGTACATCTGGCTCCAAGGCCAGTTCTGTATTGATCACATCATGGTGTCTCTGCATATGAATATATATATATATATATATATATATATATATATATATATATATATATATATATATATGAAGAGACCATTTAAAAGTGATTTTTATGGTATATTAGATATTGCGTAGGCAATATAAGGACAAGATTTTATAAGACAGAATCCAGGTACCCAAGATCTCTGCAACAAAGTAACTATGATTCAGCTACATCTGATACTTTATGAACACATGGACCATGGTGTCTATATAGTGTTTTCTTCGCATTTTTTGCTCTAATGGATTAAGGCAAAGAGAGTTTAAGTGACTTAGCCATGGTCACTAGTAAATGTCTGCTAAAGGATTTGAATTCAGGTATCCACTAAGACACCTAGGTGCCTCTGGACAGTAGAGTACTCATATTATAATATAATTTTATGTGATATATTTGGAATAATTAGAGGACATGTTATCAGTCTAAATGGAATTCTATCTCTCTGCTGCTTTTTTTTTTCTCTCACATATAATGTGTGCCATCTAATATCAAAGAACATTGGAGGGTTATCTGTCAACTTAGTTTACGTAGCTTTTTTTTTTTTTTTTTTAGACCCTACAGCAAGTATTGTCTATGGTTTGCTTCTTGGTTTCAACCAGTGAACTATGTGGAATTAAATAAGCAAAAAGGGAATAGAGAAAGCACTCTAGATATAGGGATTATTCCAAGAAAAATCTCTGAATATGTTTGGGAGGTAGACAACAGTTCAATGTAAGTAAAAAATGCAGGGAAGAAAAATGAGATAAGGCTTGCAATTGGAGAATGGAAATGTTATTCATTTTCAGAAAGTTTTAAATTCAGATAGACATTTAAACTTTCATAGATAGGCAATGAGGAGCCACTGACTGAAAGTTTTTGAGTAGAAAGACATGACCAGGATGCAGAGCAAAAATGGTTTGGAGTTTCATGCTTTGATTTTCTTCAGTTAGCTATTGTATCTTTTTTCATTTGATTTATCCTATAGTTTAAGGAGTTGTTTTCTTCAGATATTTTTTTCCTTCCTTTTCCAAACTGTTGACTCTTTCATGCATATCTCTCGTTTTTTCTTCTACCTCTCTTATTTTCCTTTTGAAGTTTTTTATGAGCATTTCCAAGAAGCCTTTTTGAGTTTAAGACCAATTTAATTTCTCTTTGAAATTTCTTCTGTGGACATTCTGAGCTCATCTGAGTTTGTGTTTTGATCTGCCCTATCATTATGCTACCTTTCTATGGTCAAGTTTCTTTTCTGTTTCTTCATTTTCTTTCCTCTTCTTTTGGTATTTCCACGACTTTGCCTGAGCTGTTCTTGATTTCCTTCAGAATCAGCACAAGATCAAGCTTCTGAATCGATTCTGGAGTGACAGAACCCATAAATATTTGGAGTGCACCAAATTTCAAACAGAAAATTTCTTGGAAGGACTTCAGTAAAGGTCTATCTCAATCTCGCAGGGATGGGGAGGAGACCCAGCATAGGGCAGCACAAGAATGCCCAGGATGGAGACCCCTCCACACGTCTGGAAATCTACCATGAAACTTAGCCAAAATATAGTAGAACTGGCTATTCTTTCCTTGTTCAGAAGCCAGTGGGTTAACAGACAAACTATGATAATGGCCAACACAACCATATAAGTAAAATAGCAAGCCCCTGAACCTCAGCATGTCAAGTGGGACTTGACCGAGCCCATCCAGCACAGAAAGAAAGCCAGAAACACTGACCCTAGGGCCCCAGGGCAGCATCAAGCCATGGCATCTGTATTGGGACAATCTTTCCTTTGCCATAAGAGCAGAATTCAACCTTTAAAAATGAGCCAAAAAGCAAAAAGAGGTTTGACTATAGATAGCTTTTATGGAAACAAAGAAAAACAGACCTCAAACTCTGAGGATACTACAGGCAAAATGTTTCCACGTGAAACCTCAAAGGGTGATATGAGTTGCTTTCTAACTCAAAAGGTTCTCTTGGAATAATTCAAAAAATTCTTAAAAGAGAGAAGAAAAATTTGGAAAGGAAATAAGAGCTTTGGAAAAGGAAACATAGAAACTGACAAAAACAAGTCCTTAAAATACAATTGATGAAATGAAAAAAAAATAATTCTTTGAAAAATAGAATTAATGAAATGGAGAAAAAAAACTATAAACAAAACAACTAATTTAAAAATTCATTTGGACAAATTCAAAATCTAACTGAAGAAAATAATTCATTAAAAATTAGAATTGAAGAAATGGAAGTGAATAACTCAATGAGACAGATAGAATCAGTCAAACTAAACCAAAAGAAATGAAAAAAGAAGAAAATGTAAAATACCTCATTAGAAAGACATTTCCAAAATATTCATATAAAAGACTTTTAAAAATTTAAAATTAGAACTGGGGAGACAGTGAAGTTGTGGAAGATCTCTAAGCAGGTTATCAAAATAGTTCAGGAAAAGAATAACCAGGATTTACATAAGGATGAGGGTAGTTGTAATGGGCTGAGAAGAAAGAAAAAAAGCTCTAGAATATCCAAATGGGGAAGCCTGAGATAAAGGAGGAAGACAATGAACAGATTAATGACCATATTCCTACAGGGCATGGAGACTTAAGTGAAGCTCAAGGTTGCAGTGAATCTGAGGCAACTTCAGCCCCACCTAAGGAGCAAGTAATTGACTCTCCTCCATCAATTCCACCTCCAGGATGAGAGGAGGAGGGGTAGGTGGGGGGGGGGGAGCAGTGACAGCACCAGCACCTCCCCCACAGCATCCAGCCGCTCTTAGATTGCAAAAGTGACTAATTAAGGTCAAGGTGGAAGGGAGAGATGTAATGGAACTTCAAAATCACATTTTTTCCTGTAATTCTACAGTTTAATTCTTCAGATCAAGAAAGTAGAAAATACGCTTCTTTTGATCCAGAAATCCTCAAAGACCTGAAAAAAGCTTGTACTCTTTATGAGGCTACATCAGCTTATGTTAAGATGTTATTACAGAATTTGGCTTTTGAAATCTTGACCCCTAATGACAGGAAATCTATAGCAAGGGTATGCCTAGAACCTAGACAAAACTACTTGTGGCTTTCTGAATATAGTGAGCTCTGTAGGATACAAGCCCAACAAAATAGTCAAAGTGCAGTTCATGTTGCAATCACCTGTGACCTACTAACAGGTGTAGGTTCCTATGCAGACATCACAGTAAAGATTAATTATTCCATAGCAGCATATAAGCAAATTGCTGCTAATGCTATCAAAGCATGGGTTTCTCTCCACAATGAAGACAAGGGTGAGGCCTTCATAAAAATAACACAAGGGCCAAATGAACCCTTTGCTGACTTTGTGGGACGTTTGCAGATAGCTAACACAAGAACTAATGGTGAAAATGCAGTAACAGACATTTTGATAAGGCATTTTGCTAAGGAAAATGCTAATGAGGTGAATAAGAAATGCCTTCCTACTGGAAATTGAATGGATGCCCATCAATTGGAGAATGGCTGGGTAAATTGTGGTATATGAATGTTATGGAATATTATTGTTCTGTAAGAAATGACCAGCAGGATGAGTACAGAGAGGCTTGGAGAGACTTACATGAACTGATGCTAAGCGAAATGAGCAGAACCAGGAGATCACTTTACACTTCGACAACGATATTGTAGGAGGATGTATTCTGATGGAAGTGGATTCTTTGACAAAGACTCAATTTCAATTGATAAATGATGGACAGAAGCAGCTACACCCAAAGAAAGAACACTGAGAAACGAATGTGAACCATTTGCATTTTTGTTTTTCTTTCCGAGTTGTTTTTTACCTTCTGAATCCAATTCTCCCTGTGCAACAAGAGAACTGCTCAGTTCTGCACACATATATTGTATCTAGGATATACTGCAACATATTTAACATATATAGGACTGCTTGCCATGTAGGGGAGGGGGTGGAGGGAGGGAGGGGAAAAATCAGAACAGAAGCGAGTGCAAGGGATAATGTTGTAAAAAAAAAAAATTATCCTGGCATGAATTCTGTCAATATAAAGTTATTATAAAATAAAATAAAATATTTATAAAAAAAAAAGAAATGCCTTCTTATTAGTAAGTTCATTTCAAACCATTTCAAGTACGTGACTCCCTCCATGGGAACCTAACCTTTCTTTAACCTTATGAGACCAGGTACATGCCACATGTGTTTGGCTTCACTTCTACAATCCCAGGAACTAGCCACTCTGTGGGACACAATGGATGTCAGGGAGGGTTGGCCCCTTCCCTGACATCTACATTAATCAAGTCATATCTTGGAAGCCCATCTGGCATTTCCTTCTCCTATACCTAACTTTCTATATGTAAGCAAGTTGGTTCTATGCTGACTTTGTTTTCAAGCACTATAAATTCAGGCCAGTTTTAATCATAGTTGGAACCTCACCTACCTGGAATCTCTCCCGTTCGGAACTCAATGGCTGTTCATTTGAGGTTTTTCCAGCCTGCTGCAACCTAAGAACTGCAACTTAAGAATTGCAACTTAGAGAAGGTGCTCCTTCGAATGGTGATGGTACCTGTTTGGGTTTCTGTTTTAATCATATTTCTTCCTTTTCTTTGTCTTTTGTGTATTATTTACTGTGTTGGTTGTTATTGTAGGCACTCTATTCCGTGTATTGTATAATTAAATTTTACTTTCGCTTAAACTGAGTTAGAAAGTGTCATTTATAGGAGTGAATCCGAACCTTTCCTAAATTCACATAACATGAGGTTTGCAGAAGAATTATACAAGGAATGCACAAGGATGCTCCTTTAGAGGAACTCATGAGATGCTGTGCCACAATGGGCACAAATGCCTTTTATAGCCAGGCTATGATGCAGACTTCCCAAGATCCCAACATGGTCCCTTCTGGAAAGGGACTTCCAGAGAGACTTGTCAATGTTTTCAGTGTGGTAAAGTAGGGCATCTGAAAGCTCAATGTTGGTATGGAGACAGAATGAGAAAACAGGGTGGGAGAACAAGACCCAATACCCTATGTCCAAAATGCAACAGAGACTTCCATTGGGCCTCAGACTATAGACAGATTCAGGGAAATGAGATGAGGGGTTCAGCCCCAGGGCCCAAGGCAAAAAACACTTGGGGCATGATGGCAGCCAATGGTGCACCCAGAGAGTGCCTAAAAGTCCAGTACCCTGACATGACCAATCAGCCAGGAAGAGATATGATGGGAGAAAAGGATTACAATTGGGGAGAATAGAGTTGTATGCAGCTGGGACAACTGAAATACCCCCTGGAGAGGTGAAATCTATTCCTCTCCAGCCTATGGATCCCTTGTCTCCAGGCACAGTAAGCTTGACTATTTCACTTCCTATTTGTACATACAAAACAGTGCCAACCACACACTGATGTGGGAAACTGGGGAATATGTAGATAATATCCCAGTCACTAATACAGGTAGACAATGTGTGATTTATCAGCCAGGAGAAGTAGTAGCATCAGGTTTACTCATACAGAATCCTAATAAGCAACCTGGTGTTAGTCACCCAGATTCTGACTCCAGACCACAAAATCCAGGAATATACTGGACAGCAGCTGTAACAGCTGACTGACTTATGCTCACAATCTATATAAATGGCCTAGCATTAGAAGGATTGGTAGACACAGATGCAGATCGTACAGTCATTGGAGGTGGCAATTGGCCCAGTCACTGGCCAAAGATTAAAGCTGACACCTACATGTCTGGCATAGAAGGATCAATAGCAGTTGAAGTTAGTGCTGCCCCTATGAGATGGACTTTTGAAGGCAAAACAGGAGTTTTTACTCCTTTTATAGTTGAAAAAATACCCATCAATCTGTGGGGAAGAGATGTTTTACAGCAATTAGGGTTAAAAATGAGTACTTTGGTTTTTTAAGCAGGGCTGCTGTTGAAGGCCTGCCAACACTTTCACCTGTTTCTATACAATGGTAAACTGATACACCAGTGTGGATTAAACAGTGGCCCTTAGGTGGGATAAAATTCAGGCCTTATTAGATATAGTACAGGAGCAGCTTCATCAAGGACACTTACAACCTTCTCTAAGTCCTTGGAATTCCCCAGTGTTTGTTGTAAAAAAAAAAAAAAATCTGGAAAATGGAGGATGTTGGCTGATTTAAGAAAGGTGAATGAACAGATGGAAACTATAGGAACTCTTCAGCCTGGACTTCCATCTCCTATTCAATTGCCTAGAGAATGGCCTCTTTGGGTCATAGATATTAAGGCTTGTTTCTATTCTATCCCTCTGGATAGGGAGGATATGAAAAGATTTGCCTTTTCAGTGCCCAGCATGAACTTAGCTGAGCCTTATAAAAGATATGAATGGACAGTTTTGCCACAGAGAATGAAAAACAGCCCCACTATGTGTCAAATGTATGTTGTTGCTGCTCTTGCTCCAGTAAAAAAAACATTTCCAAAAGTTATGCTATTCCATTATATGGATGATATATTGGGATGTGCACCTGAGGAACAAATGTTAGAAGTATGTCTACAAAAGATCATAGAAACACTAAGGAATTTTAAATTGTACATAGCTTCAGAAAAAAATTCAAAGACATGCTCCTTTTCAATATTTACGATATGAAGTATACCCTAAGGTGCTTACAGCACAAAAACTGTCCTTAAGAACAAAGAAGCTAAACACCTTAAATGATTTTCAGAAATTGATAGGAGATAACCAATGAAAGCCAGTGTTAGGCTTGACTACCTATTAGTTACAATCATTATATGACATTTTAAGGGGAGACAGTGCTTTAAATTTACCACACCAGCTTACAAAAGAAGCTCAAGAGGCTTTGAGAAAAGTTGAACTAGTTTTATCCAATGTGGTTGAAAGAGACACTCAAAAATCCTTGGAAATATCAGTTTTGCCACACAAGAGGCACCCAGAGCAGTCCTTCATCAAGGAGACAGTGTGATAGAGTGGGTGAACGTCCTGGCACAATCAGAACAAAGGCTTACTCCTTATCCAGTGCTTATGGCTAGAATTTTATTAAAGGCCATTAAGCAAGCAGTACAATTATCTGGGACAAGACCTGACAAGATATAAACCTTTTATACTAATACACAAATTAATATGTGCTGTGAGACTATCCCAGAGTGGCAAATTTTATTAGCCATAGCTCCAAATTTTACACACGGGTCTCCATTAAAGATAACCAGACTTATTACATAATTAGCGATGGATTCTTGAAGAAAAAGTTTCTAAAGTTCCTCTTAAAGGACCATCTATTTTTACAGATGCATCAAAACACAATATTTGTGCTGTATACTCTCATGACTTAACTATAAAGAGAGTAGTCAGAACTCCTTTTCAGTCCATTCAGCAGAATGAATTGTATGTGATCATTCTAGCTCTTACTTATTATCCAGGAGACATAAATATATCTGATTTGGCTTATTCAGTAGATGTGGTACAAAGAATTGCCGTAGCCCCAATAAAATTTATATCCTCTAATATATATCAGCTCTTTAAGAAACTTCAAGAGCAAGTGAGAAAGCATCCAGATAAGATTTATATTTTGCATGTCCACTCTCATAGTGACTTCCAGGTCCCATTTTTTATGGTAATTCAAGGGCAGATAGTCTTCTAACTATGTTTGTCAATACTCCTTTATTCCAAGAAGCGCAGGCATCTCATTCTAAATATCATCAGGCTGCTCGAGCTTTATGTTTACAATTTGGAATAATAAGAGAGGAAGCTAGGAGCATAGTAAAAGACTATACGTCTTTCATTCCTTTCCACTTCCTCCAGGGAAGAACCCTTGTGATTTGAGACCTAATGAAATCTGGCAAATGGATGTGACCCATTATAAATCTTTTGGTCATCTGTCTTTTATCCACATTGTGGTAGACACCTTTTTAGGATTCACTTTTGCAATACCAGCAACAAAAGAGACAGCCCCAGTGGTCACTGAATTCCTCACACAAGCATTTGCCATTATGGGTGTGCCACAAGCAATAAAAAACAGACAATGGTTCTGCATATGCTTCCAAACATTTGGCACACTTTTGTGCACAGTATAAGATTTTACACACCACTGGCATATCCTTTAATCCTCAAGGACAGGCAACAGTAGAGAGGAGAAAAAGAGACATTAAGACGCTCCTCCAAAAACAAAAGAAAGGGGGAGCCACAGGTAACCCTAGAGAACTTCTAAATCTAACCCTTTATACTATTAACTTCTTGATTTTTGACAAAGATGCACTGGCTCTGGCAGACAGGTTTTATAACCCATCGGAAGGGCAGTGTCCAGTGCGAGCAGCTCCACTATCTTTAGATAATCACCAGATGATGTGGAGAGACCCAGAAAGTGGTGAATGGAAGGGATCAGATAGGCTAACTGCTTGGGGGAGAAGGTTTGCTTGTATTTCTACAGGTGGAGAAGGAATCAGATGGGTGCCAATGAGCTGTATTGGCCTTGTCCATTGCACAGAGACAGAGCAGACCCTTGAAATGAAGGAGAAAACCCAAGAAATATCGGGTGGTTCTATTGCTGATTGTGCTCACCATTGAAAGAGCATGGCAGTTATGGCATTTGACTCATGGACATTGAAAATTGTTGGACTTCAAAATCCTCAGGAATCATTAGATTCTCTGAGACATAAGATTGTTGTAGGACTTGAAAACCCTCATTAATCATTGGATTCTCTGAGAAATGATAAGATTGTTACAGGACTTCAAAATCTGTTGGAATCATTGGATTCCCTAACACATAAAAAGACTTTTGCAGGACTTCAAAAACTTGGGGGATCATTCGATTCCCTGACATGTGAAGCAATGGACAATAGATTGGTTTTGGACTATCTCTTAGCTGCTGAAGAAGGTGTATGTGTGACTGCTGTTTACATACCCTCCTTCTAGGACTTCTGACAATCTTTTACAACACTATGTAGATTTATATTGTTTGTTATACCACTACTTGCATGTACAATTCATGTTTGTTACACCACATCGAGCCTGCACTGACTGAGGGGAGGGTCACGAATTGCCTCTGCGTTATTGCTATGTGCTTGTGTAATACCTCCCATGCTGATGGGTTTGTGCATAATAAGACCCTTCAGCCCAGAAACCCGCTAGCAAACCTCACTTCCCTTTGGTGCTTTTCATCTCCCTTTCTGAGATGTCAGGGAGGGCATGATCATCTCCTTTTTAGTGCTTTGACCTCTCTTCCTGAGAAGTCAGGGAGTGTGTGATCACCTCCCCTTGGGGGCTCTGACCTTCCTGGGGAGTCAGGGATGGCATGACCACCTGTATTCTAAAACAAAAGAAAGTGGGAGATGTAATGGGCTGAAGCTCGAGTTGATGCACTGAGGTCCCAAGCACATGAGGCTAAATAGTAATTGGACCATACTCTATTAATATATATGCTTGGAGAAAGAATGATCCCTGCCCACTCTTTGTGCAAGTCCTGATGTATTGTATAGGAAATGACGATTTTGGTGGGTGGAGGCTGAGGGGCAGGAAGAGAGGCAGGAAGAGACTGCTGGCTGGCTTCTTGTCGCAGCTGCTCACATTGCTATTGTGTTCCCCTTTCACCTCTGCTGTCTGGGTCCTGTCACAGCTGCCCATATTGCTATCACAATCCCCCTTCACATCAAAAAGAATAAAGATTGATGATTTTCCCTTAACCTGAATTCCTGACTCTGGCTGATTTTAAAATACGGTCATCACAGGTAATGACAGAAAACAGATCTGAGAAATTAAAGAGATGAAATGAGAAATAACAATTGACAGAGATAAGACTAAAAAAATAAATCCAACATTATAGGGAGGGTAATGGTTGAAGAGTAGTCAGGAAAAGAATATATAATGAGCTAGAATTAGGCATATTGATTTGGAAGTACAGTTGTTATCAATTTTTGGAAAAGTTCTATAGGCAAGATGTGATGTTAGAATTCAGAAGAATGATCAACAGTACCTTGAAATGTAAATCTGGTAATCATCTGCATGAAGTAGAAAAATCTGTGAGAGTAAAGACAATGTCAATGTGTAAAGAGAAAATATAAGAAAGTTGATAGGGAGATTGAGAGGGCAAAAAGAAGACAGTAAAAAAAAAAGCAGTTAAGTATAATACCTTGAAGCTAAAAGATGAAATAATATCCTGTATGAAGGGAAGGTTAAAAAACATTTTGAAAGCTGCAGGAAACACAAGAAAGATAGGGCCCCCCAAAAAAGATCTTTGAATTTAATGATTAGGAAATTTTGATGACCTTTGAGAGAGAAATTTCAGTAGTTGTAGGAACAGAAACTCTTTTGCAAAATATTGAAGACAAAGTAGTCAGTGAAGTAAAGAAATCAGGTGTAGACCCTTGCCTTTCAATCAGTGAAACTGTTTTCTGGATGGATTGGATTTATTTTAATTTATTGGGAATTTGTTTTAATAGTTGGGGAGATGTGTACTTGTCTCTTGGAAGAGAAGAAGGAACCAATGATGAATTGGAAATTGAGGACTCGAGAAAAATGAGATGACTACTGGATCAAGGCTTGAAAAAAAAAAGGGATGGGGAGTTCCAAGACAGGACCTGGTATATTATAGGCACTAAATAAGTTCTTTTTATTGATTTAATTGATTGGGATTAAAAGGATGAGTAGAAGGATTAGAATTAATGAGAAATAGATATAGCTTCTGTGAACTGAGAAATAAGAGGAGATGTAGCATTGTAAAATAATGAGTGTATGAGATGGAATTAGGAGAGAACTCACTATAGATGGCCTCAATTTTCCTGGCAAAGAAGGATGTTGGAGTGGGGATATATACTGTTAGATAAATGTGGTATTCTACAAGAAATAGAATTTTGAATCAGGTTTGAAATATCTGAGTAACATAAAGTACACTTGAAAAGATATAAATAAAACAACTTGAAATTAAGAGTATTAAGTCTGCCTCTAATAATCTCTGGATCCTTGAACAATTGGGCTTTGGGTCCTTATGTAACAGATGAAGAAGATGTTGAGTTAGGCTATGTTCAAGGTCCTTTTAACTTAAATATTTCATGGAGAGAAGCAAATTACTATTAATATTGAGGACTACTGGAGTTAAGGATAATGCAGAGAGAGTGCAGGGAATAGTCCTTGGGTTTATATTATAAGAAATTGCTGCAGTCATATGTGAATAAAGTTATTTTAGGACATGAGTAATTAATAAGGAAGGTGACAGGGCCATGACAACATTAGCATTTGATTTCTCACCTTCAGGCTGAGTGTGGTTTCATGATATTTCTTTATTTTGAAATCAGTATTTGATTTTTGCTACGTGGACAATGAAATTGGATGAATTTGTTTCTGCATCTATTTTTATTGCTTGGTTATTTTGGGGGCATGAGTGTTTTATGATTTAATTTGTCTATGAAACTCTGGCTGAAGAAACACTACTGATGTAGACCTGTAATTTATCTATAATTTGTAGTCTTCAAGAATTTTCTTTGGTATTGATCAGCTAAGTGACTTGTCCATGGCCAAAGAACTAGTGTGAATAAAGGATAGGGCTTGATTCTTGATTTTCAGCCAGCTCACCACTCTACTTCTTGTATCTATTTTAAGAATCTAAAAGGATGTTCATTAAAAAAAAAAAAAAAAAAAAAAACTTGATAATCTATTTATCAGTAGTCACAGTGATGGACATCATTGTAACATTTCCTCTTTAGAGAACTGAAAACAGTTTTTTTTTTCTGTCTCACTGTATCCCATTTCAAAACTTCTAGAGAATAACATAGTTATGTTCCAGAATACTGGTTTGTACCATACTGTTAAAGCTAATATTACTTGAGTTGATATTGCTGATTGAGGAATTCTTGAGCTGGATTTCTGATCCGTTAGCAGAACATTTAGAAAACAGAATAGAATGTATTTGGAACCATGAACTTGCATTTTTAATTTTTTTGAGCTACTTTCTATCCCTGTTATTCTTTGATACAAGAAAATGTAAAAACACCCATGGCCTTGCTATTTTTGTTAGCTCTGGTTTAAATTAGAAATGTTATTCTTGCTTTTGTTCATTGTAATATGCCCAAGCATTAATTTGCTTTGGATTTCTCTTGTATAATTTGATTCTCCCCCCTGTGAAGTTTAAAGCTTTGCCCTTAACCTTGTTTAATTCCTTTGGGGGAATGGAAGGCAGGGAGGAAGTATTGTGGAATAGAGAATAATTTGCTATTATCCTACAGATGTTGATGTGAAATGATACTTCATTAAATTCTGTGATCAGGACATGAGCCTGGCACATGAATAACCAGAATGAGAGCAATGCTATTATGTTGCCTAAGGGGGGCATTTGCCTTCCAAGTTATAAATTATCTAAATGTTCAGAATTTGAAAGATGGGATTTCATTGGGTGCCTATTACAGAGATAAGCAGAAATGATTTGGAGAAAGTTCAGTTATATAGATTATAAAATGGCCCACCAGGAGCATGGGATTACAATACTATTTGAGTGGTAGATAGATGAATAAGTGCATTGTTAATCATTCTAGAGAGGATTTAAGTAGGTTCAGATCAGCAGGCAGTACAGAGAAATGCAAAAGTCACCCATATTTGCAATAAGATTTTTTCTGTCTTAGTGCAAATCCCTCCTGAAAAAATATTCCTTCAGGGTCCATGGTCTTATCTGGAGCAGAATGTTACCAGAAGATGGATGATGAATGTAAATAGGAAAAGGTATAGCAACTTCTCAAATACAGAAACTAAAATCCCATCTTCATGTTTCTTCAAGTCCTCATTCAAGCCATTTTTAACTCCTTATGTAATGCCTTAGATTTCACACTTTAATTCAAGAATTAATCTGTTTCCTTCAGACTTTTCATTATTGCTCCTTTAAATAGTTCCATTTTCTGAAAGGCTTTCCTTATTTCAAATATATCAAATAAATGAAAATATCATTTTTTAAAAATATATGTTGAGAGTATAAAATATTACTTTTAAAATAAGCTTTTCATTGTGTAGAAGCAAGTGCTACAGTCTCATTAAATCATTAAAAATGATTACTGAATTTAAAATGCACCTATATTTACCCAAATTTGACTTAGATACATTGTTATCAGACCATTCTCTTTTTCTAAAGTAGCTAGAGGCATAATTGGTGAGCATTTTTTCAATAAACATGATTACATGACTAATATACATGACAATTTATTTTTCAAACAGAAAAAAAATAGTTTATATTTGACAAGGTGGCAGGGGATATAAGAAGTACATAAATGAATATACTATATGATATAAACTTGTGAGGACAAGGAAAAAATTCTCACCTCGTTTGAGAAGGTAAAAGCATTTTCATCTAGGAAGGTCAGAGAAGACATCCTGGAAGAAATGGCATAGAAATTGAAATTTGACAAAGAGGATTCTAAACAACAGAACTAGGACTGCTCAAGATATTCCAAAACTGGAGGAGAAATAGGATATGAATTGGATTTATGATAATCCCAAATTTCATCAATGTAAGTAACTTCTGTAAATACATGTCAGAACCTTTTCTGTAATTTATAGCTTTAAAGATTATTGTCTAGAATACTAGGAAAGTTAGATGATTTGATCAGACTTACAGACACACATAATCCCATCTGATGAGAAAATTGTGAAAAGGAAGAATTTGAAATTTTAGTCAAAATATACAAGGCTGGGAGGGAAAAAGTAAAGAAAAGGGAAGAATAGCTGATAAAAGGAAGGATAGATTGGTGAGGAGAGAAAAGATGAAAAGGGAGAAAAATATAAACAATAGGAAACACACATACTATTCATAACTGTGAATATGAATTGAATGAACTCTTTTTAAAAACAGAAGCAGATAGCAGAGAAGATTAAAAACTAGCATCTTACAATATGTTGTTCATAAGAAGCATATTTGAAGCAGATATACACACAGAGTAAAGACAAAGTAAAACTGGAACAGAATATATTATGATTAATCTGAAACAAAAAGAAAAGAAAACAAAAACAGAGGTAGCAATTCAGATATCTAACAAAAAAAAAAAAGCAAAAAATAGATCCAAGTACAAGAAAAAAGAAAGGAAACTTTATCTTGTTAAAGGTACCATAGACTGTTTATTACCAGTACTAAACATATATGCACTAAGTTGTTTGGCATCCAAAATTTTAGAGGAGAAGTTGAGTTAAAGGAACATATAAACAGCAAATAGTTTTGCTATTTATTTGCAATAGTATTTGCTATGAGTGGGAAGCCTCAATCTTCCATTTACAGAACTAAATAAATCTAACCATAAAATAAACAAGAAAGAAATTAAGGAGGGGAACAGAATTTTAGATGTCAGATATGATTGATCTCTGAAGAAAACTGCAGAGTTATAGGAAGGAATATATCTTTTTCTCCGTAGTACATAGTACTTACTCAAAAATCGACCATATTTTAGGACATAAAACTCTCACAATCAAATGCAGAAAAGTTGAAATATTAAATTCATTCTCTTCAGATTATGATGAGATAAAAATCACATGTAGTAAAGAGTTGTGGAAAGATAGACAAAAAATAAATTTGAAACTAAATTACCTAGTCTTACAGACTGAGTATGTCAAACACCTAATCATAAAAATAATTAAAATTTCATCTGAAAGAATGACAATAATGAGACAAAATATAAAAATTTATGAAATGAAAGCATTTCTTAGGGGATATTATGTTTCTCTAATGGCCTCTGTTAATTAAAAAGACAAAGAAATCAATGATTTGGGAATGAAACTAAAAAGCTAGAAAAAAGGAACAAATTAAAAATATCAAATAAATAACAAATTAGAAATTCTGAAATTCAGGAAAGATTAATAGAAACTGAAAATAAGAAAACAATTTAGTTAAGTAAGATAACTAAGAGTTAGCTTTATTTAAAAAAAAGTAAAAAAGATAAAACATTTGTTAATTTTATTTTTTAAAAAATCAAATAAAATTAGTGGTATCAAAAATGAAAAGCTTGAATTCACCACAAATGAAGAGCTAATTAAAGCATGATTATGAGCTTTTTCTTCCAACTGTATGCCAAACAATATGCAATCTAAGTGCAATGTATAAAAATTTACAAAAATATAAATTGACCAGATTAACAGAAAAAAAAATAAAACAATAAATTATCCCATTTTAGAAAAAAGATCTCCCTAAGGAAAAAATAATCTCCATTTGTAATCCAGATGACTTACAAGTGAATTATACCAAATATTTAAAGAACAATTAATTCCAATACTTTATAAGTTATTGGAAAAATACGCAAAAAAGGCATTCCACCAAATTCATCTAATGGCACAAACATATTATTGAAACCTAAAGCAGGAAGAACCAAAACAAAGAAAGGTTGGTGAAACCAATTTGCCTAATGAATATTGATGCAAATGAATTAAAATGTTATCAAAGAGATTATAGCCATTTATCATGAGGTTAATATATTATGAGCAGATAAGATTAGTACCAGGAATGCTTAGCTGATTAGGAAACCTATCCTAATTTTCAAAATTAACCATGTAAATAAAAAAAAAAAACTATCAGAAATCCTAAGATTATCTCAATAAATGTAGAAAAGGCTTTTAAAAAATACATCACCAATTCCTGTTAAAAACGTTAGAGAGTATAGAAATAAATGGAGCTTTCTTAAAATGCTAAGCAGCGTCTATCTGAAACTATCAGTAAGCTTTTAATATAATAGTAATAAACTAGAATCCTTCCTAAGAAGATCAGGAGTGAAACAAGGATACCTTTCATCTCCACACTTATTTAATATTATACCAGAAATGTTAACTTTAGAAATAAGAGAAGAAAAAGAAATTGAAGGAATTAAATTTAGCAATAAGGCAATAAAATGATCCCTCTTTGCAGGTGAAATTATGATGTACTTTGACAATCTTAGAGAATCAGCTAAAAAACTATTTGAAACAAGTTTAGCAACATTGCAGGATATAAAATAAGCTCATATAAAGCATTAGCCTTTTACATATTATTGATAAATCTCAGCAAGAAGAGATAGAGAGACTCCCTTTAAAATAACTATACATAGTATAAAATATTTGGAAGTCTATTTTCCAAGATAATCCCAGGCACTTTATAAACACCATTACAAAACATTTTTCATACAAATAAAGTCAGATCTAAACAACTAGGAAAATATCAATTGCTCATGGGTAGAGAGTGCTAATTTAATAAAAATGACAATTTTACCTAAATTAATTTACTCAATGCCATACCAATCAAACTACCAAAATCCTTCACAGAAGAATAAAAATAATAATAATAATATTCATCTTGAATAACAAAATGGCAAGATATTAAAGGATTTATAGAAAAAAATGAAATGGAGTGAGGCCCAGCTGTAATCAGATTTAAAATTATAATATAAAGCAACAATCATCACTACCATTTGTTACTGGCTAAGAAGTAGAATGGTGAATCAGCGGAATAGATTAGGTGCACAAGAAACAGTACTAAATTTCTACAGTAATCTAATTGTTAAGAAAAGCAGATCTCCAGTTTCTGGAATAATACGTCAGTATATAACAAAATTTCTAAGAAAACTAGAAAACAGTAGGACCAAAATTAGGCACAGATCAATGTCTCACACTATTTTCCAAGGTAAGGTCAAAATGGGTACATTATTTTGACATAAATGGTGTCAACACAAGCAAATTAGGAAAGCAAAGCATAGTTTCCCTGATAGAGCTCTGAAAAAGGGAAGAATTTATGACCAAACAAGAGATGGAGAACATTTGAAATGCAAAATGGATAATTTCAATGACATTAAATTACAATTTTTTTGCAGAAACAAAACCAAAGCAACCAAGATTAGAAGGAAAGTAGCAAACTGGGAAACAATTTCTGTAGCCAATGTTTCTAAGAAATAACTGCTATCTCACACATATAAAGAACTGAATCAAATTCATAAGAATACAAGTCACTTTCCAGTTAATATAAGTGAACAAAAGATATGAATGTGTGGTTTTCAAATGAAGAAATTATAGCTGTCTATATTTACATGAAAAAATGCTCTGTCACTATTGATTAGAGAAATGCAAATGAATACATTGAGTTCAACTCACACCTATTAGATGAGATAATATGACAGAAAAGGAAAATGATAAATGTTTATGTGGAAATTTTTTAAAATAAATTCATTGTTGTTGGAATTGTGAACTGATCCAAGGTTTCTGGAGAACAATATGGAACTATTCTTAAAGGTCTATAAAATTGGACATACATTTTGATTTAGCAATGCCACCACTAAGTCTATATCCAAAAGTTTATTAAAAAATAGAAAAGGAGTTATGTGTTAAAAAAATGTTTATAAGCAGCCCTTTATGTGGTGGCAAAGAATTGAAAATTTGGGGTATACTCATCAATTGAGGAATGGATGAACAAATTTGTTATTTACAGGCATTGAAATACTACTTTACTATAAGAAATGATGAACAGTCAGATTTCAGAAAAAAACATGGAGAGACCTACATGAACTAATGCTGAATGGTGCTAAGCGGAACTAGGGCAATATTTTAATCAGTAATAGCAACATTATGTTATGACTATGACTGACTTAGATCTTCTCAGAAATACAGTGATCCAAGACAATTCCAAAAGACATGTGTTGGAAAATACTATCTACATCTAGAGAAACAATTATAAAGTCTGAATTCAAATCAAAGCATACTATTTTCTCTTTTTTTCTGACTTTTGTGGTTTTTCCTTTTTATTCTTTTTTTTTCACAACATAACTAATGTGGAAATATGTTTATGTAATTGTACATATTAATCTATTATCAGATGACTTGGTATCTTGGCAAAGAAGAAATGGGAATAAGAGAGGGATAAAAAATTGAAACAAGTCATATAAAAATAAATGTTGAAAAGTATCTTTACATGTAATTGAAAAAATACTAATTATAGAAGAAAAAAAGAGCAAATTGTCAAGAAAGTTAATTGGAGAGATGGCTAGCATTTAGGATTCTATTATAATCATTTAGGCAGAAGATCATGAGCTATTAGAGGTACCAAGTATTCCAGAGTAATAGTAGTATGAGGGAAGGGAAGAAGAACAAAAATAATTTTGTGATGTTTTGTTTTATTTTTATCTTTCTTGGCTTCCATAGTGTTTTGTTAAGTGCATATTATCCAGTAGATACTTCACAAATTTTTTGTTGATTGATTATTATAAGGTTTCTGGAGAACATACTTTATTATAGCCAGCCTACCATCAAAGATACCTCTCACTATTCTCATAAAGTTTTTGAACATAAATAGGATTATAGATTTAATAAAATTATTGAGTATAGATAAAATAGTTTATGTAATATAAATATAAGTATAAGTATAAATGAGCTTGTAGATTTGATAAGAAAATCCTGATCAATTAAAAAAACTTTTTTCATTCAATATTGTTTTTTCTTTTAAATATGTTTACTCTTTCTCATTGCCAGCATCATTGTATATTACTAGTACAGACCTCTTTTATTTATATATAATCTCATCCAGTTGTCTTGTAATTTTTGTTTTCCACAATGCAACATTTACTTTTTCTAGAGCACATCATACATGGATTACAAATTTAGATGAGACTTTTACTCAAGTAAGTCCCATGCAATGCAGACAAAAATGCTATCAGAATCAAAGTAATACAATAAATAGCAATTTTCATTTCCTAGAAAAAAGATTCAGAAGCTGATTCTACTCTTCTTTCTTGTGAAGGAAAAATATCCTAGAGAAGAATTTTTGAATTGGGGCAATGGATTATTTTAGAAGTAAGGGAGTACATGCAGCAATAAAATAAGTGATTTCCTAAACTGAAGTATTTTCTGAATGCTGAAGATTATCTGGAAGTGCTTTTTAATTCAAGACTATCTGGAATCCAGAGGCAGAAACATATATCAGGAGGAAATGGATTCCTCAAATTAAGAGAAAGAAGTTGGGCAGCAAATGGATATTCTAATCAGAGTTTTTATATAATGAAATAATTAAAATGAAATCAAAATAACTAATTAGGAAGAAAAAGATTGATTTCCACTCAATATTCCTTTACGTCATAAAACTTGTTTTAGTTAAACAAATGTTTGTATTAGTTATTATTGATATTTAGCCAATTTAACAAATAACTATAGCTATAAAAATTTTAAAAACTATATATTAAACTATATTTAAAAACCTATATATTAAAACTGTAATTTTTTAAAGACAACTTTCAACTTGTATAGATCATGAAATTAATCTGATCCAAAATTCTTATTTTATTATGAGAAATTGCAAGTTGAATGATGTTTGATAATCATATACCTCTTAGTTATATTGTAAATGATAAATTTAGTATATATAGAGAGAAAGGCCCTGAAATCCACTGTGGTTCATAAGGCAATTCTAGTTGAATCCAAGGGAAACATTTGACATTTTATTTCGAATGACAGAACAGATTTGGATAGCTATATTATATCAAGGAAACAGATCTATACTTCAGGTTGCTTTCTGGACTTAAATAAATTCTTTTTTTTCAAGGAATTGGTTTTGCTTGGTCTGGACCTGTAAATTTATTTGGTTTAGGGATTATCTAGTGAAGAGACTACCCTTTGTCATAATAGTCAGCAAATGCTCAGCACCTTAAATTCTTAGAAGGTTGCTTGGAACAATCCCATAGTTAATAGGATTCAGGTGAACTTTAAGTTAGTTTTCCCGAACTGTAAGACTTGCTCTCTTTCTATCAAGTCAAATGTTATGTAAACACACAAACATTTTGCAAACTTCTAAGAAAATGATTTCTTTACCTGGATCTCCTGTTGTATTAATCCACTCATAAAATAAATATTGATGTGTTTGGGCAGCATATTTTATCTATTTTTATATTAAATTATTTTGTACAAAGAGAGTGTCCAAAAAGTACAAGGGATTAATTCCTTATTTTTACAGCCCACTTATTTTAGTAAATCTAATAATTGCAATATGAAGTAATTGAGATCAACTTATAATTATTTAATATTTTTATTTAGTAAACATTAGGTATATACTTTTGGTGATATAATGTGCTATTTATAAGAAGGGAAAGAGAAAGATGAGATGTGGCTTTTCCTTCAAGGAAATTGTAATCCAGTAGAGCTAATAAGTAATATAAATAAATATCTTTAATTGTAACTAGAATATGTTAAGAGAAAATGACAATTAAATAGAATATATTTAAAGAGAATGTTGACAAAAAGACTCCGTCTAAACAATACTTATAGTTTTGACATACATAGTAAGATGAAGAAAAATTTCATCTCAGTTTTTCCTGACTCCAGACCTGGCATTCTATGCACAGCACTACCTGGTTGTCCCAGAGAAACATTATAACAAACGTTATTTCAATTAGACATTTCCTATAATATAATACGGTCACTGTCCGTGACGCATGAACTGATACAAGATGAAGTGAGCAGGACTATGGAAACAATATGCACAATGACTACAACAATACAAACTGAAAAAAAAATAGCCACAAAAGAATATTAACATTAGGAACTTATCAAGAACAATTTTGCCTCCCCACATAATATAAAATAACTGCCTGTACTGTTTTGCAGAGTTGGAGTCCCATGGTTGTAGAATATTAATATAGCTTCTATCTTATTCAATTCATTGCTTGATTTTATGGAATTTTTTTCTTTCTCCTTTCCATTTAAAAATTATGATAAGGGACTCTCAGAAAGGGTCTTAGGGAGAAGGAAATATACAGGAAGAAATCTAGGAAATAAAACAAAAGTTAAGTATAAAATCTCTTTTATAAAAGAAATGTAATTGATACAGGGACAGTGACCGTATTATATTATAGGAAATGTCTAATTGAAATAATGTTTGTTATAATGTTTCTCTGGGACAACCAGGTAGTGCTGTGCATAGAATGCCAGGTCTGGAGTCAGGAAAAACTGAGATGAAATTTTTCTTCATCTTACTATGTATGTCTCTCAGCAAGTCACTTAACTAGTTTGCCTCTATTTCCTCATCTGTACAATGAACTGGAGAGGGAAATTGCAAACTATGCCAGTTTCTTTACCAAAAAACACAAAAGGGGTCACATTATTGAGCAAATGTTTCTCAACTTTTGTTCAGAATTTTCTTCCCCAAATGAGGAGATAAAAGAATAATAAATGGCAGTTACATGTTTTAAATTTTACAAAACATTACTATTGACTTAATCTATATAAGAACCCTTCAAAGTAGTTTTGTTTGTTTTTTGGGGGGTATTGAATGGCAGGACCAGACCTGTGATTTCATTGGAATAGAGAAATTCCAAAGAGAATACTTCCCTATGACAAAGCAAATAAATTTGTTTTGCTTATCTTTGGAGAGTTCCTTGGGATTGTACCTTTCCAACATCACATGGCAAATGTTATAGCACAACTTGTACCCAGATTTTTTTACTCAGAGGCTACCTGTAAGATGATGATGATGATGATGATGATATTTAATTTTTATTTCCATATTATATATTATTGAAACTAATGGTCAGAAAGATTAAGTGGTTCTTCTATATTCATACAATTAATAAATATCAGAGACCAAATATCAAAGAACTAATAAAAATCCGAAGACCCAAGTCTTCTTGATTCGAGGCCACCAAGCTACCAGTATGCCAAACTATCCATGTACAATTATATGCAATCAAAGTTGCAACACAATTGCATTAAAATTTTATCTAAAAGATGTAAAAAGATGTACAAATGTGTTTTTATATTAGAAGAATTGTTATGACAGAAATGACAGAAACAGGGATATTGCTATACTTGGAATTTAATTTCCAGCCAGAAATTTTATAATCTATATTATTCTTTTTTCTTCTTTGGAATAAGGAAACAGAGGACATATTTCAAGTACAATTCATTCATCCTCCAATTGATTTAAAAGTGCATTGTGCATTATTAAAAGTCTCACAAATGAGCAGTGGTAATAAAAAAATAAAAATGTGAGGACAGTTTCATCAATTTCTTAATCTAGTCTTTTTCTCCTAGGATATTACAATGCATATACTTCTATCTCTTAGTATGAAATATAATATTCAGATACAATTTTCCAGTCTCAATATAGTCTATTGATATTTTGAAGTCATTTTCTCTTTAAGTTACTGCTAAACTGAGAAAGCAGAGATAACAGAAAAATAACCCTCTGTCTTGTATTGCAAGACTTTCCTATCAAAACATGCTATCTCCCTCCCAAAAAAACCCCAAACCTCAACCATATAAAAATTAATTTGTACTATAACCTTAGTAATTTTTATCATATACATTCTCTGGCATTTACTCCATTTTATGTTTCCCATATTCTGCTAGCCTTTCTTGCTCAACCCTATCTATTTTCTTTTTCTGCTACTTATAACATTAACTTATAGTTTATCTTTTCCAATCTTATTTTAGCCTCTCTGGTATAAGCAATAATTCTTTTTAGCTCTTGGATTGTGAATATTCCAAAGAATAGCTCTTATTTCTGGAGTATATAGCCAACTTTTCTTAGGAATGGAAATGAAACATTCTGTGGATTCTTGAGTGGTTTAAGATATTTAATTAATAATGAATGGAAGAAATGAAAAAATGTAGAGTTTTTAAAGACAATTTTGATTGTAAAAATCAATGTTTAATATAGCATGCATAATTTTAATAAATAGTTACTCTAAAAGAGAAAATGGGAGATAGAATTCAAAAGTGCAATGATTAAACAAAAATATTAAATTTAAATATACCATAATTTGAAGAAAACTTAAGGTTAAAATACAGAATTGGTCTTAAAAAACAGTAAGACAATTTATAAGCTATTTCAATCTCAGAAAAATAATGAGACAAATTCTGAACATTATATGTCAGATTATGTAATAATCTCTTTCAGAAAAAGATGTCAGAGTATAGCTTAATATAATTCCCATGAGTCTGTAAGAGAAGGTCAAGTTTAGGTCACCCAAAAATAATGATAGGGACCATGCAAATCAGATTAAACTTCATAAAAGGAAAGTCCTTCTATCACTGTAGCTTAAAACTTTATTGAAACTTACAGTTTTAAATAATGTGTAGAGATCAGAAATATTAAGATATTAAGTTATTTTATCTATATACCACAATCTGTGTTTATCGGAAATGATAAAACTAAATATGTTTCCTTTCTTTTATGCTCCAACCCCCCACCAAGAAACGTAATTATTAATTGCAAAAAACTTTAATATTAAATGGAATCTTGCAAGCATTCAGGAAGAAGTACCTCATATACCAAAGAGGAAACAGTCTAAACTTTTAAAGATTATTTACGTACTATAAAAATGAAAGAAGAGACAGGAATATGATATTCTAAAAACCAAAAGAAATGAGATTATTTCTATGTTGTATGCACTTAAAATTTAAATTGGTTCAACAATTAAACAAATGTTTGTATTTAAAGTTAGGAAAACATTTTGATAATTTATATATAAAAATGAAAAAAAAATGTTTCAATACAAATTAATAAAAACAATTTTAATAGAGTTAAACAAATCTATCTAGTTCAATATAACAATCCCTTTGAGCCATGGAAGTAAGTGAGAAAAATGGAGGAGTATTATGAATTGTAATATTAATAGTTACAATATTTGTAGTAGTAAAGAGTAGAAAATATTATATGCCCACTAATTGGGGAATGATTAACACATTATGATATACAAATGAAGTGAAATGTTAAGCATTAACAAGAAATAAACAACATTTGGATCTATATGAAAAAATATGCATAAAATGATAAACAATGAACAAAATATAATTGAAAAAGAATATGCTCAGTTACTAAAACAATATAAAGACAATGTTAAAAGTCATTTAAAGTCAAGAGATAAAAGATATGATTGTTGGTTTTTAATCAGTGATAGATAATGCACATATTTTTTTCTATCAGTAAATTGAAACTAATAATAATGCAAAATATCTACCTGTCAATGGTAATTCATATATGAGGCTTATTTTTGCTTTATTTTCCTCAATTTGTAGTGGGTAAATTGTTTAATTTAAAGTACCTAATGGGCAAAGCCAAGATGATAGATGAACTCTTCCAACATTCTACTCCAAATAAGTTAAAAATAATATCTCAAGACAAATTTTGGAGCAGCATAGCCAATGAAAAGTCAATAAGATAATTTTCTGTCTTAAGAAAATTTAATAGGCTGGTAATAGGAAGCCCGTGACCCTTGTCTGTCCACAGCACACAAAACAATGTAGTGGAAGTTGTAGCAGCAACAGCAACAACAACAATAATTCTGGGAGATGTCAGCCTAGAGACAGTAAGAAGATAAGACAATTGGTCAAAAAGAGATTTCAAGGGAACATTAAATAGCATTGTTTGCATCTAGTACTGATCGGCAATTGTTGCCCATGTGGAATTTGGGGTAATAAAAACAGTATGGAGAGGAAGGAAAAGAGTGGAGAAAAAGAGCTCATTCAAAAGAGGAGTTCTCATTATAGTTCCAAAGCAGAGAATAGTGCAAGCCCAGGGGAACTTCAGGGGAAAAGGACCTTGCTGGGTAAAGACCAAATTGCAGGCCAAGAATCACCAAAATCTTGCAAATGCCCAATACTACATCAGAAAATAGCAACATGAAAAGTCTAATTCTTAGAGAAGTGCCTCCCCATTCCTAGGTTACCAGAGCACAACTTTATTTTAGATAAAGTTCATTTTTTAAAAGCTAGAAAATGAGTAAAAAACAACAAAATTAAAAGATTGACAGAAACATATCAAACATATAAAGGACTGCTTGCCATCTAGGGGAGGGGGTGGAGGGAGGGAGGGGAAAAAAATTGGAACAGAAACGAGTGCAAAGGATAATGTTGTAAAAAAAAAAAAATTACCCTGGCATGGATTCTGTCAATATAAAGTAATTATTAAATAAAAATTAAAAAAAAAAGATTGACAGAAAGCAAATAATACTGGTAATGAAAATCAAACCTAGAAGAAGGCATCAAGGAGGAAAAAAATAAGAAAAAGACCTAATTCTTCAAGAAATCACTAAGGGAAACTCCCCCAATATTATACAAACACAGGGAAAATACTCATTGAAAAAAATCTATCAATGACTTTCAGAAAGAAATCCCATGACGAAAATGACAAGGAGCATTGTTGTGAAACTCCAGAACTAAGTCAAGGAAAAAATGCTGTGAGATGCCAGACAAAAACAATTCAAATATCAAGGAGCCACAGTCAGAATTACTCAAGATTTGGCAGCTTCCACAATAAAGGATTGGAGGGCCTGGAATACCATATTCTGGAAGGCAAAGGATTTAGAATTACAACCAAGAATGAATTACCCAACAAGATCCAGCCGCATCTTTCAGGGGAGGTGATGGAGCTTCAATGAAATAAGAGACTTTCAAGCATTTCTTTTTTTTTTTTTTAATGAAAGCTTTTTAGTTTTCAAAACATATGTGTGGACAATTCTTGAACATTAGCCCTTGCAAAACCTTGTGTTCCAATCCCCCCCCCCCACTTCCCACACACCTTCCCCTAGATGGCAAATAGTCATGTTAAACATGATCAAAATATATGTTAAATCCAATATATGCGTTCAGATTTATACAATTATCATGCTTAATAAGAAAAATCCAATCAAACCAGTTTAAAAAAAAAAGGAGAAGCAAAACAAAATGCAAGCAAACAATAGCAAAGAGAATGAAAATGCAATATTGTGAACCACACTCAGTTTCCACAGTCCTCTCTGTGGATGCAGATGACTCTCTTCATGAATAAACAATTAGAACTGGTTTGAGTCATCTCATTGTTGAAGAGAGCCATATTCATCAGAATTCATCATTGCATTGCATAATCTTGTTGTTGCCATATATAATGATCTCTTGGTACTGCTCGTTTCACTTAACATCAGTTCATGTAAGTCTCTCCAGGCCTCTCTGAAATCATCCTGCTGGTTGTTTCTTACAGAACAATAATATTCCAAAACATTCACATACCATAATTTATTCAGCCATTCTCCAATTGATGGGCATCCATTCCATTTCCAGTTTCTTCCACTACAAAAAGGGCTATCACAAACATTTTTGCACATATGGGTCCCTTTCTCTCCTTTAAGATCTCTTTGGGATACAGGCCTAGCAGAGACACTGCTAGGTCAAAGGGTATGCACAGTTTGATAACTTTTTGAACATAATTCCAAATTGCTCTCCAGAATGGTTGGATCCGTTCATAGTTCCACCAACAATGTATTAGTATCCCAGTCTTCCCATACTCCCTCCAACATTGATCATTATCTTTTCCTGTCAAATTAACCAATCTTAAAGGTGTGTAGTGGTATCTCAGAGTTGTCTTAATTTGTATTTCTCTGATCAATAGTGATTTAGAACACCTTTTCACATAA
Source organism: Antechinus flavipes (assembly GCF_016432865.1). Lineage (NCBI taxonomy): Eukaryota > Metazoa > Chordata > Mammalia > Dasyuromorphia > Dasyuridae > Antechinus > Antechinus flavipes. Next base: position 355,526,875 of record NC_067401.1, on the reverse strand, counting down.
CTGGAAATAATTTCTTCATATTTTCTTAATCTAAAAATTGTCCGTTCATATCCTTTGACATTTATCAATTGGAGAATGGCTTAAATTCCTATAAGTTTGAGTCAATTCTTTATACATTTTAGAAATGAGGTTCTTATCAGAATCATTGAATGTAAAAAATGTTTTCCCAGTTTATTGCTTCCCTTCTAATCTTGTCTGCATTAGTTTTGTTTGTGTAAACATTTTTAGCTTATTGTAATCAAAATTATCTATTTTGTGATCAATAATGATCTCCAGTTCTTCTGTCCTCCTTCACAGTTTTGAGTGGTAAACTATCCTACATTCTACTAATTTGTTTAGAATGTAATTCTTTATGTCTAGATCATGAGCCCATTTCGATCTTATCTTAGTATACAGTATTAGGTATGGGTCAATGTCTCGTTTCTGCCATACTGGTTTCCAATATTCCCAGCAGTTTTTATTAAATAGTGAATTCTTATCCCAAAAGCTGGGGTCTTTGGGTTTGTCAAACAGTAGATTACTGTAGTCATTGACTATTTTGTCCTGTGAACCTAACCTATTCCACTGAGAGACTATTCTACTTCTTAGCCAGTACCAAATGGTTTTGATAACTGCTGCTTTATAATATACTTTTAGATCTGCTACAGCTAGGTCACATTCATTTGTATTTTTCATTAATTTTCCTTAAAATTTTTGACCCTTTATTTTTGTAGATGGATTTTGTTGTTATTTTTTCTTGTCAGTAAAATATTTTTCGGGGAGTTTGATTGGAATAGGACTAAATAAATAGATTAGTTGAGGTAGTATTGTCATTTTTATTATATTCACTCAACCTATCCAAGAGCACTTGGTATTTTTCCAACTGATTAAAACTTACTTTATTGTGTGGAAAGTGTTTTGTAGTTATGTTCATATAATTTTTGACTTTCCCTTGACAGAGAGATTCCCAAATATTTTATACTATTGACAATTATTTTAAATGAAATTTCTGTTTGTATCTCTTGTTGTAGGATTTTGTTAGTAATGTATAAAAATGCTGATGATTTATGTGGATTTATTTTGTATCCTGAAACTTCACTAAAGTTGTGGATTATTTCTAATAGTTTTTAACTTGATTATCTAGGGTTCTCTAAATATACCATCACATCATCTGCAAAGAGTGATAATTTAGTTTCCTCATTACCTATTCTAATTTCTTTAATCTCTTTTTCTTTTCTTATTACCAAAGCTAGCATTTCTAATACAATATTGAACAGTAATGATGAGGGTGGGCAATCTTGTTTCACCCCTCATCTTACTGGGAATGGTTCCAGTTTATACCCGTTACATATGATACTTGCTGATGGTTTTAAATAGATACTACTGACTATTTTAAGCTAAAGTCCATTTATTTCTATATTCTTTGGTGTTTTTAAAAGGAATGGATGTTGTATTTTGTCAAATGCTTTTTCTGTATCTATTGAATTAATCATATGGTTTAGTTATTGATATAGTCAATTATGCTAATAGCTTTCCGAATATTGAACCAGGTCTGCATTCCTTGTATAAATCCTACTTGGTCACAGTATATTATCCTGGGGATGACTTTCTGTAATCTTTTTGTTAATATTTTATTTGTGATTTTTGCATCAATATTCATTAGGGAAATTAGTCTATAATTTTCTTTATCTGTTTTCATCCTACCTGGTTCAGATATTAGTACCATGTCTATGTCATAAAAGGAATTTGGTAGGAATCTCTTTTTCCCTATTTTTCAAATAATTTACATAGTATTGGTGTTAATTGTTGTTTAAATATTTGGTAAATTCATCTGGCCCTGAAGATTTTTTCCTAGGGAGTTGATTAATAGCTTGTTCAATTTCTTTTTCTGAAATGGGACTATTTAAGTAATTTATTTCCTCTTCTGTTAATCTGGGCAATCTATATAGTCAAGGGCATTCCTAAGTGTGAAGGGGTGGATCAGTTCTCTGAAAGCCCCCACAGCTGTGAACCATAACACACTTAAAGGAATTGGAAACCAGCTTTTTCTGATGCAGATGTTGCTTGTGAATTGGGAATAAAATAAATTGGAGGCAAGAGAGAAGGGAAGAGAAATCAGAGAATGAAACTGCCTCTCAGTCTCCTTCTATCATGATAATCCTCTTGCAGGAAGAGATTTATTCTGCTGCTTAGAATTAGATCCCCAGCAGCCATTAGGAGGTGGCTCCCGTAACACTATATTTTTGTAGAGATTTCTCCATTTCACTTAGGTTATCAAATTTATTGGCATAAAGTTGGGCAAAAAACCCTCCTAATTATTGTTCTAATTTCCTTTTCATTGGGTGGATAGTTCTCCCTTTTCATTTTTGAGACTAACAATTTGATTTCCCTCTTTAATTTTTCTAATCAAATTAACCAAAGATTTATCTATTTTGCTGGTATTTTCATAGAACCAACTCTTAGTTTTATTTATTAATTCAATAGCTTTTTTACTTTCAATTTTATTAATCTCTCCTTTTATTTTTTAGAATTCCAAGTTTGGTATTTGATTGGGGAGTTTTAATTTGTTTTTCTAGCTTTTAGTTGCAAGCCCAATTCTTTGAGCTTCTCTTTATCTATTTTATGCAAGTAAGCATCTAGAGACACAAAAATTTCCCCTTATTACCACTTTGGTTGCATCCCACAAATTTTAGTATGTTGTTTCATTATTGTCATTCTCTTGGATGGAAGTATTAATTGTGTCTATGATTTGCTGTTTCACCCAATTGTTCTTTAGGCTGAGATTATTTAATTTCCCATTACTTTTTGATCTATTTCCCCTGGCCTTTTATTAAATGTAATTTAAATTGCATCATGATTTGAAAAAAAGACATTTTTATTATTTCTGTCTTTCTGCATTGGATTTTGAGGTCTTTATGTGCTAATATATGGTCAGTTTTTGTACTGGTTCCATGAACTGCTGAGAAGGAAGTGTACTCCTTTCTGTCTTCATTCATTTTTCTCCAAAGGTCTATGACACCTAATTTTTCTAGTATTCTATTTACCTTCTTAACTTCTTCCTTATTTATTTTGTTTTTTGATTTATCTAGTTGTGAGAGAGCAGGGTTGAGATCTTCCACTATTATAGTTTTGCTGTCTATTTCTTCTTGCAGCTCTCTTAACTTTTCCTTTAGGGATTTGGATGCTATACCATTTGGTGCATATATGTTTATTATTGATATTACTTCATTATCTATCATAGCCTTTAGCAAGATATAATTTCCTTTCTGATCTCTTTTAATTAGATCAATTATGGCTTTTTGATTGATTTAAGATCAGGATTGCTACCCCTGCTTTTTTTTTTTCACCTGAAGCATAACAGATTTTGCTCTGCTCTTTTACCTATACTCTATATATGTCAGTCTGCTTTAAATATGTTTCTTGTAAATAGCATATTGTACATTTCTGGCTTTTAATCTAGTCTGCTATCCCCTTCTGCTTTATGGGAGAGTTTCACCCATTCACATTTATGGTTAAAACTACTAATCCTGTATTTCCTGCCATCTTATTTACCCCAAATTATACTTTTCTCTTTCCTTTTCCCCTTTCCCTACTCCCCAGTATTTTACTTATAAGCATCACTTGCCTCAAGCAATCCTCCCTCTTTAAAGTCTCTCCTGCTTTGTTATATCTTTCCCTTACTATTACTTTTTTCCCTTCTTACCCTTTTTTTCCCCTAGCTTACCCCTTCCCTTTTCCACTTTCCTCTCCAGAGAAAGTTTCTCTGTGAAACCAAATATTTCTATTATTCTCTCTTTAAGCCAAATCTGATGAGAGTAAGATTCATACATATTCATCCCCCTCTTTTCTTTCCCTCAATTATAACAACTTCTCTTTGTCTCTTCCTGAGTTGTAATTTCCCTCATTTTATTTCCACTTTCCCTTTTTCCAGGACAATCCTCTAGTTTCTTTTTAAAATCATAACAGTAAAATCATATTATATATGCACTCTCTATGTATACCCATTACAGAGATACAGTTCTCAAGATTTCTTTTCTTTTTACCTTTTTATGCTTCTTTTGGGTTTTATATTTGGAGGCCAAATTTTTTGTTCAGCTCTAGTCTTTTCATCAGAAATAAATGGAATTCTCCTGTTTTATTGAATGTCCATTTTCTTCTCTGAAAGAAAATGTTCAGTTTAGCAGGATAGTTTATTCTTGGTTGCATTCCAAGTTTCTTTGCCTTTCACAATATCAGGTTCCAGGCCCTTTGATCCTTTAAGGTGGAAACTGCAAGGTCCTGGGTGATCTTTATTATGGTTCCTCGGTATTTGAATTGTTTCTTTCTTACTTCGCACAATATTTTTTTTTCTTAGTCTGATAGTTCTGAAATTTAGTCATGATAATCCTTGGAGTTTTAATCTTGGGGTCTTTTTCAGGAGGCATTGTTTCAATGACTATTTTACCTTCTGATTCCAGAACATCAGGGCAGTTCTCTTTGATGCTTTCCCAAAAAAATAATGTCTAGGCTCTTTTTTTTTCACCATGGTTTTCATGAAGTCCAATAATCCTTAGATTGTCTTTCCTAGATCTATTTTCCAGATCATTTATTTTTCCAAGTAGGTATTTTACATTTTCTTTTATTTTTTTCATTATATTTGGTTTTGCTTGACTGATTTTTTTAATAGAAGCTTTTTATTTAGAAAGCATATGCATGGGTAATTTTTCCAACATTGACTCTTGCATAATCTTTTGTTCCAAATTTTCCCCACCTTACCCCACCTCCCCTAGCTGGCACAATATATGTTAAATATGTTGAAATGCATGTTAGATCCAATATAAGTGTAGATATTTATACAATTATCTTGTTGTGCAAGAAAAATAAGGTCAAGAAAGAAGAAAAGGAAAAACTGAGAAAGAAAACACAATGCAAGGAAACAACAACAGAGATTGAGAATGTTATGTTGTGTTCCACACTTTGTTCTCATGGTTCTCTCTCTTGGGGTAGATGGCTCTCTTCATCACTAAACAAGTGGAACTGGTTTGAATCAACACAATATTGAAGAGAACCATTTCCATCACAATTGATCACTGTATAGTCTTATTGTTGCCATGTATAATGATCTCCTGGTTCTGCTCATCTCACTTAGGATCAGTTCATGTAGGTCTCCCCAAGCCTCTCTATAAATATCCTGTGGGTCATTTCTTATAGAACAAAAGCATTCCATCCCATTCATATACCATAATTTATTCAGCCATTCTCCAACTGATGGACATCCACTCAGTTTAGTTTCTTGCCACTACAAAGAGGGCTACCACAAACATTTTTGCACATGTGAGTTTCTTTCCTTTCTACAAGATTTCTTTGGGATATAGGCCCAGTAGGAACACTGTGGGTCAAAGGATATGCAGAGTTTGGTAATTTTTTGAGCTTAGTTCCAAATTGTTTTCAGGAATAGTTAGATTTGTTCATAGCTCTATCAGCAATATCAGTGTCCCAGTTTTCCCACATTCCCGCCAATATTCGTCATTATCTTTTACTGTCATCTTAGCCAATCTGACAGGTGTGCAGGGGTATCTCAGAGTTGTTTTAATTTGCATTTCTCTGATCAATAGTGATTTGGACTACCTTTTCCTGTGGCTGTAAATAGTTTCAATTTCTTCCTCTGAAAATTGTCTGTTCTTATCCTTTGACAATTATCGATTGGAGAATGGCTTAAACTATTATAAATTTGAGTCAATTCTCTGTATATTTTAGAAATAAGACCTTTATCAGATCCTTTAGATGTAAAAAATGTTTTCCAAGTTTATTGCCTCCCTTCAAATCTTGTCTGCATTAGGTTTGTTTTTGTAAAAACTTTTTAACTTAATATTATCAAAATTATCTATTTTATAATCAATAATGATCTCTTGTTCTTCTTTGGTCATAAATTCCTTCTTCCTCCACAAATTTGAGAGGTAAACTATCCTATGTTCTTCTAATTTGTTTATAGTATCATTCTTTATGTCTAGATCATGAACCCATTTCAACCTTATCTTGGTATATAGTGTTAGGTGTGGGTCTATGCCTACTTTCTAACATACTAGTTTATAATTTTCCCAGCAGTTTTTGTCAAATAGTGAATTTTTATCCCAAAAGGGGTGGAGGGGGCACTTGGCTTTGTCAAATACTAAATTGTTACAGTCATTGGCTATTTTGTTCTGTGAACCTAACATATTCCACTGATCAACTTCTCTATTTCTTAGCCAGTACCAAATGGTTTTGATGACTGCTTTTTTTTGTTTGTTTGTTTGTTTGTTTTTGTTTTTGTTTTTGTTTTTTTTAAATTTAAATTTTATTTTATTTAATAATAACTTTGTATTGACAGAATCCATGCCAGGATAATATTTTTACAACATTATCCCTTGCACTCGCTTATGTTTCGTTTTTTCTCTGCCCTCCCTCCACCCTCCCCCCCCCCAAGATGGCAAGCAGTCCTATATATGTTAAATATGTTGCAGTATATCCTAGATACAATACATATTTGCAGAACCGAACAGTTCTCCCGCTGCACAGGGAGAATTGGATTCAGAAGGTAAAAATAACTCGGGAAGAAAATCAAAAATGCAAATAGTTCACATTCATTTCCCAGTGTTCCTTCTTTGGGTGTAGCTGTTTCTGTCCATCATTTATCCATTGAAACTCAGTTAGGTCTCTTTGTCATAGAAATCCACTTCCATCAGAATACATCCTCATACAATATCGTTGTCGAAGTGTATAATGATCTCCTGGTTCTGCTCATCTCACTTAGCATCAGTCCATGTAGGTCTCTCCAAGCCTCTCTGTATTCATCCTGCTGGTCATTCCTTACAGAGCAATAATATTCCATAACATTCATATACCACAATTTACCCAGCCATTCTCCAATTGATGGGCATCCATTCAATTTCCAGTTTCTAGCCACTACAAACAGGGCTGCTACAAACATTTTGGCACATACAGGTCCCTTTCCCTTTTTTAGTATCTCTTTGGGGTATAAGCCCAATAGAAACACTGCTGGATCAAAGGGTATGCACAGTTTGATAACTTTTTGGGCATAATTCCAGATCGCTCTCCAGAATGGCTGGATTCATTCACAACTCCACCAACAATGCATCAATGTCCCCGTTTTCCCGCATCCCCTCCAACATTCATCATTATTTTTTCCTGTCATTTTAGCCAATCTGACAGGTGTGTAGTGATATCTCAGAGTTGGATGACTGCTGTTTTATAATATAGTTTTAGATCTGGTATAGCTAGGCCACCTTCATTTGCTTTTCTCTTCATTAATTCCTTTGAAATTCTTGACCTTTTGTTTTTCCAGATGAATTTTGTTGTTGTTTTTTCTAATTGAGTAAGATAGTTTCTTGGGAGTTTAATTGGTATAGCACTAAGTGAATAGATTAATTTAGGGAGCATTGTCGTCTTTATTATATTTGCTTGGCCTATCTACAAGCACTTGATATTTTTCCAATTGCTTAGATCTGACTTTATTTGTGTGGAAAGTGTTTTTTAGTTTTGCTTATATAGTTCCTGACTTTCCCTTGGCAGATAAATTCCTAAATATTTTATATTATCAACAGTTATTTTAAATTGAATCTCTTTTGTATCTCTTGCTTTAGGATTTTGTTAGTGATGTAAAAGAATGGTGATGATTTATGTGGATCTTATTTTGTATACTGAAACTTTGCTAAGGTTGTGGATTATTTCTATCACATCATCTGCAAAGAGTGATAATTTGGTTTCCTCATTATCTATTCTAATTCCTTTATACTTTTCTCTTTCCTTTTCCTTTTTCCCTTCTCCCCAGTATTTTACTTATGAGTATTACTTGTCTCAAGCAGTCCTTCCCCTTTAGAATAACTCCCCCTTTCTTATACCTTTCCCTTATTATTTCTCTTTTCCTTTCTAATTAGCTTATCCCTTCTCTTGTCCCCTTTCCCTTCCCACTTTTCTATAAGATGAAAAATGTTTCTCAGTGAAACCAAATATATCTAATATTCTTTCTTTGGGACAAATCTGAAGAGAGTAAGATTCACATAATATTCATCATCCTTCATTTTTTCCCTCAATTATAATATGTTTTCTTTGCCTTTTCCTGAGATGTAATTTCCGTCACTTTACCTCCACTTTCCCCTTTTTTTCCATTACAATCCCCTTTATATCTCATTTCTTTTTTATATTATAACAATAAAATCATATTATACATGTACTCTAAATGTATACCCATAACAGAAATAAAGTTCTCAAGAGTTATTTTTTTTTCTTTTTACTTTTTCTATGCTTCTTTTGAGTTCTACATTTGGAGGTCAATTTTTTTTTTGTTTATCTCTGATCTTTTCTTCAAAAATAAATGGAATTCACTAGTTTCATTGAATGTCCACCTTCTTCCCTGACAGAGAATGCTCAGTTTATCAGGGTAACATATTCCTGGCTGTATTCCTTCACCTTTCTGAATATCAGATTTCAGCCCCTTTGATTCTTTAAAGTGAAAGCTGCTAGGTTCTGAGTAATCCTTATTGTGGCTTCTTGGTATTTGAATTGTTTCTTTCTGGCTGTTTGTAATATTTTTTCCTTCATCCGATAGTTCTCAAATTTACCTATGATATTCTTGAGATCTCTTTTTGGAGGCATTTGTTGAATTCTTTCAATGGTCATTTAACCTTCTGTTTCTATGATATCCAGGCAATTTTCTATGATGATTTCCTGAAAGATAGTGTCTAGTCTCTTTTTTATCATGAATTTCAGGGAGTCTAATAATCCTTAGATTGTTTCTTCTAGATCTATTATCCAGGTTGGTTGTTTTCCAATGAGATATTTTACATTTTTTCTATTTTATCTTTCTTTCTTTCTTTTTTTTTTTTTTTTTTTTTTTTGGTTTTGCTTGACTGATTCTTGTTGCCTTATTGAGTCTTTCATTTCCATTTGTTCAATTCTGAATTTTAGTGAGTTATTTTCTTCCTTTACTTCTTTTTACTTCTTATTTATTTATTTATTTTATAATAACTTTTTATTGACAGAACCCATGCCAGGGTAATTTGTTTACAACAATATCCCTTGCACTCACTTCTGTTCTGATTTTTCCCCTCCCTCCCTCCACCCTTTCCCCTAGATGGCAAGCAGTCCTATATATGTTAAATATGTTACAGTACATCCTAGATACAATATATGTTTGCAGAACTGAACAGTTCTCTTGTTGCACAGGGAGAATTGGATTCAGAAGGTAAAAACAACTTGAAAAGAAAAACAAAAATGCAAATAGTTTACATTCATTTCCCAGTGTTCTTTCTTTGGTTGTAGCTGCTTCTGTCCATCATTTATCAATTGAAATGGAGTTAGGACTCTTTGTCAAAGAAATCCACTTCCATCAGAATGCATCCTTATACAATATCGTTGTTGAAGTGTATAATGATCTCCTGGTTCTGCTCATTTCACTTAACATCAGTTCATGCAAGTCTCTCCATCTCTGTATTCATCCTGCTGGTCATTTCTTACAGAACAATAATATTCCATAACATTCATATACCACAATTTAACCAGCCATTCTCCAATTGATGGACATCCATTCAATTTCCAATTTCTAGCCACTACAAACAGGGCTGCCACAAACATTTTGGCACATACAGGTCTCTTTCCCTTCTTTAGTATTTCTTTGGGATATAAGCCCAGAAGTAACACTGCTGGATCAAAGGGTATGCACAGTTTGATAACTTTTTGGGCATAATTCCAGATTGCTCTCCAGAATGGTGGGATTCGTTCACAACTCCACCAACAATGCATCAGTGTCGCAGTTTTCCCACATCCCCTCCAACATTCATCATTATTTTTTCCTATTATCTTAGCCAATATGACAAGTGTGTGGTGGTATCTCAGAGTTGTCTTAATTTGCATTTCTCTGATCAATAGTGATTTGGAACACTCTTTCATATGAGTGGTAATAGTTTCAATTTCATCATCTGAAAATTGTCTGTTCATATCCTTTGACAATTTATCAATTGGAGAATGGCTTGATTTCTTATAAATTTGAGTCAATTCTCTATATATTTTGGAAATGAGGCCTTTATCAGAACCTTTAACTGTGAAGATGTTTTCCCAGTTTGTTGCTTCCCTTCTAATCTTGTTTGCTTTGGTTTTGTTTGTACAAAGGCTTTTTAACTTGATAGAATCAAAATTTTCTATTTTGTTATCAATAATGGTCTCTAGTTCATCTTTGGTCACAAATTTCTTTCTCCTCCACAAATCTGAGAGATAAACTATCTTATGTTCCTGTAATTTATTTATAATCTCATTCTTTATGCCTAGATCATGGACCCATTTTGATCTTATCTTGGTAAACGGTGTTAAGTGTGGATCCATGCCTAATTTCTGCCATACTAAGTTCCAGTGATCCCAGCAGTTTTTATCAAATAATGAATTCTTATCCAAAAGTTAGGATCTTTGGGTTTGTCAAACACTAGGTTGCTATAGTTGACTATTCTATCTTGTGAACCTAACCTTTTCCACTGATCAACTAATCTATTTCTTAGCCAATACCAAATGGTTTTGGTGACTGCTGCTTTATAATATAATTTTAGATCAGGTGCAGCTAGGCCACCTTCATTTGATTTTTTTTTTCCTTAATTCCCTTGAGATTCTCGACTTTTTATTGTTCCATATGAATTTTGTTGTTATTTTTTCTAGATCATTAAAATATTTTCTTGGAAGTCTGATTGGTATAGCACTAAATAAATAGATTAGTTTAGGGAGTATTGTCATCTTTATTATATTCGCTCAGCCTATCCAACAGCACTTTATATTTTTCCAAATATTTAAGTTTGATTTTATTTGTGTGTAAAGTTTTTTTTTTTTTTGTAATTTTGCTCATATAATTCCTGATTTTCCTTTGGTAGATAGATTCCCAAATATTTTATGCTGTCAACAGTTACTTTGCAATAGAATTTCTCTTTGTATCTCTTGCTGTTGGATTTTGTTGGTGGTGTATAAAAATGCTGAGGATTTATGGGGATTTATTTTGTATCCTGCTACTTTGCTAAAGTTATGAATTATTTCTAATAGCTTTTTAGTAGAATCTCTGGGGTATACCATCATATCATCTGCAAAGAGTGATAGTTTGGTTTCCTCATTGCCTACTCTAATTCCTTTAATCTCTTTCTCGACTCTTATTGCAGAGGCTAGTGTTTCTAATACAATATTGAATAATAATGGTGATAGTGGACAACCTTGCTTCACTCCAGATCTTACTCTGAAAGGTTCCAGTTTTTCCCCATTGCATATGATGCTTACTGATGGTTTTAAATATATGCTCCTGACTATTTTAAGGAAAAGTCCATTTATTCCTATGCTCTCAAGTGTTTATATTAGGAATGGATGTTGGATTTTATCAAATGCTTTTTCTGCATCTATTGAGATGATCATATGGTTTTTGTTTGGTTGGTTATTTATAAAGTTGATTATGCTAATAGTTTTCCTAATATTGAACCAGCCCTGCATTCCTGGTATAAATCCTACTTGGTCATAGTGTATTATCCTGGGGATGATTTTCTGTAATCTTTTTGCAAATATTTTATTTGAGATTTTAGCATCAATATTCATTAGGGAGATTGGTCTATAATTTTCTTTCTCTGTTTTCAACCTACCTGGTTTAGGTATCAGTACCATGTCTGTGTCATAAAAGGAGTTTGGTAGGACTCCTTCAATCCCTATTTTTTCAAATAGTTTATTTAGCACTGGAGTTAATTGTTCTTTAAATGTTTGGTAGAATTCACATGTAAATCCATCTGGTCCTGGGGATTTTTTCTTAGGGAGCTGATTGATAGTTTGTTCTATTTCTTTTTCTGAGATGGGACTGTTTAGGATATTTACTTCTTCCTCTGTTAGTTTGGGCAAGCTATATTTTTGGAGGTATTCTTCTATTTCATTTAAGTTGTTGCATTTATTGGCATAAAGTTGGGCAAAGTAACTCCTAATTATTGCTCTAATTTCCTCTTCATTAGTGGCGAGTTGTCCCTTTTCATTTTTAAGACTAACAATTTGATTTTCCTCTTTCCTTTTTTTAATCAGATTTACTAAGGGTTTGTTTATTTTGTTGGTTTTTTCATAGAACCAACTCTTACTTTTATTAATTAATTCAATAGTTTTTTTTTTTTTTTTTTTTTTTTTTGTGGTGATCTTTTTCTTCTTTAAAATATATAAGATGAAGGTTCTCTCTGGGGGAGAAAGTTTCTCGAGGAGATTTTCTGGAGGCAGTCTTAGCTGCAGTTGAAAGTAATAATCCCCCAAATGCAGCCAGCTGGTAAAAATACAAATGTTTATTTTCTCTTTCCAAAATAGCCTGGTTAGTTGAGGCCTACCTCTCTGCTTGGTTCCAAGAACTCTTGTAAATTGTCCTTTGCTTCTGCCTCTTCTTTCTTCAGCTTCCAATCCAGCTCTACTCTTCATTTAATTCCGCTGAAATCTCTGTTTCTTTTATATGAGAGAGAGGAATTGTGGGATAAAATAGAGAGGGATTATGGGTTTTCTCCCATGGTGCTCTCTGGCCCTAAGAGCTTCAAGGGAGATGTGAATTCACAAAGTTACAAAGTTTACTTTGTGAAATTCCCATACTTGTGAACTCCAATGAGTAAAGGTGTGAACACGCGCATTGTATTAATTAGTCCTATTTAGTACCCTGTTTCAGGTTCTGGCCCAAAACATCTTATTGTAAAATCAGATCAATAATCTATCAACTCTAATGAGCTGGCAGTTTGTAAAGATTCCAACATTTTTTTACTTTCAATTTTATTGATCTCTCCTTTTATTTTTAGAATTTCAAGTTTAGTGTTTGACTGGGGGGGTTTAATTTGTTCCTTTTCTAGCATTTTTAGTTGCAAGCCCAATTCATTGACCTTCTCTTTCTCTATTTTATGCAAATAGGCTTCTAGAGATAAGAAATTTCCCCTTATTACCACTTTGGCTGCATCCCATACATTTTGGTATGTTGTGTCATTATTATTGTTTTCTTGAGTGAAGTTAAAAATTATGTCTATGATTTGCTGTTTCACCCAATCATTCTTTAGTATGAGATTATTTAGTTTCCAATTATTTTTTGGTCTACTTTCCCCTGGCTTTTTGTTGAATGTAATTTTCATTGCATTGTGGTCTGAAAAGGATGCATTTACTATTTCTGCCTTACTGCATTTGAGTTTGAGGTTTTTATGTCTTAATATATGGTCATTTTTGTATAGGTTCCATGAACTGCTGAAAAGAAAGTGTACTCCTTTCTGTCTCCATTACATTTTCTCCAGAGATCTATCATATCTAATTTTTCTAGTATTCTATTTACCTCTTTGACTTCTTTCTTATTTATTTTGTGGTTTGATTTATCTAATTCTGAGAGTGCAAGGTTGAGATCTCCCACTATTATAGTTTTGCTGTCGATTTCTTCTTGCAGTTCTCTTAATTTCTCTTTTAAGAATTTAGATGCTACACCACTTGGTGCATATATCTTTAATATTGATATTGTTTCATTATCTATGCTATCCTTTAGCAAGATATAGTGCCCTTCCTTATCTCTTTTAATTAGATCAATTTTTGCTTTAGCTTGATCTGAGATCAGGATGGCTACCCCTGCTTTTTTTGACTTCACCTGAAGCATAGTAGATTTTGCTCCAACCTTTTACCTTTAACCTGTATGTATCTCCCTGCTTCAGGTATGTTTCCTGTAAACAACATATTGTAGGATTCTGGCTTTTAATCCATTCTGCTAACTGCTTCTTCTTTATGGGGGAGTTTACCCCGTTCACATTTATGGTTAAAATTACCAATTCTATATTATTTGCCATCTTGTTAACCCCTGTTTGTGCTTTTCTTCCTTCTTTTCCCCTTACCCCCCTTCCCAGTATTAAGTTTGTGAGCACCACTTGCTTCTCATAGCCCTCCCTTTTTAGTATCTCTCCCCCTGCCTTAGAGTTCCTCCCCCTGTCTTACCCCTTTCCCTCACAGTTTCTGTATTCCCATCCGCTTAGCTTATTCCTTCCCTTTTCACTTTTCCCTTCTCACTTTTCAATGAGGTAGGAGAAGTTTCACCATAAATTGAATCTGTCTAAAATTTTTCTCTTAAATCCAATTCTGAAGGCAGTAAGATACCCACTATATTCATCCTTCTCCATTCTTTCTCTCAGATATAATAGGTTTCTTTTGCCTCTTCATGAGATGTAGTGCACTTTGCCCTTTTTCTGGTACAATGTCCTTTCCCCATCTAGTTTCTAAAACAAAGTATTCTTTCTTTATTCTTTATACATCTTTATAGCAGAAATATAGTTCCCAAGATTTATTTTTACCTTTTTAGGTTTCTCTTGAGTTCTATATTTGTAGATCAAACTTTTGGTTAAGTTCTGGTTTTTTCATCAAAAATACATGAAATTCACTTATTTCATTGAATGCCCATCTTCTTCCCTGGAAAAAGATGCTCATTCTGCCTGGGTAAGTTATTTTTGGTTGCATACCAAGTTCCTTAGTCTTTTGGAATACCATATTCCAGGCCCTTCGATCTTTTAATGTGGATGCTGCTAGATCCTGGGTGATACTTATTGTGGCTCCTCTATATTTGAATTGGGTTTTTCTAGCCACTTGTAGTATTTTTTCCTTCATCTGAGGGTTCTGGCATTTGGCCACTATATTTTTTGGTGTTTTGATTTTAGGATCCCTTTCAGTAGGTGATCGATGAATTCTTTCAATGTCTATTTTACCCTCTGTTTCTATGACTTCTGGGCAATTCTCTCTCTTTTTTTAAAATAACTTTTTATTGATAGAACGCATGCCAGGGTAATTTTTTACAGCATTATCCCTTGCATTCACTTCTGTTCCGATTTTTCCCCTCTCTCCCTCCACCCCTCCCCCAGATGGCAAGCAGTCCTTTACATGTTGAATGGGTTGCAGTATATCCTAGATACAATATATGTGTGCAGAACTGAACAGTTTTCTTGTTGCACAGGGAGAATTGAATTCAGAAGGTATAAATAACCGGGAAGAAAAACAAAAATGCAAGCAGTTTATATTCATTTCCCAGTGTTCTTTCTCTGGGTGTAGCTGCTTCTGTCCATCTTTGATCAATTAAGGCTCTCTTTATTGAAGAGATCTACTTCCATCAGAATACATCCTCAAATAGTATCGTTGTTGAGGTATATAATGATCTCCTGGTTCTGCTCATTTTACTCAGCATCAGCTCATGTAAGTCTCGCCAGTCCTCTCTGTTCATTTTCCAGCTTCTAGCCACTACAAACAGGGCTGCCACAAACATTTTGGTACATACAGGTCCCTTTCCTTTCTTTAGTATCTCTTTGGGGTATAAGACCAGTAGAAGTATTGCTGGATCAAAAGGTATGCACAGTTTGATTACTTTTTAAGCATAGTTACAAATTGCTCTCCAGAATGGCTGGATGTGTTCACAATTCCACCAACAATGTATCAGTGTCCCTGTTTTCCCACATCCCCTCCAACATTCCCCATTATCTTTCCCTGTCATTCTAGCCAATCTGACAGGTATGTAGTGGTATCTCAGAGTTGTCTTAATTTGCATTTCTCTGATTAATAATGCTTTGGAGCATATTTTCATATGTCTATAGATAGTTTCAATTTCTTCGTCTAAGAATTGTCTGTTCATATCCTTTGACCATTTATCAATTGGAGAATGGTTTGATTTCTTATAGATTAGAGTAAATTCTCTATATATTTTGGAAATGAGGCCTTTATCAGAACCTTTGATTGTAAAAATGTTTTCCCAGTTTATTGTTTCCCTTCTAATCTTGTTTGCATTTGTTTTGTTTGTAAAAAACTTTTCAATTTGATATAATCAAAATTTTCTATGTTGTGGTCAATAGCGATCTCTAGTTCTTCGTTGGTCATAAATTCCTCCCTCTTCCACAGGTCTGCGAGGTAAACTATCCTATGCTCTTCCAATTTATTTATCATCTCATTCTTTATGCCTAGTTCATGAACCCATTTTGACCTTATCTTGGTGTATGGTGTTAAGTGTGGGTCAATGCCTAGTTTCTGCCATACTGATTTCCAATTTTCCCAGCAATTTTTGTCAAATAATGCATTCTTATCCCAGAAACTGGTGTCTTTGGGTTTGTCAAACACTATATTATTAAAGTTATTGGCTGTTTTGTCCTTTGAACCTAACCTATTCCATTGATCAACTAGTGTATTTCTTAGCCAATACCAGATGGTTTTAGTAACTGCTGCTTTATAATATAATTTTAGATCTGGTACAGCTAGGCTACCTTCATTTGATTTTTTTTTTTCATTAATTCCCTTGAAATTCTTGACCTTTTGTTTTTCCATATGAACTTTGTTGTTATTTTTTCTTATTCATCAAAGTAGTTTTTTGGGAATCTGATTGGTATAGCGCTAAATAAGTAGATTAATTTAGGTAATATTGTCATATTTATTATATTTGTTCGCCCAATCCAAGAGCATTTAATATTTTTCCAGTTGGTTAGATCAGACTTAATTTGTGTGGAAAGTGTTTTGTAGTTTTGCTCATAAAGTTTCTGATTTTCCCTTGGCAGATAGATTCCTAAATATTTTATACAATCAGTAGTTACTTTAAATGGAATTTCTTTTCGTAACTCTAATTGTTGGGTTTTGTTAGTGATATATAAGAATGCTGATGACTTATGTGGGTTTATTTTATATCCTGCAACTTTGCTGAAGGTGTAGATTGTTTCTAATAACTTTTTGGTAGAATCTCTGGGGTTCTCTAAGTATACCATCATATCATCAGCAAAGAGTGATAATTTGGTTTCTGCATTGCCTATTCTTATTCCTTTAATCTCTTTCTCAACTCTTATTGCCAAAGCTAGCATTTCTAATACAATATTAAATGGTAACAGTGATAGTGGGCAACCTTGTTTTACTTCTGATATTATTGGGAATGGATGAAGTTTGTCCCCATTACATATAATGCTTACTGCTGGTTTTAAATAGATGCTACTGATTATTTTAAGGAAAAGTCCATTTATTCCTACACTCTCAAGAATTTTTAATAGGAATGGATGTTGGATTTTATCTAATGCTTTTTCTGCATCTATTGAGATGATCATATGGTTTTTGTTAATTTGATTATTAATATGGCCAATTATATTGATAGTTTTCCTAATATTGAACCAACCCTGCATTCCCTCTTTGATAATTTCCTGGAAAATAGTGTCCAGGCTCTTTTTTTCATCATACTTTTCTGGGAGTCCAATAATTCTCAGATTGTCTCTCCTGGATCTATTTTCCAGGTCGTTGTTTTCCCAAGAAGGTATTTCACATTCTTTTCTATTGTTTGATTTTTTTTTTGGTTTTGCTTGACTGATTCTTCTTGTCTCCTTGAGTCATTCAATTCCATTTGTTCAATTCTGATTTTCAATGAAGTATTTTCTTCATTCACTTTTTTAATATTTTTTTCTAATTGTCCAATTGAGTTCTTTTGTTCTATGGGATTTTTTTCCATTTCGCCAATTTTATTTTTTAGAGAGCTATTTTCTGTTTCCAGTTCACTAATCCTACTTTTCAAGGATTTGATTTCTTTATCCACTCTGTCTTTAAATGAGTGGGATTACTTCTCCAGACTTCTTGCCAAGCCTTCCTCTCCTTTTCCCATTTTTCTTCTAGCTCTCTTGTGAGAGCCTTTTTAATTTATTCTATGAGATTCATCTGTGCTGAGGGGATTCACCTGGAGACAGTCTGTTTTTAGTCTCCTCAGGGTTTAGAGTATGCTCTGTATCCATATAGAAGCTATCAAGTGTTAAGGTCCTTTTCAATTTTTTTGCTCATTTTGTCAGAAAAGAATCAAAGACAAACTAGCAAAGAAAAAAAGAAAAAACTCTAAATGGAGTCTGCTTTTTTGGGGGGGAGGGGCTGGGTGGTGTTACCGAGCTTCCTCTACAGACTGCGGGGGCAGCAGCGAGGAAATAGCAGGACTGTGCTGTGCCTGTGCTCTGAGACTCCGAGAGCATGCTGAGACACTGTCGGGGAGGGGTGGCCAGGTCCCGAGAGACTCCAGCTGTTTGGGGTTGTATTCTTCACCCTCCTGGTGTTTTTAGCTTCTCTGCTGGGCTACTGACTTGCTGCCAGGACAAAATATCCAATCTTGTAGCAAAGCTCCCCCTGCAGAGACAGCGGAGATCACACCCCACTCCATTCTGGTCTGCTCGGCTGTGAGCTGCCTGCCGGGCTCTCACTGCTGCCACCTGCCCCCATCCTGTGCCCAATCTAAAACCTTCCCCATCCTCCAGCAAAAACAGACCTTTCCTGGTGAATTTCAAGGATGTCTTCTCTTAGTAACTATTTGTGGGGTTTTTTTCAGTCAAGCATTAATTTAGAGGCTTGTAATGAAATGGATTCTGAGAGAAAACACGGAGCTTACACAGCTGTGTGCCTCCTCTCTGCCATCTCTGCGAGAAGTCCCTACATTTTTTACTTCTTTTTGTATTTGTCCAATTGAATTTGTAAGTGAGTTGTTTTGTTCTATGAATTTTTTTTTTTCATTTCACAAATTCTGTTTTTTAAGGAGTTTTCTTTTTCTGTTTCACAAATTGTTTTTCTGGGAGTTTCTTTTGTTTTCTGTTTTATCAAAATTATCTTTTAAAGAGTCATATGCTTTTTCCAATTAACTAAGTCTATTTTGTAATGAATTTTCTTCAGATAGTTTCTGTGTTGCCTTTTCTAGATTCTCTTGCAAATTTTTCATTTCCTTTCCCCATTTTGCTTCTAGCTCTCTTTTAAGATACTTTTTAATTTCTTCTAAGAGAGCCTTGTGTGATAGGGGCCAGATTACATTGCCTTTTGGGCCTTCATCTGGAGAAAACCTGCTTTTAGTCTTATCAGTGTTTGAAATCTGTTCTTCTCTTTTGCCTTATAAGCTGTCAATTGTTAGAGTTCTCTTCATTTTTTTTACTCATTTTTTTTTTTAAAGCTAAGATCTACCTTTAGGGCAGGAGAGGTTTTTTAAGCAGCTGCAGCTGAGCTGGGACAATACTGATTCACTCCCAGTGCTGGATGAGCATGGCCAGGTCATGTGAGATTCTGGCATTTTGGGGTTCACTATTGATCTTTTGTGTTTTGTTGGATATTTTATAACATCTCTGCTGATGTACTGGCTTGCAATCAGGGCAGAGTGGCCAACACTGCTGTAGATTCCTGTGGATTTCTCCCCATAGATTCTCTGCCACTCAGCAATATCCTGGGACTCTGAACTCTCTGTGCTGGTGTTTATGCTCAGTTGTTTGTGTTAGGCTGCCTCCTAATTATCTTCTGCTGATAATTTGTCGCACTCCCAATTTATGGGTTTTGCTGGTTCAGAGCTAATTCAGAGGATGGGTTTTGTAATTATTGTGAGAGTTGTAGAGAATGTCAGAGAGAAACGTGTGTCACCTCCACAACTATTGGGTCCTCAGCTAGTGCTGACCGGTTAACACCAGCTAGAGTCTGAACACTTACCCAATTATCATCGCCTCTATGACTTTCGGACATCTCCAGATATGATAGAACAGTCTGACACCCCTTATGCAGTTAGAGAAGCTTTATTTCATTGTTACATCATCTTGTCCCTTCTGCTTTCCTGCTTCCCTGCTTCCCTGCTTCCTTGCTTCCTCTCTTTCCTTCTGCTGTCCTGTACTTATACTCCTCTCATCTGCCCTTGCCAATGTGCCCTAGTAACAAGTATGTGTTTAGCTTGTGTATCCAGGAGCCCAATTCCTGAGACGGTGGGGGCAATCTCGATTTGGTGCATGCTCAATGCCTATCCTGGTGTGTCTACAGGGTCTGTACCCCAGACCTTTAGCCAGTGAGGCAGAACTCACACTAGAGGCCTCAATATTCATTCCCAAGAGTCAGCTGACTGAGATCCAACCAGCCAAAGACCACAAAGATCAAGTTTGCACAAAACTTATCTTTACACAGATTTGTATCCTGTACAAATGGGGCATTGTGTGCAAGGTACATGATGAAAGGTCTCAAGATTAATGCAGACTCTTGTTATTCTGTTCCCTAGTATTCTTGTTGCTAGGTTCTCTAGCACACCACCTTGGCTCTGCCCCCTTGACTGACTCTTGATGTTGCATCAAGTCATTTATTTCTATTCAGCTCTGATATTTAGTGAATTATTTTCTTCATTTTTTTTAGTTCTTTTTATATTTGTCCAATAGCATTTTTAAATAAGTTGTTTTGCTGTATGAATTTTTTTTCCATTTAACAAATTCTATTTTTAAGGTGATATTTTCTTTTTCTAGTTCACAAATTCTGTTTTTTAAGGAGTTATTTTCTTTTTTCCATTTCACAAATTCTGTTTTTCAGGGGGTTGTTTTCTTTTTCCATTTCACAAATTATGTTTTTCAGGTAGTTGTTTTCTTTTTCCATTTTGTCAAATCTATTTTAAGGAGTTTCACTGTGGTAACTATTCGAATCCTAATAACAATGTAGACAGTACATGAAATATTTTCTATGTGGTAGGACTTGACAGAATCAAGATACTTGGTCTATGAGAATCTCAGATCACCCTGACTTCAGGAGTGAAATTTTGATGTAGAGTGTTGCTTAATACACAAGAATAAAATGTAGAATAAACCATTGGAAGGATTTGATATTAATTTTTAAAAGATATAAAGATCAAAAAAGAAAAGATTTCAGGAATTATATTAGATATTACCATGCAACAATACAGATTGAAATTCTCTGTAGAACTACTGAAGAAAACTTAACAAGAAGAATAGCAGAAAAGCTATTACATATCTTTGAGTGTCATTTGTTATCATGGGCGATAAGAAGCAAAGGTTTATAAAAAACAAAATATGTCAGCTTTTTTGATAGAATAACAAAATTAGTCAATAAAAAGAATGTAGCAGATGTTATCAATTTGGAATTTAACAAAGCATTTGATGCTATCTCATGGAATCTTACTTGTAAAATTAACTGAAATGGCAACTATACAAATAAAATCACCTGCCTTGAAAAATGGCTGAAAGTTCCAAATCTCTGGGTGATGATAAATGTCAACAGACTGCAGTAAGAGGAGGTGCCTAGCAGGGTGCTGCCAATGTGGTTGCTCAAATTAGATTGCACTAATATCTTTTGGCAAATAACCCAAACAAAGATTTATAGATAGAATTGCAGATGGCTCTAAATTAGAAAGTGTTGCAAAAAGCATTAAGAATAAAGAAAAGAAAAAAGACCAAAAATCATTTCCAAATAGATGTGTGGTGGGTATATATATGGAGAAAGAAAGAGAGAAAGATACACACATATATGTATATCTATACACACATACACATATGTATGTGTATAGTTGAACACATGAATATTTAAATATATGGTATTTGTATACATGAATTATAATATATATATACATATGTGTTATAATACATACATATGTATGTGTATAGTTGAACACATGAATATTTAGATATAGGATATTTGTATACATTCATGTATACATGGAAATCATTTTTGGTCTTTTTTCTTTTCTTTATTCTTAATGCTTTTTGCAACACTTTCTAATATATATATATATATATATATATATATATATGCTTTTAACATTTATACAGTTATTCCAATACATATATGCTTGCAAATACAGATTATTCACATATATTGTAGGGGAGGAGAAAAACCAGAGAGATAAAGACATATATTGAGAAAAATACATAGAAGATAGCTAGATTTGAGTCTACCTCCAATATTAGCATTGAATAACTACAAGCAAGTGACAACTTCTCTATGCTTCAGTTTCATTTTGTGTAATTTGATTTTGTCTGAGGATATCCAGTTTGCCTAATCTTGATACTCTTTATCATCTACAATGTAAGTTCAGGTCACCTCTAATTGGCTTCCTATATTTTGGCTCAACTGAACTGCTCATTCTCTTTTCTCTTTACTACTCCCTTTTGATAATCTTATCTCCTGTGCCTTTTTGAAATGGACTTGGACTATTCTCAGTTTTAGATAGTCACCAGGAGACTGAGAGTTTAAGCCATGGAAACATTTGAATCAGGATTGCAGACAAGGTAGTATAGTTAGTCAGTCTAGTATGGACATCCTAAGAAGATTGCCTGTAACTCTAGCTTTTGGGAAGTTCTGGAATTAGAACTGGGCCTGTCGCTGGGGGAAAAGTATCTAATTCCTTTTCCCTTCCTCAAAGTTGAAGAAGTACAAAAGACTTATTTTTATTAAATCTTTGAGTAAATATCTCTGCATAAAATCCATCTGACTTATATTGGGGACCAGGCCCTATAACTGACAGAATAGCACCCGTGTGGACAGAAGCCAATAGCAGAGAGATCATTCTCCTTAAGGGCATTGGAAATCCATTGATTCTAATAGATTAATATAACTGATCTTTAAGATTGTGTGGTTGGAGCTCAATTGGAATAAATTTGGGCCTTCCATTTTTATAAATAACACAAGCTACTCTGGCTCCCAAAGTTTGAAGGTCAAGTAGGTTATTTTTTTTCTTTCTTCTATCCTCCAGGATTCTCTGGATTGAGGGTTGCCTGGTAGGCAACAGATTCCTTTAGTCCCTAATAATCAGGGTTTTTTAGTTGTGGGTGATAGTCCTCTGTATTCCAGTAACATTTAGTAATTAAATGTCAGTTTTGCTTTTACACAGAAAAAAATGCTCGAAGATATAATTTCAAGCATATGAACTCAATTTCCAAATATGTGGGAGGCATAAGCCTTTTCCCTTCCTCCACCACTTCAGTTTCTGAAGATAAGATAGGGTTCATAACTTAACTCAGATCCTGTAGAGCACAGTTACAATTTAAAGTCCAAACTCAATTTAATATTGAATCCCAGAGACTTTCGGTTCTTAGATTGTCTGTGCTTTACTGGATATTCATACCATCTGTCTATAAACATTTAATTCTGGATTCAAAGTCACCATGGCTCAAATTCCATGATATCATGGGGATCATCTCTGGCACCTAAAATTAAAGAGGATAAACAACAAAGAACAGAAACAAACATCCCTAGGTCTATTTCTCAAAGTTTGAGTAAAAGAAAAAAGCAAAATTCTCTTTTACTTGTTCAGTTCATGAAATCCTTACTTTACGTAACGTGAAATGTTTAGCATTTCAAAGCAAAAGATAAGAATGGTCAAAAGAGAGCAGAAGAAAGAGAATAAACAGAAAGGAGAATGAGCATCTCAGTCTTACCAGTTTTAAAGTTGCAGACAGCCAATCAAAAGAAACCATAGAGGTCTCCCTGTGAGACAAATTGGATACATAAAGGCAAACCTTAAAATTCAGAAACTGGAGATTACAAAGAATTTAAAAGTTGGTAAGGACCTCAATAATCAATTAGTTAAATCAAAGTCTGGAAAACACCTTCCCTAAACAAACACACACACACACACACACACACACACACACACACCTGATAAAAGGTCATGGAGCCATACATGTATGCACATAAACATATATGCTATTATATATAAATAAGCAAAAATTATCATGTATGCATGTATGCTTGGCTATATTCATTCGTATGTATGTATGTATATATGTATACATATATACATATCTATCCGTAGTTACACACAAGCTTATAAATCCTAAATCAAGTTTCAGTAATAATTTCCTGTGATCTGATAACTCTGTTATAACTTTTCCTTCTGTGTTAAGAAGGCTCATATTTCCTGGTATAGGAAGTCAAGAGTTTCAGGACATGAAGAGATGATCAACTCTGACGAAGAAATTCTAGATAAACATAGGAATAAGATTTAGTTGGGGGTTAGCTCACTGAGATTCTATGCAACTCACTTGCTGTGCCAAGGGAAATAGAAAATTCTTTCAATACTGTCTCACCTGTTCCATGTGATAACCTCAATTGAATAACTAACTGCAGTATCTTGTTGAAGCAAACTCTCTTCAGCAGATCTATGGATGGAGATGGTTTGCTAGGTGTGACAGGTGCTTAGGAATATTTGCTGTTAATGTATTTTCTGATTTAATCCAGTCATTCTATTTTAAGAAAATTTTTCTTGTCTTCACTATGAGATCAGATAATTATTCTGGCTAGTCTAAAAGGCAGGATTCAGTGAGTAAGAAATTATGAACATTTATTTGAATAGATTGAATTTTAATCAGATTTAGAAGCTTATGAGTATCTAGGGGCACATGTACATGCACATATGCATTTTGTATGTGTGTAAACACATGAGGCAGCATGATGTATTGAATAGAAATCATGCCTCAAATTCAGGAACACTAAGGCTGAAGTTCTACATTTGCCTCATATTAACCATATGATATAACCTTAATTTTTCTATGTCCCAAGTAATTCTCTAAGATTAACATTTATAGTAGACTTGGTCATGTAAAATATTTAAAGAATACTATACCAATAAAAACTCAGGCCTATATAAATATACATGTACACAATATATATGTTATGTATATGTGCATATGTATATATATATAGTGAATATATTTACTCATATGTACATAAGAGTAAGAGAAAACAAGTTTGTATTTGTACTATAAGAAAAGGGAGAGGGAAACAAAGAGAAGAGGAAAACTTAGAGATAGAGAAGCAGAGACAGAGTCAGAGACTGAAAACGGATTATCCAATTTTTAGATTCTTTACATCATAATTTTTGTTTTTTAGAGTTTGGAAGAACTTGCTTGCAATTTTTCTTTTTTTTTCATAGTGGAAGTGAATGACATCTCATAAAATTCATAAATTCAAAATTATAATATTCAATAGATGGGAAAAAGTTTAGAAATTTGAAATATTGAATACACAGATTTCTTTTTCTGTCCTGCTTTTTGTTAGTCTATAGGTTGCTATGACAGCAGTCTAGGAAACATTGACGTGTATTAAATCTTTCATTTAACAATGGACATGAGAAGTGATATTTACACCAAAATGTCTCCAAATGACTTGGAGAAAAAATAAATTAAATAGAGAATTCTTCATAAGATCTTGCTTTATAGAACAATGCCTAGACAGAGAACAATGTTCAAGGGACAATGAGAATTGTTAAGAAAATGAAGGGTTTGATTGAAAGGAATGTAAAATGATAACATCAGTGACTTGATTAAGATGAATAAGATTGAATGATAAATCCATAAATAAGGGACAAACATGTCTAAAAATAAATTATTTACTAGTGTATAAGATTTATTTTAACATGATAAAATTTGAGTAATATTAGGCTGAAAATAAGGCAAAATTCTCCATGACTCCATTCCATTAAAATCTCCAATATGTTGGGGAAACATCTCCTAATAGGAAAGAGTTATTGTACAGCCACTCTGATGGAATAATGAAGAAAATTTCTCAGATGTGTTGAATCATTCATTTTCTGTGATTGGGAAGCATTTGCTATGGTTCTGCATTTTAAGTTTTCTTTGAAACATTGAGAAAGGAGCAGCAAGTAGGTCACACGTAAATGTCCTATAATTATTGTGCAAAGAGCAGTGGTGGAAACCATCCTTCTGCTTTTCTTCCTTTTGTTTCTATGAATACATGTGCTTGCTTTGAAGGCCTATATTACTCCTGTCAAGGAAGAAGCCCTATCATTGCCCTTTTCTAAACCCAACTGCTTAGCTCACCTAAATCCTAAGGGATGCTTAGGAATACAGGCTGTAATGTGGAAGCTGAAATGATTTGTAATTGTTCTTCCCGAGACAATGCACCATCTGAAAGGCAAGTTCCAGGAGTTAATTAAATGCTATGGTAACTTATGTTATGAGTACCCATGAGCTTCAGTGATGATTGCCTCTTCAGAAGGAAAATAAATCAAATAGAAATGTAGTAGTTGGCATAGTTATATCATTAGCTGGGGGGGAGGAGGAGAGCCCAAACTTTAAGGGTTTTTTCACAGTGAAAACTATTATAATTTTATTTTATTTATCTAAGTCGACATTATACATGGAACTATTTTTGACCAAAATATTAGATAGATTCATTTTATATTATAATTAGTAATATTTTGTTTATAGTGAGTTAGCCATCATATTTTTTCATTATTTTTTTTTCCTCTAGTGCCATTGCTGTCTCATTTATAGGCACATTCAGTCCTGTGAGATTGTAGTCCAAGTGTTTTGGCTTTATTGTCCTTGGAGGTGAAAAGTTTAAGCTACAAAAATTGCACATCTTTCTTCTATTCATTCTAGTTATTCTCAAATGGCTTTGAGATGACTTTGATTCTCTCTCTCTCTCTCTCTCTCTCTCTCTCTCTCTCTCACACACACACACACACATACACACACACATACAAACACACATACATACAAAAACACATTGTTCGTTATTTTTCTTTATCTTTCTTCAATAGTCTTTAACATCTTTAAAAGAAGGAAAAGTGACTTTAGGGGTTGAAGATTGATTATTTCTATCTTATAAGAATTTTTAAGTTTCCGATATTAATAGAAAATTCAGTAGAAAATTTCCCGGCAATTTAAGATTAATCCTAGTTCATGAAAGAGATTAGGAATAGATTTGGGGATTATCTACAAAGAGGCAATAATCAAACTTATGAAAAAATAAAATTTACTAATATATACACATACACACACACACACACACACACACATATATGACAAGGCATAGTACAGTACTTGAGAGGAATCTTATTCTTAGGGGCATGAGATTTATAATTAACTAGGAACATTTTTTCAGTAGTATTTTATTTTTCCAATTATATGTAAAGAACTTTCAAAAGTCATTTTTGTAAGATTTTGAGCTCCAATTTTTTTCCTCCCTTCCTTGCCTCTTTCCTCCCCAAAACACTAAAAAAACTAGTATAGTTTATACAGGTACAATCATTTTTAACATATTTCCATGTTAGTCGTGCTGTGAAAGAAAAATTAGATCAAAAGGCAAAATACACAAGAAAGAAAAAGCAAACAAATAAAAATGGTGAAAAAAGTATGCTTCAATCTCTATTCAGTCTCCTTAGTTTTTTCTCTGAATGCAGAAAGTATTTTTCACACCAAGTCTATTGGAATTGTTTTGACTCAATGGATTGCTGAGAAGATCTAGGTCTATCATAGTTGATCATCATTTACTCTTGTTGTTACTATGAACAATGTTCTCCTGTTTCTGCTCACTTCACTCAGCATTAATTAACATAAGTCTTTCCAGGCTTTTCTGAAATCAGCTTGTTCATCATTTCTTATAGAGTAATAATATTCCATTATATTCACATACTATAACTTATAAAGTCATTGCCCAGTTGATGAACATCTCTTAAATTTCAAATACCTCTACATGACAAAGAGCTGCTTCAAACATTTTTGTACATATAGGTCCTTTTATTTCTTTTGTGTTCTCATTGGGATATTGGGTCTCAGTAGGGACACAGCTGGATCACAGGATATGTTCAATTTTATATCATAGTTCCAAATTGCTCTCCAAAATCACTTGATCATGTAGGAATGTTAACTGAGAAGTAATAACTCAGGAAAAAGAACCAGAAAAAAAAAAACAGTGGCATGGGGGAGTGTGAAAAATTACTATATATGCAGTCAATAATGTCAAAATTTCCAAGCAAGTAAAGAAAGATAAAAATTGAAAGAATATCAACAGATTTTTGCAGTTAAAACATCATCAGTAAGCTTAGATATTCTATAGTCAGAAGAGTATAGTCAGAAACCAGACTTGAAGATGTTGAGAAATAATGATTATTATGAAAATAATGATAACTAATATTTATTTAGTGTTTACTATGTGTCAGGCACTGTGATAAACACCTTACAATTTTATTTCATTTGATCCTTACCACCTATGATGTAGGTTCATTATTTATTTATTATCATGCAATTTAAAAGAGGATGAGGCAAATTGAAGTTAAGTGACTTGTTCAGGGTCACACAGTTGTAAATGTTTAAAGCCAGACTTTTTTTTTTAGGGTTCATTCATTTTATTTTATTTTTAATACACATTTCTTTATAAATCATATTGGGAGAGAAAAATCAGAACAAAAGGGAAAAATTATGGGAGAGAAAAAAAAACAGAAAAAAAGAAGTGAATATGGCATGTGTTGATTTACATTGAATCTCCATAGGTTTTTTTTCTTAGATGCAGATGGCATTTTTTATGCAAAACTTATTGGGATACTTAAAAAATTATTGGATCACTGAAGCACTGAGAAGAACCTCATTGTACATTCTTGTTGTTACTACCTACAGTGTATTTCTAGTTCTGCTTGTTTTGCTTATCATTGGTTCATGTAAATGTTTCCAGCCCTTTCTAAAATCAGCTTGTTTATCATTTTTATTGAACAACAATATTCTATTACCTTCATATACCACAACTTATTCAGCCATTTCCCAATTGTTGGACATCTGTTTATTTTCCAATTCCAATTTCCAATTATTCTTCCAATTCCAATTCCAAATATATTTCTTTTCCAATTCCAAAAGCACTGCTACAAACATTTTTGCATATGTGGCTCCTCTTCCCTCGTTTATGATTTCCTTGGAATATAGACCCAGTAGTAGTAGTGCTGGGTCAAAGGGTATACACAATTTTATAACCCTTTGGGTGTAGTTTCAAATTGCTCCCCAGAATGGTTGAATCAGTTCACAATTCCACCAACAATGCATTTGTGTCCCAGCTTTCCCACATCCTCTCCAAAATTTATTATTTTCTTGTCTTTTTCCTGTCATTTTAGCTAATTTGAGATATATGAGGTGATACCTCAGAGATATTTTAATTTGCATTTCTCTAATCAATAGTGATTTAGAGAAATTTTTCATATGCCTATAGTTGGCTTTAATTTTGTCATGTGAAAATTGTCTGTCCATATCCTTTGACCATTTATCAATTAGAGAATGGCTTGCAATCTTATAAATTTTATATATTTTAGAAATGAAATCTTCATAAGAAATAGTGATTATAAAATGGACTTAGCTCTTAATTCAGTTCTTCCTGACTTCAGGATCAGGGTTTTATATATTATATACATGCCAAGGCAACATAAAGCAGCTGTCACCCTTTTGCCCTAAGAGGAGACTTTAATCTTAAAAAAATCTTCAATTTTTCATCATTATGAATACTTTTTTAAAATAACTTTTTATTGATAGAACGCATGCCAGGGTAATTTTTTACAGCATTATATCTTGCATTCACTTCTGTTCCGATTTTTCCCCTCCCTCTCTCCACTCCCTCCCCCAGATGGCAAGCAGTCCTTTACATGTTGAATAGGTTACAGTATATCCTAGATACAATATATGTGTGCAGAACCGAACAGTTTTCTTGTTGCACAGGGAGAATTGAATTCAGAAGGTATAAATAACCCGGGAAGAAAAACAAAAATGCAAGCAGTTTATATTCATTTCCCAGTGTTCTTTCTTTGGGTGTAGCTGCTTCTGTACATCTTTGATCAATTGAAACTGAATTAGCTCTCTTTATCGAAGAGATCCATTTCCATCAGAATACATCCTCAAACAGTATCATTGTTGAGGTATATAATGATCTCCTGGTTCTGCTCATTTCACTTAGCATCAGTTCATGTAAGTCTCGCCAGTCCTCTCTGTATTCATCCTGCTGGTCATTCCTTACAGAACAATAATATTCCATAACGTTCATATACCACAATTTACTCAATCATTCTCCAATTGATGGGCATCCATTCATTTTCCAGCTTCTAGCCACTTCAAACAGGGCTGCCACAAACATTTTGGTACATACAGGTCCCTTTCCTTTCTTTACTATCTCTTTGGGGTATAAGCCCAGTAGAAACACTGCTGGATCAAAGAGTATGCACAGTTTAATAATTTTTTGAGCATAGTTCCAAATTGCTCTCCAGAATGGCTGGATGTGTTCACAATTCTACCAACAGTGTATCAGTGTCCCTGTTTTCCCACATCCCCTCCAACATTCCACATTATCTTTCCCTGTCACACTAGCCAATCTGACAGGTATGTAGTGGTATCTCAGAGTTGTCTTAATTTGCATTTCTCTGATTAATAATGCTTTGGAGCATATTTTCATATGTCTATAAATAGTTTCAATTTCTTCTTCTGAGAATTGTCTGTTCATATCCTTTGACCATTTATCAAATGGAGAATGGTTTGATTTCTTATAAATTAAATTCTCTATATATTTTGGAAATGAGGCCTTTAACAGAACCTTTGATTGTAAAAATGTTTTCCCAGTTTATTGTTTCCCTTCTAATCTCGTCTGCATTTGTTTTGTTTGTAAAAAACTTTTTAATTTGATATAATCAAAATTTTCTATTTTGTGGTCAATAGTGATCTCTAGTTCTTCTTTGGTCATAAATTCCTCCCTCTTCCACAGGTCTGAGAGGTAAATTATCCTATGCTCTTCCAATTTATTTATAATCTCATTCATTATGCCTAGGTCATGAACCTATTTTGACCTTATCTTGGTGTACAGTGTTAAGTGTGGGTCAATGCCTAGTTTCTGCCATACTAATTTCCAATTTTCCCAGCAATTTTTGTCAAATGATGCATTCTTATTCCAGAAACTGGGGTCTTTGAGTTTGTCAAACACTAGATTATTAAAGTTATTGGCTGTTTTGTCCTTTGAACCTAACCTATTCCATTGATCAACTAGTCTATTTCTTAGCCAATACCAGATGGTTTTAGTAACTGCTGCTTTATAATATAATTTTAGATCTGGTACAGCTAGGCCACCTTCATTTGATTTTTTTTCATTAATTCCCTTGAAATTCTTGACCTTTTGTTTTTCCATATGAACTTTGTTGTTATTTTTTCTAGTTCATCAAAGTAGTTTTTTGGGAGTCTGATTGGTATAGTGCTAAATAAATAGATTAATTTAGGTAATATTGTCATCTTTATTATATTTGCTCACCCAATCCAAGAGCATTTTTTTCCAGTTGGTTAGATCAGACTTAATTTGTGTGGAAAGTGTTTTGTAGTTTTGCTCATAAAGTTTCTGATTTTCCCTTGGCAGATAGATTCCTAAATATTTTATACAATCAGTAGTTACTTTAAATGAAATTTCTTTTTGTAACTCTAACTGTTGGGTTTTGTTAGTGATATATAAGAATGCTAATGACTTATGTGGGTTTATTTTGTATCCTGCAACTTTGCTGAAGGTATGGATTGTTTCTAATAACTTTTTAATAGAGTCTCTGGGATTCTCTAAGTATACCATCATATCATCAGCAAAGAATGATAATTTGGTTTCCTCATTGCCTATTCTTATTCCTTTAATCTCTTTCTCAACTCATTGCCAAAGCTAGCATTTCTAATACAATATTAAATAGTAACAATGATAGTGGGCAACCTTGTTTCACTCCTGATCTTATTGGGAATGGTTGCAGTTTGTCCCCATTACATATGATGCTTACTGTTGGTTTTAAATAGATGCTCCTGATTATTTTAAGGAAAAGTCCATTTATTCTATACTCTCAAGAGTTTTTAGTAGGAATGGATGTTGGATTTTATCAAATGCTTTTTCTGCATCTATTGAGATGATCATATGGTTTTTGTTAATTTGATTATTAATATGGCCAATTATACTGATAGTTTTCCTAATATTGAACCAACCCTGCATTCCTGGTATAAATCCTACTTAATCGTGGTGTATTATCCTGGGAATGATTTTCTGTAGTTTTTTTGCTAATATCTTATCTAAGATTTTAGCATCAATATTCATTAGGGAGATTGGTCTATAATTTTCTTTCTCTGTTTTCAACCTACCTGGTTTAGGTATCAGTACCATGTCTGTGTCATAAAAGGAATTTGGTAGGACTCCTTCACGAATACTTTTTATATGTCAGATTTTGGACAAATACTGTATGCTTTTAAAACATAAATTTGGAAATATATTTCCTAATATTGAATTGCATTATGGTTTTTGTAAATTTCTCTTTTAAACTGATATTATAATTTTTAGCAATTATCAATTAAATGATGATAATTTTTTAGAACACATTTTAAAGTATTGTTTAAATTAACAATACAATAAAAATCATCTATTGTAACTCCTACTATACTTTTAGGGTTTGTTTTATCCCTACATTTAAAATACTGTTGAGGCTCTTCTCTGGGGAATGGGTAAGAGAGAGTGGTGAGGCATATTTCTATATTGCAGATTACACATAAACTTCATTCACTTCAAGAATGAAATTGATAGTAATCTAGTGTTTGACAAACCCCAAAACCCCATCTTTGGGGATGAAAACTCACTATATAAAAAAAAAAAACTGCTGGGAAAATTGGAAACTAGTATGGAAGAAACTAGGCATTGGCCCATACCTAACAGCATATACTAATAAAAAGTTGAAATGAGCACATGATTTATACTTAAAGAGTGATATTATAAACAAATTAGATAAACAAAGAATAGTTTACTTCTCAGACTGTGGAAAAAGAAGGAATCTGTGGCCAAAGAAGAACAAAAGTTAATTATTGAACACAAAATAAATAATTTTTATTATATTAAGTTAAAAGTTTTTTGTACAAACAAAATTAATGAAAACAAGATTAAAAAGGAAGCAATAAACTGGGAAAACATGTTTACATTCAAGGATTCTGATAAAGGTCTCATTTCCAAAACATAGAGAGAATTCACTAAAATTTATACAAATTCAAACCATTCTCCAATTTATAAACAGCAAAAGGTTATGAACAATTTTCAGATGAAGAAAGTAAAACCGTTTTTCATCATATGAAAAGTGCCCTAAATCACTATTGATCAGAGAAATGCAAATTAAGACAACTCTGAGATACCACTATACAACTCAGATTGGCTAGGAGGACAAGAAAAGATAATGATAAATGTTGGAGGGGATGTGGGAAAACTGGGGCACTAAATACATTGTTGGTGGAGTTGTGAACTGCTCCAACCTTTCTGGACAACAATTTGGAACTATGCCGAAAAGGCCATCAAAATGGGCATATCCTTTGATACAGCAATGTTTGTACTGGGCTTATGATCCAAAGATATCTTAAAGGAAAGAAAGTTACCCACATGTGGAAAAATGTTTGTGGCAGCCCTTTTTGTAATGACAAGAAATTGGAAACTAAATAGATGCCCATCAGTTGGAAAATGGCTGAATTAGTTATGGTATATGAATGTTATGGAATATTATTGTTCTATAAGAAATGATCGTCAGGATGATTTCAGAGAAGCTTGAAAAGACTTATATGAACTGATGTTGAGTGAAATGAGCAGAACCAGGAGATCATCATACATGGCAGCAACAAGCTTATACAATGATCAATTCTGATCAATGTAGCTCTTTTCAATAATGATATGATTGATTCCAGTTCTAATAATCTTGAGATGAAGAGAGCTATCTATCCCAGAGAGAGGATTGTGAGAAGTCTATGTATCACAACACAGTATTTTCACTTTTTTGTTGTTTGCTTGCATTTTATTTTCTTTCTCATTTTTTTCTTTTAATTTACTTTTTCTTGTATAGCAAGATAATGGTGTATATATATGTTATACATATACATATGTGTGTGTATATATATTGCATTTAACATATATGTTTTACCATGTTTAACAATAATTGGATTACTTGTCATCTAGGGGAAAGGCTGGGAGAAAGGGGAGAAAATTGGAGAACAAGATTTTTCAAGGGTCAAATATAAAAATGCATACATTTTGGAAATAAAAAAGCTTTATTTTAAAAAATTCAACTATTGAATTTTCTGCCAATTATCCCCAATATGTAAACTCTTCCCAGGATATATTACTTAAAAGGAAATTGTTAGGTGAAAAGGCATGGCTATTTTTATAAATTTTGATTTTATTAATAATATCTTTTTACTTTAAAGCTAACAATCACCAGCCAATACCAAAGAAAATCTGTGAATAAAAAGTTAGAAGCAAAGTCATTGTTGATTTGTCATTTCTTGGACACAAATTAACATCATATACATACAGGGTAAATTACTTAATCTCTTCAAAACAAGGGTGCTTTAGTCTGCACAGACATCTATAACTCTAAGCTACATAAAACTTTTGGATCTGCATTTTAGGGCTAATTTCCTTATTTTGGAAGACCCATTTGGGATTCAAGTGAAATAGAGATACCAATCCTTATCCTTTATTTCTGTCACTAAGTGTATGACTTCATAAGAGGAGAGGTGAGTGAGAATGAAGAGACAGAAAATCCTGATGGGACCTTGTAGGGAAGCATTAAAAGAGGGTCCAAAAGCCTTATTGGCAAATGCAGCTTTTCAATTTGATATATAAATCACTCAAATAAAGCACACGCGCATGCTCGTGCACACACACACACACACACACACACACACACACACACAAAACACATAATTGCCTTTAATGTTATTTTGTACTTCCAGATTGTTCTCCAAAAGGATAGAACAAATGTATCCTTCTACTACCCTGCCAGTCTTGAGTTTCATTGATTTTAATAGCTCTTTTTAGATTTCATCTATATGGAAGGATACTTTAAATTTAATTTCCATAATGTAATTACTGACATTGTAAATTTAAACTAATTAACAACATATATTTCCTCTTTAAAAATAGTTCATTTCCTTTAACTATTTATTCATTATAACCTGAGAATTATTATGTTGATATGTTTTCATATATGTGTATATGTTCACAATTAAATCCTAATTTAATGTTCAAGTAAGCAAGATTTGAAGGAATGTTTGGCTTTTAAAATGGTACTTTATAATGGATGAGAAAGTGATTATTTGCCACATTTGTATATTGTAATTCTGTTTTGTTGCTTAAGAGGAATTACTAGGTTAAATTATCTCATTTATATAAATTTAATATAAAATTTTTTAAAAAGACATGAAGTTATGAAATACTACCTAAGTAATCTATTTTTCACAATAGCACACCCAAATGCTCCCACTGAAATAATTTTTCTCAAACACTGCCATATTATTTTGAAATGGACAGTTTTCAATTACTTAGGGATGAGATTTCATGCAAAAACTAGCCATGGGTTTTGGAATGTACTTTGTCATTGCCTGTCCATTCTCCTTCCCCAAGTCACAGCTTTATGTAACTTGTTTTTATCTGTTCATTCTATTTTTATATATACTCATTCATATTGTAGATTAGTCTGTTTTGAATTAGACAAAAAATTAGGGTCTTAATGTTAGATGAACATTTGGAGAGGGAATGATGGGGAAACATATCCCTGGGATTTAAGTTTAAGACTTAATTATCTACATTTCTTTTGGAACACTGGTGAGATATTTGTTTCAGTTTTGTCTCTCATATAAGCTTGATCCCAATTTAAAATTTAAAAGAAAAAAAGTAGATTATTTTCTGTCTCCTCACTGCTAACATTTTTCTAATAGATAAGGGAACGTTATAGTGTTACTTGTGAACAAATAGCGAAGAAAATACCATTTTCATGCCTGGTCCAGAGCAACAACTGACTCATGCATGACTGGTTTCAGGCGTGTTCAGGTTAAAGTCAAGCACATATCATTTGGTCAGCTTTCTGTAAGGTGTGTGTGTGTGTGTGTGTGTGTGTGCGCGCGCGCGCGCACGCACACGCATGCATGTGTGCATGTCCATGTGCACATGTGTGTGTTAATGTTTTTATAATCAACTTTAGGTCAATAATCATTCTGAAATAAATTTGAATTGGGTTCCTGAATGCAGATTGTGGGATCCACCATAACAAATAAAGAATAATTTATAGACACAATGAAGCATATTGGCATCTACGGTGTTTTCAGGAATTCTTACACAAAGTGTCAAGAGTGCTTGGCATTCTGCTTCCCTGACTCAATCTCACCAGGCACTTATTTTTAAGGGCCTTAAGGAGCTCTATTCTGTCAGTGACAGTAAAGGTGGTCTGTTTAAGGGAGGATGGGAATGAATTCTTTGCCCTAGGGATGCTATTGAAAACAAAATTTTTAGGAAGAAAGGTATTAGAAGGGAGCAAGGAGAACCTATCCATATCAGCAGGCCCTCTAGGGGCTTTAGGCTTTGGGAAGTTTTCTGCATTTGAAGAGTGGGTTTAAGACAATTTTTTGTGTGGCAAAAAATAAAACAACAAAAAAGGCTAAAATACTGCCTTCCCTTATTTCCAAACAATAAAAGCGAATCCCTTGATTCTTCCCAAAACTACAATTTGAAACAAAAGAAAAAAGCAAATGATCTATAAAATGTCAAGATCCAAGTTGTACTCCTGAAACAGTTGCCCATAATAGAATATTAGATATAGATCCCTGAAGTTGTGAACCCTAGAGTATCATATAAATAATAATAAAAAGACACTTTATTATTTTTGTTATAATTATTATCATCATCATAATCTTTACATTTGATTGCTCATTATGGCTTAGAGGTGACTCAAGAAAATGTTAGGTTTTGTAGTCATAAAAAAAAATCTAGATCTACTTTCCTAAAAACCTTAAAGTATGATATGAACCTTAGCTATTACAGAGATAGTGGAAAAACTTAGATTTAAAAAAAATGTATGCTTTAGGAAATAGAGTCTATATGAAAAGAATAAAGGAAATGGATTTATCTTAAGACAGATGAAGACTTAATAATCATTTTCAATTTGAAGAGGGAGACAGAGATAGAGACAGAGGGAGAGAAAGATAGAGACAGAGACAGAATGAGTGAGACAGACTAACAGAGAGAGACACAGAGAGAAAGACAGAGAAGGAAAGGGATAGGGAGAAAGAGAAGGAGAGGAGAGAGGAAAGTGGAGAGGGAGAGGAAGAGGAAAAAGGGGAAGGGAAAAAGAGAGAGACTTAGATTATATAGGAATGAGAAGCTGACTTTTGTTTCCATAGACAACAAAAATGAATTGAATGAATGCAGTGATTATGACATTGGGATCTTTTTTAACTATCAGAAATCTAAGCTGCAATAATATATTTCTAGCTATTTACTTAAGACTTAATTGGTATTTAATTATCTTTTCTCAAAATTATTCCTTGACTGCATGGTTATTGATAGTGCATATGAGCTATGTTTAAAATCATATAACCCAATCTTATAGAAGGTAGAATTTTAAAGTCATTGAGGCAAAGAAGAAACATAAGTACCCTTTGAAAAGTTCTTTTATTATGGAATTTTCTAGTGAATTTCGCAGATGTATTAGGGTCCTATTTCAATGAAACTTTTCACATTTGCTAGTGTTGGCATTAAAAGAAAGCTTTAGGAAAATAAGTGTTTAATTCCCTTTTGATGCAGATAGAAAGATGGGTACTTTAAACAACATTCAAATAAAGACAGAAATAAACGGAACACAATTAGTTATTAATTTAATTAGCAATTTATCTCTCTCATGTAAAAACTTGTCCCAGACATAATTTTAGGTCTCAGAGATGTATGTTTACTTACAGCAGGATATCACTAAATGTGATGAATTCCAGTTAATATGAATTTCTTCAATATGCTTTAAAGAAATATATTAAATGCTGATATCTATTATTTCCTAATTATGACAAATATCTAATAATTAACTTTTTAGGAAGACAAGACAGAACAAAGATGATAAAGAAAAAGCAATGGAGCTCTCCCCAGAATCATTCCAAATAATGCCATAAAATCATTACTGGAGCAGCAAAACCCAAAGAAGTTTGGGGTAATAGAATTTTCCAGTCAAAGGCAACTTAAAATGTTAACAAGTAATGTGTATCACACTTGAGTGAAACTGTAGCACAATCTTGCTCAGATTTCACTAGCAAAGACCCAGCTACAATTCAGGAGCAGTATTTGGGAGCCACTGGGAGCAACAGCAGCATCTGCTTCTTCTGGAACTCTCAATCTATAGATATTAAGTGGGGGGGGGGTCAAATAACTGTTCAGAAGGAGCTTCAAGTAATCTCTTTGCTAGCACTGAGGCAGGAATCCATTGCTTTCTCCATAGTCAGATCTAGGTCACAATCCTGTATGGAAATTCCAGGGTGAGGAAGCGCTCTAGCACAAGAGAATTTGCAAATGCAGTAAACATTCCTCACATTTCCAGGACAAAAAAAAAAAAAAAAAAAAAAAAAAAAAGAGTGGTTGATTAGAAGACATGCTAGGAGAATAGTAAATACAATTCTCATTTAAAAGTAACTTGAAAGAACTCAAAATGTTCAGGCCTCTAAAAATAGCTGCCCCAAATGTCTGAAGCTTGGGACTGTGGGCCCTCCACTCTGGAAGCAGAGCCCCACTTTAACCAAGAATTAAAAGTCAAGTAATAAACTGGGAGAATGAGCAAACAAAAGAAAAAAAGATTCTAACCATAGAAAGTTACTATGATGACAAAGAATATTAAAGTACACACTCAGAAGAAGATTGTAAAGTCAAAGTTCCTCCATCTAAAGTTTCCTAGAAAAATACAAATTGCTCTTAAGCTATAAAAGAATTCAAAAAGAATTTTGAAAATAAGGAAGAGAAGTAAAGTAAAAATTTGGAAGAGAAATGAGAGTGATGGAAGAAAATTATGAAAAAAAATACAACCAAGAGCTTGGTGATGGACACACACACAATAATGAAGAAAATAACATCTTAAAAACATAATAGATCAAATAGTTTTTTTTAAAAAAAGAAGAGAAAAAGAAAAAATACAAAAATACAAAAAGCTCAGGTGGAGAATGCCTTAAAAATCAGAATTGGCCACATGGAAAAAGAGACATAAAAATTAACTGAAAGAAAAAAAAAAAGGGAATTGGCCTAATGGAAAAGAAGATCCAAAAGCTTACTGAAGAAAATAAAACTGAGTAAATGGTAACTAATTACTTTATGAGAAATTAAAGAACAGCAACAAAACAATTCTGAAATCAAGAAACAAAAATAAAAGAATGGGAAAATACAATGTGAAATATACAGAAAAGCAAATAGCCTAGAAAATAGACCCAGGATTTGGCTCTTTTTAACAATGAAGTGATTCAAGACACTTCCAGTAGACTTGTGATGAAAAAATGCCATCAGTATCCAGGGATTAAAATTATGGAAACTGAATGTAGATCAAAGCATATGATTTTTGTCTTTTTATTGTTGTTGTTTGTTTGCTTGCTACTGTATTTTCTTTCTCGTTTTTCCCCATTTTGATCTGATTTTTCTTGCACATCATTACAATTTTGGAAATATGTTTAGAGTTGCACATGTTTAACCTGTATTGGATTGGTTCCTGTCTAGGGGAGGAGGAAGAAGAGAAAGAGGCAAAAAAAAAAAAAAAAGGAACAAAAGATTTTACAAATGTGAATGTTGAAATCTTTGATATATTTGGAAAAATAAAATTAAAAAATAAAAAAAAAATAGATCCAGGAGAGATAAATTTAAAAAATCATTGAACTATCTGAAAGCCTTGATTAAAAAAAAAAGGACCTAGATGTCATCTTTCAAGAAATTGTCAAAGAAAACTGCTCTGATATTTTGGAACCAGAGGATAAAATAAAAGTAGAAAAAAAGCTTCTTATCACTTTTCAAAAGAGATCCAAAAATGAAGCCAAATTCCAGACTCCAAGTCAAGGAGAAAATGTTGTAAGTGACCAGAAAGAAACAATCCAAGTATCATGGAGCCATAGTTATGATAACACAAAATTTAGTGGCTTTTATATCAAAGGATCTGAGGGCTTGGAATATGATATTGGGAAGGGCAAAGGATTATAACCAAGATTCACTTACACAGCAAAATTGAGTATTATCCTTCAGGGAGAAAAAAGAAATTCAACAAAATAGAGAACTTTTTAATATTCTTGATTGTAATGGGCTGAAGCTCTAGTTGATGCACTGAGGTCCCAAGCACGTGAGGCTAAATAGCAATTGGACGATACTCTATTAAGATATCCTTGGAGAAAGAATGGCCCTGCCCACTCTTTGTGGAAGTTTTGATGTGTTGTATAGGAAATGACGTAGAGATGATTGTGGTGGGTGGAGAGAGAGAGGCAGAGAGGCTGCTGGTCAAGTTCCTGTCATGGCTGCACTCACAGCTTATAGCCATCCCCCTTCACTCCCGCCAAGAATAAAGATCGTGGATTTTCCCTTGACCTGAATTCCTGACTCAGGCTGATTTTAAAATACTCAGTCATCACACTAGATGAAAAAATTAGAACTGAATAGAACATTTTACTTTGAAATTCAGGATTCAGGGATTAAGAGGGTATAAACTAATGTATTAAAGGGCACAAGAGGGTAACCAAAAAAGAGAAATAATAAGGTACTTAATAAAGTTAATCTGTTTATATTCCTATATGAAAAAAAACATTTGTAACTCATAAGAACTCATTATTAGGGCAGTTAGAAAGAGTGTATATAGACAGAAGGCACACAGAGGAGTTAAATGTAAAATTATATTTAAAAATAAAATTAAGGAGTGAAAGAATAAACTGGAAGAAAGGGAAAGCAAGAGATAGAAGAGGGTAAATTACCTTTCAAAAAAGATGCAAGTAAAACTTTTACAATGAGGAGGAAAAAGAGGGAAGTGAAGGGAAGTGAGCAAACTTACTTTCATTAGAATTGGCTCAAAGAGGTATAGCATATATATTTAATTGGGTACAGAAATTTATTTTCACCTATAGAAAAATAGAAAGAGGAGGGAATAAAAGAAGGAGGGTTGATAGAAGGGATGATTGAAGCAGGGGGTAGTCTGAAATACAACAGAAAAGGAGTGAAAAGAATGAAAGGAGTGAGAGAATATAATAAGCAGGTGGGGAATAGGATAGAAGAAACTATAAGTAGCAGTTGTAACTGGAGAAAAAATTTAAAGCATCTTTCATGGACAAATGCTTCAGTTCTTAAACATATAGAAAGTAAAGTCACATTTATAAAAAATAAGATTCATTTCCCAATTGATAAATGATCAAAAATTATGAACAATATTCAGATGAAGTAACCAAAGCTATTTATAGTTATAAAAAATGTTATAACTCACTATTGGTTGGAGAAATGGGAATCAAAACAATTCTGAAGTATTACATCATACCTATTAGATTGGCTAATAGGGAAAAAAAGAAAATAACAAATGTTGAAAGTGTTGTGCGAAAATGAGACATTAATGCAGTGTTGGTTGAGTTATAAACTGTTTTAACCATTTTGTAGAGCAATTTAGAATTAATCTCCAAAGGGTTATAAACAATGCATACCCCTTGACCTAGTAATACCATTACTAGGTCTGTATCCCAAAAAAAGATAAAAGGAAAGGGACAAATGTGAAAAAATAGAATATCAATTGAACAATGGCTAAGAAAATTGTGGTATGTGGTTACTGCATAATATTATTATATTATAAGAAATGATAACTAGGATATTCTTAGAAAAATCTGGAAAGACTTTCATGAGCTAATGCAAAATATAGTGTATTGTGTATAAAGTAAGAGCAATATGTAAGATGATTAGTTATGAATGACTTAGCTATTCTTAGCTCTGAAGGAGTTATGAAGAAAAGTGCTTCTCATCAGCAGAAAACAAACTGATAATTTCTGAATACAAATTTACAGAGAGAGAGAGACAGAGACAGAGACAGAGAAAGAGACAGAGACTCAGAGAGACAGAGACAGAGATAGACAGAAACAGGGAGACATAGACAGAGACAGAGATAGGAAAAAAAAACCTTTAAGTAAAACAAAGTATATATAAAAGTATGTGTACAAACACACATACACACACACACACACATATACACACATACATACACTTTATACTTTTATTATTTATTTATATATACGGTGTGTGTGTGTGTGTGTGTGTGTGTGTGTATACATATTTTATTTTACTTGAAGTTTTTTTCTGTTTTCTTTCATAACATGACTAATATAGGAATGTTTTGCATGACTACACTTATATAATCTATATCAAATTACCTGCCTTCTCAGTGAAGCAGAGTAAGGAGAAAGAAAGATTATTTGGAACTGAAAATTAAAAAAAATGTTTTAAATTATAACTGTGAAATAATAAAACACTAAATATTTCATTAAATTAAATGCAGGGAAAAAAAGAAAAAACTTCTAGAAAGACTTTATAGAATTTCATTTCTACTGGTTTATAATGAAAATATTTATTTGAACACACATACACACAAGAAGTACATATCCCTCAAGGTAAAAGAAAATGCCAGGAGAAGGGCCCCATCTTATCTCTATTACTGAGATACGAAAATTCCACAATTTAAGTTCATATCAATTTAGCATGTTCTTTTTAATTTCCATGTTAACTTAATTGCATATTCATCATTATCTTTCTGACTCTAGCAGCAGGTTCTTAATTGATAAATAAATAGCAAAATTGTGTAAACTATCAGTCTTTGTTATATTGTTATTTCTTTGAAACAATTGTTCTTTCAATGGTACAACTCAAAAATCGTCTATGCCTGCAAACTCTATGCAGTTTCCCCTCATATCCTCCCATCAATTTATCACAGGGGAGACACTCAACATATGAGGGCCTTCCTGTGCTTTTTCTTGACTTTAATGGGTAACAATAGAAAACATTGGCCTTCTAAACTTTATACTTCAACTTACCACATAATTGACCCATCTACTTTTTCAGTCATACATTTCTTTGATAACATGATTCCTTCCACTTCTTTGTAATTCCTTTTCTACAATGTATTTCAGCTTGTTTATATTCACCATCTACCCAACCCTTTTGCCCTTTGAGTGATTTTCAATTTCAATTTTTCTCACACTCTTGTGCCCCATGACTTGTACTCATAAAACAATAATCAAAGAGAAAATCACCTTGATATACAAAAAGCTAGTTTCTGATTACCTCTTTTCCTCAAGAACATGCTGTCACATGCTCTGTTTATCCCTCACAAAATTGTCTCTTATTCTCATTCCATACAATTGAACAAATGAAACTTCAAAGTTTAAGTTTTTTCTCTAATTGTGCTTCAACTTCAGATTTCGCTATCTCAAGATAAATGGAACTCGAATGCATTTCCTTTTTAATAATAACCATGCTATGCTCCATTGAACTGGTCTAACACAGCATGTGTGGATAAGGAAAATTACTCAGGTAGCTAGAACTCTGGCGGTGATGTGTGTATTGAATCTTCCAGGGTTGTGGCCTTGACAAAACCCCATCACCTGATTATGCAATTAGGCAAAGATAACCCTCAAGATTAGTATCCTCAAGATGTTGTGGGAAGGAATTTCTTTTGAGCTTAGCAATGAAAACTACTGTTAGAGAGAAGCCTATGCATTTTCCCCCAGTGTATAAATTTCCTCACTGAATACAGAACATTTCTCTAATCTGGGGTTAGATATTGCATTATTTCTATCATTTTGACAAACCACCAAAATAACCTCAGAAAATGGGATGGCATGTGCCTTTAAAAGCCGCCTGAGACATTCCCTAAAAATAGTTTACAAAGCAAGAGAGTCAAATTGTTGGGGAATTGCACTCTAATGCATTAGAGAGTCTATTCCTATGGCACTTAAGCTAGCCAAAGTAATAAATATAAAATGGTAATTTTTTTCCATGAGTTCTGCTCGCTGTTCCCATATGATTTCATTCCTACCCAAGAGTAATATAACACTGCCTGCTCACAGACTTCTGAATTCATGGAATAAGACACTGGCTCTGCTAGTTTGTTAAATGTACTCAAAAGAAGTTAGCAATTACAATTAATCCCTCTGTTGTCTGAGCATAGCCTGTCTTGATTTCCAGTCTGCGTATCAATGGGGTGTTTCAAATGTAAGAAAATTTAGCCTCAACAATTCAGAACTGACTTTTATCATCTTTTCTTTTGTCCCACAATACCAAAATAAAGTATGGAAAGGATTTGGGAAGGAAAATGAAAATTTTTGTGCAATTTTACTATAGTATGCAGAATATTATGC
Source organism: Antechinus flavipes (assembly GCF_016432865.1). NCBI lineage: Eukaryota > Metazoa > Chordata > Mammalia > Dasyuromorphia > Dasyuridae > Antechinus > Antechinus flavipes. The sequence continues at coordinate 355,483,187 of NC_067401.1, read as the reverse complement.
CTGATATCTTAAAAGACAATTCATAAATTACTATCTAGATTTTTAAAAGTTTATAAAAGTCCTATGGCTTAAAGATAGAAGCAACACTAAAGATCATTCTATTTAAACTCCACACATTACAGATAGGGCAACTAAAGCCCTTAGAGTTTAAAGGATTTGTCAGAAAAGTAACAAAGAACAGAGAGGGTTTAAACCGAGGTTGTTGGGTTCTAGATTTTGTTGGCCTTTTACTCCTTTGTGTATAACACAAAATAGCCCAACACATAGTAGATTTGTTTATCTGAGACACTGAAAGGAGACTTCCAAGATAGCTATTTCTTTAAAGATAAAGAAATGAGTTCATTCATGATGGATATTTTACAATTAAAGCCTGTGTTACTAATATTGAGAAACTCTTAGCAAAATTTCCACAGAAGATATATATATATATAAATTCAGTTAGGATATTAATAACCTAATGGTTTATAATCACACGTAAAATTATATTTAGTTTTGATATGGAAAAATATATTACTGAAAAACTAGACAAATTAAATCATATTCTGTCTTTTGTAATGTGTATCATCCATCAGTACACCATAGAAAACATCAATATGTATCCGATAATTTACACATATCCTTCTTCACTTTTACTAGTTGCAATGGATGAGCATAGTATTAAGTATTAGATGCAGTGTGATATAGTAGGTAGATTATTGAGCTTGAATGGAGGGAGATCTACTGCAAAATACTAGCTCTGAAATGTTCTAGCCATTAATCTTTTTATCTTCTACTTAAGAAACAATAATCAAGTAACTTGTTATTGATTTATTTTATATCATATATTTAATATTATTTTATATATTATTGTTTTATTAATCACTTCATGATTCCAATAACTAAGAGCAAAGTTCATTTCTTTCCTAAAACCCTGATAAGTATTATAACCTATTAGTAGAAAATAAATTCCTTTATAGAAAGACTACCTTTAAAAAAAAAAACAACTAAATTGTTTTATGTATCTCTAGCATATAGCACAATGACAGTTTCATAATAAGAGGTTACTAATGTTTGTGGTTTGATTGATAGTGTGTAATTAAGCTGAAATAATTTTATCAATTTTGTTAAATTATTTTTTTCATATATTGGGCTCCTTATAAATAGGATGTTGATTCCACGATTTTAAAGCTTTCCCACTTTGATAATATTCTACATATAACATGTTCAAATGTGCCAAAGATATATATATATGGATAATTCCATCAATATAGATTACAAATTATCTATTAGTTGATAGGTAAGAACAAGGAAGTTGCTTGAGGCATTTAGAAATTAAGTGACTTGTTCAGGATCACATGGCTAGAATATTGCACAGCTAGTATTTGGGAGTAGATATCCCTGCATTCAAGCTCAGCAATCTACCCACTATATCACCCTGCATCTAATATTTAGTACTATACTCATACATTGCAACTATTTAATGTTTATATTTAAATATCTATGTTTAAATATCTAAAAATCATACTTTAGAAAGATAATATAATCTGCCAAAGATAGCAGTCTGGGGAGTAAAGCAAATCTGACCTAATGACCATTTCCTATATTTTTAAATATCATTGACTTTACTTAAGTATCAAATAGATAAGTGTTATTTTAGCCATTATTGAAGATATTCGCTTTTCCCTTAATGACTAGAGGAGGGATTGTATTTTCTACCTAGGAAACCTCCCAACCAGGAAGGCAACCACTGTGCTCATCAGTAATCTCTTACAAAACAGGCTTCCTGTTGAAGGAAAGTGGTGAGATTGCTGCTTGGCAGGAAGGAAAATCGATAACTTGGCCCTGGGTCCCCAGGAGTAGCAGGGTGCTTCAGCTGAGAGCTGAGCCTTCAATCCCCTTCCCTGCTAAGTAGCAGCTGCTCCATTGATTCCCCAGAAAGCCTCCTTTGCAGTCAGCATTTGAGGAGGTGAAACACCAAATGAAAACGACAGATTTCATTGCTATTCTGGTAGAAGAGATGTTTAAAAGGCCCCTTGTGCCCAGCTGCCTCTTCTTTTTCTTAGAGGTGTTGTTCTGACAAGTTGTTTCTATTTCTGTTGCATCCTGGTCAGGACTGGTTTCTTGGTATGATGGGAATATCAAAAAATAAATAGTTTGCCAATTTCAGGGACAAATATGATAGAGACAGGTCATTAGAGGATAACCATATTTCCTTTATTACTCTCCTTGTAAATGGTTCACATTTGTCCTAAATTCAATTTTCCATAAACAGGGGATAGGGATGTGACAAATGAATTCAATTGATGACAAATCTCTAATGATTATTTTAACCTGAACTTTCAAGGATCTTCACTGAATCATTTTAGGAGTAAAATTTCAAATGAAAAATGACAATTATTTGAATTTCACCTGCTTCCCTTCTAGGAGGATAGACTAAACAATGCATCAGCTAAGATCTAGACACCTGGAGGAGAAGGAAAGGATCTAGATAATTTAAAGCAAAGTAATTGATCTTTCCATTGAGAAAGGTGACTGAGCTATAACCTGGTACAATTAGCATTATAGTTTTCTTTTGTGCTATACATTTCCTAAATTAATATTTCAATATAGTTATGACCAAAATAAAATGATTTTTGGATATTTCTGGTTGATTTGTTTGAGTTTGGCATATTGGCAGACATCAAACTCCTTCATTAACCTAATAGATGGTGTTCCAAAGTGATTGAAAAATCTACCCATTTCTGCATAACCTTCTAATGAGTTGCTTTGGATTTAGTGACACTGGTAATTAGACATTGGTTATGGTTATGTAGGTTATAGTGGAATCAAGAAAAATATGTTTTCCATCTTGGTACTGCTGACATTTATCTCAAATAATCTTGGAGAACTCAGGGTCACCTCTATGACATGACAAGATGTCAAAGTAGAACATAAAATGTATTTTTTCTATAACACAGTTGCCTATTACATATTATTCTGGGGCCAACTATTCCCTTTTCTATTATGTAAGCTTTTCTGTTTTACATAGTTAAAGAAGAAGGGAAAAACAAATAAATTTTTATTGGTAATTAATCCTTTTCATCCCATTCCATTAGACTCTTTATTGTGTGTTGCATTTTATCAATCTATTTCATCCTTATTTTCAAAAGTTGGGAACAGGTAACACATTTGAATAAAATGTTTAATAATGCTGTTCTTATTTAATTAAGTAAAACACCAAAACAAAAAGAGAGGATTGACAATAGGAACAAAAGTAGGGAAGGAAAGGAAGAAATTCTGGGTAAATAGTTTTCTGTGAAAGTAGTTCAAGAAAAAGTAATTGTAGAGATAAAATACTGACTTAAAGGAAATGATAAAAACAAGAAAAAATCAATTAGAAATATGAGACAAATGGTAGAAACCATAACCCTAAATCTTGTTACTTGTTACCACTTTATATGAGTGGATTGAAGATTCCAATAGAAAGAGATTGACATATTGGATAAGGAACCATAATTGATTACTTACAAAAATTTATAAAAAGCAGAAATATATAAAATTTTAAAAATGAGAATCTATATCAAAATTTACTTGGCATCAGATGAGTTCCCAAAAGACACAAATGATGCCAGAAAAGGAAATAAAAATTCTGAATGTAAGTAGAAATGAACAAAGAAATATCATCCACAAAAACCATAAGAAAAAAATTAAATGAATAAATGAATTTGGAACCAACATTCTTCAAGTAATATAGCATCTAAATTTGTTGTCTTTACTATTATTATTAATAATTATTATTGATAATATTTCTGTAATATATATTTTAAGATATTCCAAGTGTGTTGCCAACTGTATTCAAGCAAAACACACTGATCTTAAAGATAGGATTCATGGTCTTTAACATAGTCCCGAATATCTAAATTTAAAAAAAAAACAAAAAAAAAAAAACAAGGAAATTAACTGATTAGCTTCTAAAGGTAAACAAAAAATAATATTTGAAATACCAACATGGGTAAAAACATTGATAGGTAAGAAAACAAAATTCTACATTTAAACAAAATGCATCTAAAATAAAAGATCACATAAATTTATCAGATATATTACATATGCATAATATATTTATAGAAATTAGAGGTTGTAAGAATATTTACTATGCTTTGCATGGATACAAACAGCCATATTATCAAAGCAAAAATAAATATCCACAATATAATTAGAGATAAGGAATTATTCTTAAATGAATCTCAGACACTTAAGAAGCATCACTATTGAATGACCTAACATAATAGATAAAAACAAATATGAATTACAATCATATACAGTTTCAAATATTATTATATATAGTATACAAGCAATAATGTTAATGTTCTTTTTTTCAGAATTGCACAACTAATAGAAATGTAAATGAAAGAAAAGATAGTGATTTAAAAAAATAAAACCTGGAGCAATTACAGCTAAAATTATTATAAGGCCTCTTGAATGGAAACTCTAAACAATGTACAAACTTAGTACTACATGGAAATATGATTTTAAATTGAACATTTATTAGGACCCAATAATATAAACATATGTAATCCAGTTCTTTGCAATGAGAAACAGCTTTGAAATATATTTTTAAAAAAGGATTAGAAATCAATAGGATAAAAACAATGAAATTGCCAATGGACAAAGTACAATCAAAACAAAACCAAAATAAATGCTTATCTGATGCACCGTTAAATATTAAAAAAAAAAACTGGAATATAATAAGTAGTAAAGCTTTGAGAAATATAAAGTGTTAAAATAAAATTTGACCAAATAAATGCCTTACATAACCCATTTTAACAAAAGGAAATGAAGCTGGCTGTTTGGAAGTATAAAAAGTATGGGGAGGCTTTTTAGTCTTAATGTCTCCTAATAGGAAAATTTTATTTTTTAAGTTAATAACAACAATATGCAAATTAATCACAAAAATTCTGAAACAAACAGTGCCCAGTTCCTTTTATGAGAGAAATATAACCACAGTGCCTGCATAGTATAAAAGACAAAAGAAGAACTGGAATGTTACCTCACTCCAGTTTGTTTTAAATAGTTCTAATTTTTTTAGTAATAGTAACAAAATAAAAGAAAAACTATTAGAGGCATAATGATTCACAATGAGGAAACAATAGTATTCATATGTGGTGATAATATAATGGATTACTTAGAAAATACTAGGGCATCAGGAAAACAAATTAATGGGCAGTTTAGACAAGATAGAGATTACAAAATAAATTCACAAAATTACCATTTCTATATAATTACAACAAAATCCAAATCCAAAATAATTGTTAAGGAAATATCATTCCAAAGGACTAATATAAATAAAATATGTGACTTTTTTTCTATAAAGCCTACTTAAAAGCTTGAATTGAGTTACTATATTAATATTTTACATTGTTACATGATGATTTCTATCATATAATATATTAATATAGATCATTTAAACCATCCCTTAAAGAAATAAAGAACAATTTAAAAAGCTATGGATAAATCCTTATTGCTACAGTTAGAGCCATGTCAAGAAATATTAATTTATATTGTTAACAGTACACCAATCAAAATGCAAAAGAATCCTTTTCTTAACAAGATAAAATGCTATAAAAATCATTTGACAGAAAAAGTTATCAAAATATCAAAGTAAATATTGACAAGAGGGAATAAATTACGGAAAGCATTTCTAGACCAATAACTAGATCATATAGTAGCAAATGCTACCATTAGGTATTTGTTAAAATATAGAAACTAAAGCAATTAAGAAGATGAGAAAATCAGAAAGAAAAGAACTCAATAGTTCATTATTCCAAAAACTTCAAGACATGTTACAAAGAAAAGAACCTCTTTTCTTCTTCAAGTTGTTACTATAATAGTCTTTCTCTTTTAATCATCTTCAGTTACTTCTTACTCATTGGTTCCTTTGACATAAGCATACTCTGATTTTCCCAGTCATAACTATTTTCCTTTAAAATGAGGTATTTGATTTATATCTAAATCCCCATCTTTTTTCTATTTTGACTTCCAAATTAAAAAAAAAAATGTCCTATATCCAATTATTTTCTTGCAATTTTATTTGCCCTCTAGCTATTATAATTAAGTTATTCTCAGAGTCTGTCTATACCTTCTGATTTGACATATCCAATGACTATCTTTCAACATACATCTTGCTTGACATTTTTAATAGCATTCAAAACTATTGATTGCTACTTTTTTTCTAAATAGTCTTTCTTCCTTTCTCTTTAAGGAAATGAAACTTATCTGATTTTAAATCCATATTTGGCTAGCTGATAATTCTTTTCTTGACCTATTTGTGTTGGGTTTGGAATTGTTCTTCCCCCCTCCTTTTATTCTCTTTTAATCTCTACTCTTATGATAATATTCATCCCTTACTACCAGAATCTCAGTTCAAATGATTCCTAAATTTACATTTTAAAGTCAAGCTACTCCCCTGACTTCTATACTTCTATCCCTTAACTGTCTACAGAAAAAGGAAACATCTATAAAACTGAGATTATTATCCATCCTCCATAAAACTTTAAAGATTAACTCATATTCAACTTAGAAACAAATCCAGTGCTACATGGAAAATAAAAGCATTTGTAAAAAATGCTTTCTTTTGAACACTATTTTTGACTTTGTTACCACTATTCATTCTCTATCCTAGAGAAGTTGGAGAGGTGATTGGGATCTCCTAACCATTATCCTCCAATATCATGCAGAAAATGTTTTCTAAATAGATAATCTTGTGGTAAATGTTAATGTCTGAAACACTAAAAAGTAAAAGTAATCCAATAGAAGACTATATTTTAACAAGATTAATTGAAAGATGCTAATGACCAGATCTTGAAAAGAAAATTAGAACTATTGAAACTGTAGCATACAAAACTCAAAAATTAAAGGGATACAGATAAAAGGAACAAGTATTTATTATTAAATACCTATTATTTTCCAGAAAAAAAGAAAGACAATTAACATAAAAACAAAGAAGAAGATTTCAATAACATCTTTAACATTAAGATTTTTTTCCACTTAAGAAAAGAATGTGGTTAATGGGGTTTATCTTGCATTTTTAGTAAAAAGTAAGTAATAAATGCATATCCATCAGAAAACAAGTTGAAATTCATATATAAGTAGTTCCTCAAATTATGTTATAGCAGTAAACAAAAAAAGGTTCTAGGTAATGAGAAAGATCACTGAGAACATAATATAAAGGTCCTCATTTACTACCAATCTCCCAATGCTGATTTCTCGGTCTCTGTTTCTGTCTGTCTTGTCTCTGGCTCTTCTTTGCTTTTTTTTTCCCCCTCTCTTTCTTTTTCTCTGCCTCTCTCTATATTTCTTTCCTTTCTGACCCTCTTTGTCTTCTTTCCTTCTCTAATTATCTCTCTTCCCTCCACACATGTATGTGTGTGTGTGTATGTGTGTATAAATATATATATATATATATATATATATATATATATATATATATATATATATATATATATATATATATATATATATTATACCTTTTAGATTATTCATGTCACTCCTCCTTCCAAAAATCTTCAGGGGCTTCCTATCACTTCCGAAATTCAAACTCCTTTCACTTATATACAAGGTTCCCCATGCCACCTTATCTTTCAGACATCTTTCATGCACTTTATTGGCCAGTCAAATTATTTATTACTTTACTATCTGCCCTTACCACCACCTGCACTTTCCAATTTTCTTGTCTTTGCCCTTAGTATTCTCTATGGCTGGAATGTCTTTCCTAACTACTTCATTTATTAAAATCCAACTTAGAAACTACCTTTCCTGTGTTTGTTTTCTTCCTTGCTTTTTCCTGATGAAGGCAATATTTTCCTCTTACTCTCATATGGAAAAAGATTATTTTTTCTCTTTCTACTTATCATGTAATAGTCTATTTTCCATTTATTTCTGTCTGCCTTTTATCCATATTATAGATGGTGAGCTCCATGAAGGCAATGACTATACCTTATTTAAAGTTTGTCCCTTTAACCATTTTGTATAAATCTCTGTGGAAAATCACATATAAGTAATGTTGAACTTTTGGATCTATCTCTTTCTGTGTAAATTTTATTCTAACTATAATGAATATGTCAAATCTCCCCTCTAAGCTGTAAGCTACTTGAGGGATCAGGACTCATACATTTTTGTAACTTTCACCATGTCAACCAGACTATAAAATATTCGATAAATTGCTTACCAAATGTATGACATTGTATAGGGAGAAAAATTATAAAGTGTTTCATAATTTTTAAATAAAATGGAATAATGTGATTCATGTATGTGTATGAATTACACTGCAAATTTTGATTTATTACTTTACCCTGTTTTTCTATAATATATGATCCATTGAAAATATTCATTAACCTTCCATAGTATTATGAGAGCTATTTGTCTATTTTGGAATATTTTTTCCTCAATGTGCCAGATGAAAGATGAAAATATGTATAATAATTTAGACAAACAAATGTGGATAATATTTTTGGGTAAAGCCATTTCAGTTCTTCAAGAAGTATATATTTCCTACTTTCCTACATAAATAGAATATTTATGTAACAAAAAAGTTTAAAATGATAGATTTTTTAGCAAAATATATACAGTCTAACAATACAAATAAATGTAGCTTATCAATAATGAAAATATGACTGTCTTTGGTGGCTTATAGACCTTTGAATTCAATGTTGCCTTCTGTAACCAGTGATTCTGCTAACATTTTCCCATGGAGAATGAATCTTCAGAAAAAAATCTGTGTAGTATCTAATTAAGATTCAGTGTAATTCATATTCTCCTTCTTCTATGCATCATCATTCTTAAAAAGAAATGCTTTCTTCAATTGACTGATTTTAAAATTCTATTCATAAGATCATAGTATTGTTCATCTAGAAAGGACACCAAAATGCAATTAATACAACTACTACTTCAAATATTCAGAGTTTATATAGAACATTTCAAGCAAGAGGCCATCCAAATTGGAACCCACTACCTTCTAGAACAGCCCATTTCAATTTTTGATAGGATTAAAAATTCCACAGAGATTTTTTTTCAGCTTGCATTCAGTCAAATTTTGACTACAGTCTTTTTTCAACCTATTTAAGTCTAACGGCTATATCAAGGGGGAGAACTAGAGATATAAGGCTGCTAAATCATTGTCACTTAAAGGTCTCTTGTCCAATTTTTTCTACAAGGCTTTATCTTGCTCTGGATACATCCAGCCTCATGCTTTCTCAGCTCCCCAGCAACAAACACACTGTTATATAAAGCCCTAAGAAATTTTCCCTTTGAGGCCATAGTCCCATAAATATTAATAATCTAATTGAATTCATTCCTTAGTGATTAACAAACATCCACTTGACCACATTCCTCTCATCTCAGTGATTTTAATTATCTTTATTTGATCCAAATTCTCTTCTTCACTGTTTGTTCCTAATTTCCATCACTTTCAACCTTTTCCCAACATTCCTCTCTGGAGCTACAGTTCCCCTCTACCATCCTCTCTGGAATTCCTACTCCATAAGTAACAAAATAGTATTCTTCTAAAACCATTGCTTTTTCTGTTCCTTTCATATTATTGTACTCTCTGAAACCTAGATTCTTCTTGAATTCATAGATTTCCTAGACATATTTTATACCACTAGTTGAGTTTTCATTCAGATCTTCAATTCAGCAGTTGAGAGGGGGAGAAATCATAATACTCTTTGTTCCCCTGGATCTCTTCTATGCTCTCATTCTATCATTACCCCATATCCTCTTTTTATTTAAGGTGCACTTAATATATATTTATTATGAATTCAAATTTTGATAGCTGTTATCTACCAACTACTCCAAAACTCCCCTCTTTTTTCCAGGTTCAGTGCTTAACTCACAGTCACTCCCTATCTCCTCCCAAATACAATCCAAGTATGTTTTTTCATCCTTTGCCATCATCATCTATTATTCCCAAGAATCCTCCATAGTTGATCTGTACTTTATTATATTGTATGAGTATCCATAGAGCTTTCATGATGTCTTAGTGTCATGCCCTTTTCTCACTGTATGAACAGCTCACTCTATTTTCTATTGATAAATGCCTGGGATAATTTTTAAAGCCACTTTTGGGGTTGTTCAAGTAATCATTTGGAAATGTTCATTTATGGCTACTATACTTCTTTCAATTGACATTTTGTTTACCCAGCCCTATCATAGGTTTGATTCTTTTGAGATTGTAGCATTCTATAATTCAAAACTTAACATGTCTTGACTTATTCTTAATGAACCTATATTAAATTTCACTCATCTCCTGTCCCATACTAACTCATACATCATCCTTTCATCATTTGTTCAACAATCACAGAAGAAACTGATAACTATATCAATCTATAAGTAAAAAAAAAATACATTATTTCCCTTTTGGAAATCAGGACAAATTCCAGTGCATTCTATCTTCAATAATCATCTTTTCATCATGATCCCCAAAAAGGTCATGGATGGTAGTTGAGTTATCATATTTGCTTGCTACATCAGTGACTTGTGGTGTAGTTCATTTGTTTCAAATGACTTGAATGCATGAAGAATAACTGTTTTCTTCATACAAAAGAACAAAGATCTAGTATTAATGACTTTAGAGACCATCTCCTGAAATCCTCCTCATCATCATTTCTTAAAACAGAACGATATTATATCAAAATCATATATCATAACTTGTTCAGCAGTGACATTCCCCAGTCGATGAATAAACCCTCTATATCCAATTCTTTGCCAGCAAAAAAAAAGAGCTTTTATATATATACGTATATATAAGTGTTTTTTATCTAACATTTATGTAGGATATTCACAAAACAGTGGTATTGCTACGTCAAAAGGTATGCCTTTTTATAGTCCTTTGGACATAGCTCCAAATTCCTATCCAGATTGGTTGAATCCATTTACTATAATGCTTTTATTGTTACAATTTTCCAATGAACTATTCCAACTTATGCCATTTTCCTTTTCTGCCATATTAGCTAATCTGATGGGTATGAAGTGGTAGCTTAGAGTTGTTTTGATTTGTATTTCTCTATTAATAATGATTTAGAACACTTTTTACATTCCTATAGATAGCTTTGATTTGAACTGAAAATTTTCCCTTTATGATCTTTGACCATTTATCAATTAGGAAATGACTTGTATTCTTTCTTATACATTTGACTCAGTCCTCTATATATCTGAGAAATGAGGCTCTTGTAAAAAAAAAAAACTCCATTTGTTTCTATGCTCTCTAGTGTTTTTTAATAAGAATGGGTGCTGTGACAGCTTTTTCTACATCTATTATGGCAATCATATTCTTTTTGTTACTTTGTTCTGAATATGACCAATTATGAAAATTAGGATATGATTCCTATTATTGAAGCAGCCCCAAATTCCTGGTGGAAATCTTACATGGTCATAGGGTTTTGTCCTGATAATGAGTTGCTATAATCTCTTTGATAATATTTTCTTTAAAATTTTTGCATCCATATTCATTAGGGAAATTGCTCTCTAATTTTCTTTCTCTATTTTGGCTCCTCCCGATTTAGATATCACCCCATATTTGTATCATAAAAGGAATTTGGTAGGATTTGTTCTTTGCCTATTTTTCCAAATATTTTATATAATATTGGAATTAATTGTTCTTTAACAGTTTGGTAGAATTCACTTGGGAATCCTTCTGGTACTAGAGATTGTTTTCTTAAGGAATTTGTTGATGGCTTATGCAAATTCTTATTTTCTAAAATTAGGTTAATTATTTTATTTCTTCTTTTACAATTTACATTTTTGCAAATATTCATTTCACTGAGGTTGTCAAATATAGTGGCATACATTTGAGCAAAATAGCTCCTGATTATTGTTTCAATTTCCTCATGATTGGTGATGAATTCGCCCTTTGCATTTTTGATACTGATAACTTGGTTTTATTCTTTCTTTTTTTTAAATTAAACTAACAAAAGTTTTATCTTTTTTATTGTTTTTTCTCATAAAGCCAGCTCTTAGGTTAATTTTTCAGTTCAATAGTTTTTTTTTTTTTTTACTTTCAATTTTATTAATCGATTGTTTTTCAAAAAGATTTTCAATTTGTTCCTTTAAAATTTTTTTTAGTTGGAAGCCCAATTCATCACTGTCTTCTTTCTCTATTTTATTCATGTAAGTATTTAGAGATGTAAAATTCCCCCTAAAAATTGCTTTGGCTATATCCTATAAACTTTGGTACATTGTCTCACTATTCCTGTTTTTCTCAATACTGTTTTCATTTAGATACCCACCTCTCATTGTCTGCCCTCCATATTATTTCTTATACATTTGACTCAATCCTCTATATATCTGAGAAATGAGGCTCTTATTAAAAAAAAAAAAAAACCTCCATTTATTGCTATGCTCTCTAGTGCTTCCTCTTTTCTTTTTTCTTCCTCTCACTCTTTTACTCTTCCTTCTATCACATCTCTTCCATTTTCCTTCCATTTTCCCCTTCTGTTTCCATATATGTTAACATAAATTTCTAGACCCAACAAATTGTGTATGTTATTCCCTTTTTGAACCAAATCATGAGTATAAGAGTCAAACAATGCTTGCTCCCTTCCTTCTTTCTCTCTAATATAGTAGATCTTTTGTGCATCTTCATGTGATATAATTACCCTATTTTGCCTCTCCCCTTTACACTTCTTCCACTACTATCTTTTCTTTCACCCCTTAAATATTTTTTTGATATCACCATATTAAGATCAGCTTACACTCATATCTGTCTGATATCTAGAATTTATCTAAAGGCTTGATTTAACATTGTTTCGGTGAGAAACTTGGTAGAATTCAGGCATTTTTCTGGCTTCTCTCAGCCTTCTTTGCTTGCTTTCACCACAACTTCCCCCTGGTGTTTTACCACTGAAGAGGGACAGGGTGAAAGAAGAAAGAACAAAAATGTAGGAAACAAGAATAGTTTGAAAAGAAATTCATTTCTCACATAAAAGCTTAATTTCTCAAATATAGAGAAATGAATCATATTTGCAAAAATAAGAGCATTTCCCCAATTGATAAATGATTAGAAGTTATAAAGTTTTTACATGAAGTAATGAAAGTTATCTATAACCATATGAAAAAAAGCTTTAACTCACTATTTAGTGGAAAAAGACAAATTTTAAAAATTCTGAGGTACTACCTCATACCTATTTAGATTGGCTAACAGAACAAAAAGATATAGGACAGGTTTTGGTGGGAATGTGGGAGAAAATGATATATCAATGTCCTATTAGTGGATTTTTGGACTGATGCAACCATTCTACAGAGCAATTTGGAACTATGTCCAGAAGGGATATAAAACCACATATACCCTTTGACCTAGCAATACCACTGCTAGTTGTGCACCACAAAAGAGTTAAAAATGAAATTGAGAAGGACACACATATATATAGAAATGTTTGTAGCAACTCTATTCTGGTGTCAAAGAATCGGAAATTGACAGGAAGCCCATTAATTTTATAATGTCTGAACAAGTTGGTGTGGATTATCATGAAATACTGTGCAATAAAGAATAATGAGTAGCATCCTCTCAGGAAAAACTGGAAAGACTTCATGAAACAATGTAAAATGAAATGTATTGTGTATAAAATAGAACAATATTTTAAGCTGATCAGCTGTAAATGACAACCATTCTCAGCAATACAATAATCCAAGACAACTCTGAAGGTGAAAATTACTATCTCCAGAAAAAGAAATGATCGTGTCTGAATACAGAATGAATTGTAGTTTATTTATTTATTTTTCTTGAGAGATATTTTTAAATATTTCCTTGGGTTGTACTTCTAGCAATGGAATTTCAGGGTCTAAACAAATTAAAATGTTAGAATTTTTTTTAATTTTTATTTTTTAGATAATCCCAACTTGTCTTCCAGAATGCCTATATTAATTCAGCTTCAATAACATTGCATTAGTTAAAAACAAAAAACAAAAACAAACAAACAAATGAACAAACAAAAACATGACTTAGTGAAGTCAAAGGATATTTTCAGGACTAAGAAAACTATAGAGGATTCAGTCAGGTCTAGATCTTATTTTTGTTAATTGTGATAGAAAAACCCAGATTTTTGTATCCTTACCAGAAGTCAATTGACAGCTATATTTATTTGAGATTTGCTCTGTACTTTCTGTCTGATCTTTAGGCAATAATTGACATCTCTGAAATGCATGAATAGCTGTAAATGGAATTGTTTTAATTATTTTCAAATGCACTGTTCCTATATAAAAGGGAGGGAGACATCCTATTAACTAATTACTTGCATAATTTGGAATGCACTATAGTCTTACAGTGTTTCCATTAGCTTTGGTCTTTGTAGCTCATGCTATTGCTCTTAAAACTATTTTATTGGTACTCAATTACTTTACCAGTAACACAATTTTGTTTTCCTCTTTTCAATTTCACTTTAGGGAAAGACTAAAAGAGTCACACCTTCTCCTTTTCAGGCAAGCTTTGCATCTTTTTTTAAGAGCAAGGTGATATAGAAAGAGATTTTAAAATATGGGATGTGTTTGAACCTAACTTTTCAGTTTTATTTTCTACTAGTACATTTCATTTGCCTTATCTTTTCATGACAAATTTGTCATTTATCCTAAAAGTCAATGCCTTTCTGACTCCTTGCCTTCACTCATAGTGTCACCTGTGCTCTTCCTCCTTTACTGCCAGTTGTAATCCTAGACATTCTTCAAGACCCACATTGAATAGCAAATTTATGCAGTCTTTCTTATTCCCATCCTTTCCATCTAGAAGTGATCGTTCTATCTTGTAAAATGCCTTATTCTTTTGTTTATCTTTATCACATCCTTTTCCCAGAATTTCTGAGTGATCTAATGGGCCATTTTGTGCATCCTGTTCTTGATTTAAAAAAAAAAAAGACTCATTCATCCCTGATAAATTGCCACTTAGTGTCTGCCCAAAGATAACTAGTAATAAGGCAAAAATTTCTTTGAGAGATAATCCATTACAGTTTTGATGAGCAATAATTAGTAGTATTTTTCCCCTCATATGCCTGTATCTTTTTTCTTTATATTTTACCTTGTTTTATAATTATTTATGTTCATGTCTTCTACCTACTACTGTAAGCTCTTTGAGTGAATGATAAGTATTTTATTCATCTGTTTATATCATTTAATAAGAAGCACAATGTAGATTAGGCATTCACTAAAGCCAATCAAGTAAAGATATCAAGCATTTATTAACCATCTACTAAATATGTTAAGTATTGGGGATAGAAAGAAAGGCAAAAAACAGTCTCTGGTCCTTAAAAATATCACAGTCTACTCAGGAAGGCAACATGCCAATTATAAATAAATAAATTACATATGGAAAGAAAGATGGGCAGATAAATAAAAAGATAATTTAAAGAAATTTAAAGAAAATAAAAGAAAATTAGCAAGATGGATTGGAAAGAATTATTACAGAAGTTATGATTTTAGCTTAGCTGAAACTTGAAGGAAACCAGAGAAGGTAGAAAGCTAATTTCAGAAGGGAGAGAAATTGAGGGCATGGGAAGCAAGCAAGTGAACATCCTTTAGAAATTTGGTTAAGTGGAATTAAATGGCAATTTTTTTCCTATGGGGTCTCAAAGAGGAGCTAATTAATTTGTTAAGTTTCCTACTGGTTTGACTTGTTGAGATATGAATGTTACTTTTGTAAATGAGACTGAAACCTGGCATCAATGGCTGCCCAGTGAGAACCAAAATTTGAACCATGCCAGGAGATGAGATTGAACTAGTTATTAATGATCCTCAGCTTTGTATTGTGACCACTGTTCTTTTATAATACTCAGTGCAGCTGTATTTTCTGTTTCCTATATGCCTTTTCCATGAAACACCCTGCAGATAGATAATGAAACTGATTAGCTCTGAAGCCTGGTATCTTACATAGTCTTGAGTCTTGAATATAACATAAGCAATTTAAGCTGGCATTCATGAGCTTTGTGATTATAACATTAAGCTCCACTTGAAGATGAGCATTGCAAACAGGAAACCTTTCCAAGAATACTGACAAAAAGTATGCATTTGCACCACTCTGAGAGACCATTGTAGCTTTTTCTGTAAAAAAAATCGCCTAAAATGACCTAGGATGTATTCTATTGCAGCAACATTCATTCAAAGACTTTCCTTTCACCATTGCACCAGCTGGCTTTCATTTGCATCCAAAATTTACCTTTCTCTTCTTTCCCCAGTCTAGTCCTGCTTCTCTTTAAGGACCTGGCTGTTAAAAATTGAAATTACCAGATGTGCTGTATTTTAAATTTATACTAGAGCTGCTTAAGAAAATGCTTTCTGCATACCTAAGCACTTGAAGTGTATGGTTCTCCCAGGGCACCTTTGTACAGACACTGTCCCCTGCTCCTCAGTTTTATGACAAGGTCCCTGGTTTCTCAGAGAGCTGGGAAAGTTCTAGTATAAATATCATCACCCAGGAAAATGACCTTCTTAGTTATAAATCAGTCACATGGAGGAAGTAAACCTCCTTACTCAATGATGTGGATGTGTGATTGATGCCCTCCCATCACCTCCCCTTTGACTCTCCATTACAAGGTATTCTACAATAACACTCTGCATTAAGGTGACTGAATCTCAGTTCTGACTTGCATTATCCCCGTGAACAATGATCTCCACCAGAAGATGTCAGGGTAGCTGTAGTGCTGGCAGGAGAAGAGAGGCTATTTTGAGAATTTTAAAAAAAGATAATCTCTGGCAAAAGGAAATCATAAAATTTTACAGCTGAATGGGAATCTTGGAAATCATCTCATTCAAATTTTCCATTTACAGCTGAGGAAAATGAGGCACAGAGAAATTGTGATGCCCATATTATCGCAAAATAAGCAAATGACAAAATCAGAATTCAGACATGGGTCTTTTGGCTTTCTATCTAGTGCTCTTCCCAGGAGACATGGTAAATAACTTAGCTTTTAAAAGACCACAGTCTCCTCCTGAATCCAAGGCTATCTCTAGCCGTCTTAATCTATGTCTTGTCAGTAGACCCAGATGACTGGAGGAAAAAATAAAGCTGGTGATTTTGCACAACTTTGCCTAAAATACAATGCACTTGCTAGTTATGACCTTACCTTCCAGCTGCCATGGTCCTCTTCAAGAACAAAAGACAAATAAGAACAATCCGCCATTATTTTGTGCTATAGTTATTTGTATACACATCATATTCTTGTACTAAACTGCAGACCCATATAGAAATTCAGTCTTCTTTTTCTTTCTGTATGAATCAAATGATTAAATAATCTTTATTATTGTTGTTCTCCTTCTATAGAGCTTTTTGATTATAGCCCGAGCATTTTATTTTTGGAGAAGCATCTCGTATTGCCTGTAGGTAAAAACAATAACAATGACAATTTGTGTACTTTTTTCCTTTTTTGGAGATAAATGGGGAAAACTGAATTCTTCAGTAACTTGGAGAAAAAAAAAACCTATTTTTCTTGTTTAAATCTCAGTTGCTCGTTATTGGTATTAATCTCTTTTCTCTTCTCCGTCTATACCATGCTAAGTTTTTCCCCTGTATGAATCACAGGCAGGCTCACGATACTACACAAATGTTCTGGAGAACATTTCGAAAGAACTTGAACAAGTCACCCAATGCTAAATACAGGTTGTTTTTTTCCAGGAAGAAGAGAATAATTAAAGCAACTATAAAATTGTCATAAGTTATAAATCAGAAGAATTAGTGTGGAAGCACTTTTAATTTATATGGAACTAGCTATATCCATAATCAATATGTTTATATTGTATAAGGAGCTATATGGTATTATTTGTGTGACCAACTGCTACCTCATAGTCTGTGATAACTGCATATTTAAAAAATCAGCTCTAGTCAGGAATTCAGGTTAGGGGAAAATCTTCGATCTTTATTCTTTGTGGAGGTGAATAAGGATCGGAGGTGAAGGGGGATCGGAGGTGAAGGGGAATCAAGATAGTAATGTGAGCAGCTATGACAAGAAGCCAGTCATCAGTCTCTTTCTGCTTCTCTCTCCGCCCCTCTACCTCCACCCACCAAAATTGTCATTTTCCTTACAACACATCAGGACTTGCACAAAGAGTGGTCCAGGGCATATATATTAATAGAGTATGATCCAATTACTATTTAGCCTCACATGCTTGGGACCTCAGTGCATCAACTTGAGCTTCAGCTCATTACAGTAGTCTGATTCTGGCAACAATTCACTCAATAAGGATCATACAGTTTTACAGAAGTGCTTTTAACAGGAAAATCAATGTTCTCATTGGAATTGAAATTAGAATTTAACCAGGTATGGTGCTGAAAGTACCTAAATTTATCAACTCTAGTCCAATGAGATATATCAGAGTGTGCATGTTAAAATTAGATATAACTTCTTTTATTTTCCTGTAAAGTTTAACTATTTGAGTGTTAATTTTTTTGACTTTGGTCTCTATTACTCCAAGTTTTAACAGTAGTAACAAAGGAAAAAATATTTATTCTTGAATTAGCTTACTTTATTAAAAATATAGATCATGGGGCAGCTAGGTCATGCAATGGATAGAGTACCAACCCTGAAGTCAGGAAGGCCTGAGTCTAAATCTGGTCTCAGATATTTA
Organism: Antechinus flavipes; assembly: GCF_016432865.1. NCBI lineage: Eukaryota > Metazoa > Chordata > Mammalia > Dasyuromorphia > Dasyuridae > Antechinus > Antechinus flavipes. The sequence continues at coordinate 355,464,635 of NC_067401.1, read as the reverse complement.
GCATTTCCTAGTTGCGTGACCCTGGGCAAGTCATTTAACCCCAATTGCCTCAGCAAAAAAAAAAAAAAATGTAGATCAATTAATTTATCATTACAAGGATATAAATTGTTCATGAATAAAATAGTGAAAGGACAATAATCAAAATATAAAACTGATCACATACAATTATCTACACAGAAATATAGAGGAGCATTTCCTCGTTATGCAAACGAGATATTTCTGAAAAGTTTATCCTAAAGGAATTTTTTCTTCTATCAGGAATATTATTCATTGATCCTCTTGGTACTTGATCTTCATAGCAACCTTTGGAGGAAGCTGTGGCTTAGATGTTAAATGACTTTCCTAAGGTTACAAAGATAGTAAATATATGAGGCACAAAATGATCTAAGGTTTTCTTAATTTCAATCTAAGCTTCATATACAAAACCATAAATCAATTGGTATCATAAGATAATTGACTAGACATGTAAGGAATCTAACAAAGCAGCAAGTTGTATGCCTTGCTTTATAGATGATGAAACTGGCACAGAGAAGTTATTTGATTTACCCAGGACATATCTTGGAAGTATCTAAGACTGGATATAAACCTATTTTTCTTTGACTCCAAGGCCATGGTGTCTCTCTTACAACTAAGTAATCCAAATATTTCCATATCTATCTTCTTCCTTATCAATATGTCTAGAAAAGAATCATATTTTAAGAGCTAGAAAGGACTTAAAAATCACCTAATCCAACTCTATCAGAAGCTACTACTGGGGCCAAGATGGCAGAGAGGAGGCACTCTGCTGTGTAATCTCCACGTTTTTCTCTCACTATCCATTTCATTTCATGCCTCTGAATTAATGCTCGACTGAAAAAAACCATACAATTAGTTACCAAGAGAAACCATCCTTGAAACTCGTCAAGAAAGGTCTGTTTTTGCGCGAGGGCAGGGACGGTTATTAGATCGGAAGCAGACTGCGGGCAGCAGCGGCAGCGAGAGCACGGAAGGCGGCTCAGAGCCAAGCAGAGCGAAGAGGGGGTGGGGCGTGATCGCAGCCGTCTCTGCGGGGAGAGCTTTGCTACAGGATTAGATACTTTGCTCCGGGAGCAAGTCAGCAGCCCAGCAGAGAAGCTAAAAACACCGAGGGTGAAGAATACAACCCCAAACAGCTGGAGTCTCTCGGGACCTGGCCACCCCTCCCCCACAGTGTCTCAGCACGCTCTCGGATCTCAGAGCGCAGGTGCCGCAGCACAGTAGGACCCGTGCCTCACGGCTACCCTGCCCCTACCCCAAAGAAAGCAGCTTCCATTCAAGGGATTTTTTCTTCTGTTTCTTTGATAGTTTGTCTTTGATTATTAGACAGAATGAGCAAGAAACTGAAAAAGACTTTAACCTTTGACAGCTTCTATACAGATAAAGAGCAGACTCCAAATCCTGAGGAGACTAAAAGCAAACAGTCCCCAGATGAATCCCCAAAGGAGGAGATCATCTGTTCCTCAGCACAGATGAATCTCATGGAGGAAATTAAAAAAGCTCTCACAAGGGAGCTAGAAGAAAAATGGGAAAAGGAGAGGGAGGCTTGGCAAAAGGAGAGGGAGGCTTTGCAAAAGGAGAGGGAGGCTTGGCAAAAGAGCCTGGAGAAGTCAGTTAAAGAGAGAGTGGATAAAGAAATAAAATCCTTGAAAAATAGGATTGGTGAATTGGAAAACAAAATTGGCGAAATGGAAAAAAATTCCACAGAACAAAAGAACTCAATTGGACAATTAGAAAAAGATCTTAAAAAAGTGAGTGAAGAAAATACTTCACTGAAAATCAGGGTCGAACAATTGGAACTGAAAGACTCGAGGAGACAAGAAGAATCAGTCAAGCAAATCCAAAAAAATCAAACAATGGAAAAGAATGGGAAATACCTTCTGGGGAAGACAACAGACCTGGAAAACAGATCCAGGAGAGACAATCTGAGAATCATCGGACTCCCAGAAAAGTATGATGAAAAAAAGAGCCTGGACACTATTTTCCAGGAAATTATCAAAGTGAACTGCCCAGAAATCTTAGAAACAGAGGGTAAAATAGACATTGAAAGAATTCATCGATCCCCTACTGAAAGGGATCCTAAAATCAAAACACCAAGAAATATAGAGGCCAAATGTCAGAACCCTCAGATGAAGGAAAAAATACTGCAAGCAGCTAGAAAAACCCAATTCAAGTATCGAGGAGCCACAATAAGGATCACCCAGGATCTGGCAGCATCCACATTAAAGGATCGAAGGGCCTGGAATATGATATTCCGAAAGGCTAAGGAACTTGGTATGCAACCAAAAATAACTTACCCAGCGAGATTGAGCATCTTTTTCCAGGGAAGAAGATGGACATTCAACGAAGTAAGTGAATTTCACCTATTTTTGACGAAAAAGCCAGAACTTAACAAAAAATTTGATCTACAAGTACAGAACTCAAGAGAAATCTAAAAAGGTAAAGATTAATCTTGAGAACTATATTTCGGCTATAAAGATGTATAAAGAATACAGATATACCTTGTTCTAGAAACTAGATGTGGAAAGGACATTGTACCAGAAAAAGGGGAAAGTGGGGGTACTACATTTCATGAAGAGGCAAAGAAAACCTATTATATCTGAGAGAAAGAATGGAGAGGGATGAATATAGTGAGTATTTTACTGCTTTCAGAATTGGCTTTAAGAGAAAAATTTTAGACATATTCAATCTATGATGAAACTTCTCCCACCTCATTGAAAAGTGAGAAGGGAAAAGTGAAATGGGAAGGAATAAGCTAAGTGGAAGGGAATACGGTAACTGGGAGGGAAAAGGGGTAAGATAGGGGGAGGAACTCTAAGGTAGGGGGAGGGATACTAAAAAAGGGAGGGCTGTGAGATGCAAGTGGTGCTCACAACCTTAATACTGGGAAGCGGGGAAAGGGGAAAGAAGGGAGAAAAGCATAAACCGGGGTTAACAAGATGGCAAGTAATACAGAAATGGTCATTTTAACCATAAATGTGAATGGGGTAAACTCCTCCATAAAGAGGAAGCGGTTAGCAGAATGGATTAAAAGCCAGAATCCTACAATATGTTGTTTACAGGAAACATACCTGAAGCGGGGAGATACATGCAGGTTAAAGGTAAAAGGTTGGAGCAAAATCTACTATGCTTCAGGTGAAGTCAAAAAAGCAGGGGTAGCCATCCTGATCTCAGATCAAGCTAAAGCAAAAATTGATCTAATCAAAAGAGATAAGGAAGGGCACTATATCTTGCTAAAGGGTAGAATGAATAATGAAGCAGTATCTATATTAAACATATATGCACCAAGTGGTGTAGCATCTAAATTCTTAAAAGAGAAATTAAGAGAGCTGCAAGAAGAAATAGACAGTAAAACTATAATAGTGGGAGATCTCAACCTTGCACTCTCAGAATTAGATAAATCAAACCACAAAATAAATAAGAAAGAAGTCAAAGAGATAAATAGAATACTAGAAAAATTAGATATGATAGATCTCTGGAGAAAATGTAATGGGGACAGAAAGGAGTACACCTTCTTTTCAGCAGTTCATGGAACTTATACAAAAATTGACCATATATTAGGACATAAAAACCTCAAACTCAAATGCAGTAAGGCAGAAATAGTGAATGCATCCTTTTCAGACCACGATGCATTGAAAATTACATTCAATAAAAAGCCAGGGGAAAGTAGACCAAAAAATAATTGGAAACTAAATAATCTCATACTAAAGAATGATTGGGTGAAACAGCAAATTATAGACATAATTAATAACTTCATCCAAGAAAACAATAATAATGAGACATCATACCAAAATGTATGGGATGCAGCCAAAGTGGTAATAAGGGGAAATCTCATATCTCTAGAGGCCTATTTGTATAAAATAGAGAAAGAGAAGGTCAATGAATTGGGCTTGCAATTAAAAATGCTAGAAAAGGAACAAATTAAAAACCCCCAGTCAAACACTAAACTTGAAATTCTAAAAATAAAAGGAGAGATCAATAAAATTGAAAGTAAAAAAAACTATTGAATTAATTAATAAAACTAAGAGTTAGTTCTATGAAAAAACCAACAAAATAGACAAACCCTTAGTAAATCTGATTAAAAAAAGGAAAGAGGAAAATCAAATTGTTAGTCTTAAAAATGAAAAGGGAGAACTCGCCACTAACGAAGAGTAAATTAGAGCAATAATTAGGAGTTACTTTGCCCAACTTTATGCCAATAAATTCGACAACTTAAATGAAATAGAAGAATACCTCCAAAAATATAGCTTGCCTAAACTAACAGAGGAAGAAGTAAATATCCTAAACACTCCCATCTCAGAAAAAGAAATAGAACAAACTATCAATCAACTCCCTAAGAAAAAATCCCCAGGACCAGATGGATTTACATCTGAATTCTATCAAACATTTAAAGATCAATTAACTCCAATGCTAAATAAACTATTTGAAAAAGTAGGGATTGAAGGAGTCCTACCAAACTCCTTTTATGACACAGACATGGTACTGATATTTAAACCAGGTAGGCTGAAAACAGAGAAAGAAAATTATAGACCAATCTCCCTAATGAATATTGATGCTAAAATCTTAAATAAAATATTAGCAAAAAGATTACAGAAAATCATCCCCAGGATAATACACTATGACCAAGTAGGATTTATACCAGGAATGCAGGGCTGGTTCAATATTAGGAAAACTATTAACATAATTGACTATATCAATAACCAACCAAACAAAAACCATATGATCATCTCAATAGATGCAGGAAAAGCATTTGATAAAATCCAACATCCATTCCTAATAAAAACACTTGAGAGCATAGGAATAAATGGACTTTTCCTTAAAATAGTCAGGAGCATATATTTAAAACCTTCAGTAAGCATCATATGCAATGGGGAAAAACTGGAACCTTTCCCAGTAAGATCTGGAGTGAAGCAAGGTTGCCCACTATCACCATTATTATTCAATATTGTGTTAGAAACACTAGACTCTGCAATAAGAGTCGAGAAAGAGATTAAAGGAATTAGAGTAGGCAATCAGGAAACCAAACTATCACTCTTTGCAGATGATATGATGGTATATCTAGAGAACCCCAGAGATTCTACTAAAAAGCTATTAGAAATAATTCATAATTTTAGCAAAGTAGCAGGATACAAAATAAATCCCCATAAATCCTCAGCATTTTTATACATCACCAACAAAATCCAAGAACAAGAGATACAAAGAGAAATTCCATTCAAAATAACTGTTGATAGCATAAAATATTTGGGAATCTATCTACCAAAGGAAAGTCAGGAATTATTTGAGCAAAATTACAAAAAAAGTTTCCACACAAATAAAGTCAGACTTAAATAATTGGAAAAATATTAAGTGCTCTTGGATAGGCCGAGCAAATATAATAAAGATGACAATACTCCCTAAACTAATCTATCTATTTAGTGCTATACCAATCAGACTTCCAAGAAAATATTTTAATGATTTAGAAAAAATAACAACAAAATTCATATGGAACAATAAAAAGTCGAGAATCTCAAGGGAATTAATGAAAAAAAAATCAAACGAAGGTGGCCTAGCTGTACCTGATCTAAAATTATATTATAAAGCAGCAGTCACCAAAACCATTTGGTACTGGCTAAGAAATAGATTAGTTGATCAGTGAAAAAGGTTAGGTTCACAAGACAGAATAGTCAACTATAGCAATCTAGTGTTTGACAAACCCAAAGAATCTAACTTTTGGGATAAGATTTCATTATTTGATAAAAACTGCTGGGATAATTGGAAATTAGTATGGCAGAAATTAGGCATGGACCCACACTTAACACCAAATACCAAGATAAGATCAAAATAGGTCCATGATCTAGGCATAAAGAACGAGATTATAAATAAATTAGAGGAACATAGGATAGTTTATCTCTCAGACTTGTGGAGGAGAAAGAAATTTGTGACCAAAGATTAACTAGAGACCATTACTGATCACAAAATAGAAAATTTTGATTATATCAAATTAAAAAGCCTTTGTACAAACAGAACGAATGCAAACAAGATTAGTAGGGAAGCAACAAACTGGGAAAACATCTTTACAATTAAAGGTTCTGATAAAGGCCTCATTTCCAAAATATATAGAGAACTGACTCAAATTTATAAAAAATCAAGCCATTCTCCAATTGATAAATGATCAAAGGATATGAACAGACAATTTTCAGATGATGAAATTGAAACTATTACCACTCACATGAAAGAGTGTTCCAAATCACATTGATCAGAGAAATGCAAATTAAGACAACTCTGAGAAATCACTACACACCTGTCAGATTTTCTAAGATGACAGGAAAAAATAATGATGAATGTTGGAGGGGATGCGGGAAAACGGGGACACTGATGCATTGTTAGTGGAGTTGTGAATGAATCCAACCATTCTGGAGAGCAATCTGGAATTATGCCCAAAAATTTATCAAACTGTGCATACCCTTTGATCCAGCAGTGTTTCTATTGGGCTTATACCCCAAAGAGATACTAAAAAAAGGAAAGGGACCTGTATGTGCCAAAATGTTGGTAGCAGCCCTGTTTGTAGTGGCTAGAAACTGGAAAATGAATGGATGCCCATCAATTGGAGAATGGCTGGGTAAATTGTGGTATATGAATGTTATGGAATATTATTGTTCTGTAAGGAATGACCAGCAGGATGAATACAGAGACCTACATGGACTGATGCTAAGTGAGATGAGCAGAACCAGGAGATCATTATACACTTCGACAACGATATTGTATGAGGATGTATTCTGAAGGAAGTGGATTTCTATGACAAAGAGACCTAACTGAGTTCCAATGGATAAATGTTGGACAGAAACAGCTACACCCAAAGAAGGAACACTGGGAAACGAATGTGAACTATTTGCATTTTTGATTTTCTTCCCGAGTTATTTTTACCTTCTGAATCCAATTCTCCCTGTGCAACAGGAGAACTGTTTGCTTCTGCAAATATGTATTATATCTAGGATATACTGCAACATATTTAACATATATAGGAGTGCTTGCCATCTTGGGGGGGGGGGGTGGAAGGAGGGGGGGGAAAAAACGAAACATAAGCGAGTGCAAGGGATAATGTAAAAAATTACCCTGACATGGATTCTGTCAATACAAAGTTATTATTAAATAAAATAAAATTAAAAAAAAAAGAAGCTACTACTGGTTAATAGTAAGAATAAAACAATAATAACAAAGCATAGTTTTTATGTTCTCAGTATATGTCCCATCATCTTTTCTGCCTTTCTCTCCTCAAATGATACCATATCAATTTAAGACCTGAAATGCCTGCTTGAAAATTACCCTTCTTCCCATTTTTAGAGTTTGCTTCCTCTGTAACAGGAGCACTTGATTCCTGAAAGCCCAAATTCCTAAGATCTTAAAAATTTTCAGAGGAAATATTTTTAAAAATAGAACTAGCCCTGGTTACATTTTATTATCACTCCTTCCCCAGGTGCAAGCATTTAGAAATTCTGGCTGTGAGCAAAAGCATCAGATACCAAAGGCAAAGTACTCTAAGGGGATAAATACTTCAAACATCCTAGAACCTAAAGGAAGGACAACTAAGAGAGGCCCTAAAAATATATGTCTTGGGTATGACTATTAGATCAGTGATATCCAACTATAAAACCCACAACAATGACCTTTCCACTCTCATTTCCATAACTTCCTTTTTATCTCATCATCAAGAATACATTAGTTTGATCAGTTATATGCCAGTACAAATTCTTTGTTGGAATCTTTTAAATTCTGCAACCAATTGTAAGCCAGATAGAAATGGAATTACATATAGTCACTCTAATTCTTATGGTAATGGAATCAGCTCACCACTCAGCACAGATCTCCCCTTTGCTGCTCCCCAGTCCTAAAAAAGATATATCACCCATTGGTTAAGTATAGTCATAGGTTTATTAGTTTTGATCTGGGAGAAAATTTAGAGATTATCTAGTCTAATTCCATCATTTATAAATAAGGAAACAGAGAACTAGAGAGGTAAAATGCCTTCTCTAAGGTCACACAGGCAATAAAATGACAGAGTCTCAAACATTTACTGAGACACTGGCTAAATAATTTCAGCCTCAATTTCCTTATATGTAAAATAAAGATAACAATAGGACTTAACTCCTAAGATTACTGTGAGGATCAAATAAGATAATATTTATGGAACACTTAGCAAACCTAAAATCCTATATAAATGGTACCTATTATTATTATTTTATTCTAATACTCAGATTTCTCAGAAGATAATTTAAAGAAGTCTAAATACTGTAAGGAAGAAAAAATGTCTTTAGGAAAATGATATTTCAAATCTAAGTGAAAAAACAAATGTGGTGTTTCTCACAATTTGACAATTTTCCAGGCCTGATCCACGCTTCTATCTTTAGATGGAATCCTCATTGTGACCTTTAATAAAGTTTATCGGAGTTGTATAGAGCAAGTCTACCCAAGTAGCATGCAGGTGAAGCATAGGAGAAGCTATAGTGGTGATGGTGGTAGGGATGGGAGTGATGGTAATGGTGGTGGTGGTGGTGTGTGTGTGTGTGTGTGTGTGTGTGTGTGTGTGTATGTGTGTGTGTGTGTTAGGACATGGAGGTAAGAAACAAGACTGACCTATTATCTCAAGTATCCAGCCATATATATTTGTCACATGAATCTTGTAGAACTTCAAATATATGTGTGTGAAGATAGCTTGGAAAAACACTGTATTTTGTTATTAAGTTAATTTATAATCTGAGATATATTCATATAACTATATACAAATAGAAGGAAAGAAAGAGAAGACAAAATGTTATTTTCCTTACTCCCTATCTCTTAAAAGTGTCTGGGCTACAACTTCATAGGACCAATACTTGTCACTCATTCTCTCTGTGATCTTAGTAGCACATAGGAGTAGTTATGTATGGATTGAGTATAGATGTCATGCTATTGAGTGCGTCTTTGAAAGTACCTTTAAAACCTATAGGCAAGCAAGCATTCATCCCTGTTAATGAAGAAATGGCAGTTAAGGCTCCCAAAGGATCTCCCCAACAGCTTTGATAAGTGCTAACACAATAGCCCTTCTCCAAACACTGGCAAATAGAACCATCACCACATATCATAATGAAAAATGTGTCATCTATTGATTTTCTAGCTACCAGAGGCTCATGGTTAACACATATCGTAGACACTTTTTCTAATGTCGCATGCCATTGTCCTAAGCTAAATGTATTTTAGAAAGCAGAGATGACAGATATGATGTGACAAGCACCGTTTTGCAATTATAGTATGTCTTTGAAGCTGACATCCACTAATTCATCCTCAACACATTTCTGTGCAGACAGGGGTTATTAGCAATTATTTTTAGATGAAAAAAATGAATCACAGAAAGTTGAAAAGACTTGCCCAATGTTACACTGCCTAATACAAAGTCCTATCTATTATACTATTAGGTCTTATCTTAGATTTGAGAAATAAAAGACAAAAAAAAAAAAAACACAGAAGAAATGGGTCAAAATATTTTAGTGAATAATGAATATCCTGTCCTGGACTTTTCCACGAGCATTATCACAATTATCTTTTATTTTGTTTCCTGATAACATGATACATGAGATTCTTACAAGACTTAAAAGATAAAAAATTGGTAATTCAGTTTTTGAAAATGGAAAATTAACAACTCCTTCAAAGATAAAAATCTTGGGGAAAATTTCCAGATTTTGGCTAGCCTGGAATATTAGCAGAAATAGTACCCTCTCTGGTATGATTCTGAGATGCCTTCTTTAAAATAACTATTTCCCCAATCTAACCAATATGCATCAGTATCTGAAATTCCTGCTAAAAGAGAATCATAGATTTGGAGAACTGTACTTAAATATTTTATAGTCCAACTATGTTCTCTCTTCAATGCCTCTTATTTGTCATCATTTAACTCAATGATCCAAAAAGTATTAACATTAACATTGGCAAAAATCTTGGTACATATTTGCTCACTAAATGTCATGATCACCAGCTTCATGGGGTATCTTTTGCAAAATTCTTCAATTACAATATTTCTAGTTAATCTCCCAACCCAACCAGAACTAAAAGACTTGATCCTGAAAAAGTCAGATACTATGTCTCTCCTTAAGATCAAATCAACATTCGTTCAGATTTCCTTATCCAAAATTTATTTTCTTAATTATCACTCAACTATTTGTGTTATCTTACATTGAAATATAACTATTTTGAGGTCAGAAAATGTCTTGTTTATTTAAATTTTAATTTCAAGCTCTCAGTGTAGAACCTACCATAAAACTAGAACTTCATATTTTTTCCTGATTCATTCAAATTGGTTACAAATAATGTGTCACTATGAACTCTTGTTTTTTGTTATTTATTTTTGTGCAACTAGTATTATTTTATTTTTTCCAATTATATATAAAGATACTTTTCAACATTAATTTTTGTGAGATTTTGAGTTCCAAAATTTTGTCCTCCCTCCCTATGTACTCCCTCTCAAAGACAACAAGCAATCTAATACATGCAATACATGTATAGTCATATTAAACATATTTCCTCATTAGTCATATTTCAAAAGAAGAAACAGAACAAAAAAGAAAAATAGGAAAACAAAAAGAAATGACAATAGTATGCTTCAATATATTTGCATATCACATGGTTTTTTCTCTAGATTTGGATAGCATTTTCCACCTTTTGGAATTGTTATGCATCATTATATAGCTGAAAATAATTGTTAGTCATAGCTGATCATTGTATAATCTTGCTGTTACTGTTTATAATGTTCTACTCTTCTACTTACTTCATTTAGCTTCAATTCATATAAGTCTTTCCAGGTTTTCCTGGTTTGTTTGATCATCATTTCTTACTGCCCAAGAGTATTACATTCTAATACTACAATTTATTCAATCATTCCTCATTTAATGGACTTTTTTTTTCAATTTCCAATTCTTTGCCACTACAAAAAGAGCTACTATAAATATCTTTCTATGTGTGAGTCATTTTCCACTTTTTTATGGCCTCTTTTGAAGACAAACCTCGTGTGATATTGTTGGCTTGCTCTACAGAATGGTTGGATAATTTCACAATTTCACTAACAATGCAGTAATTTTCTAATTTTCTTACAATGTCACAATCATCTTTTTTGTCATATTAGCCAATTTTCTAAGTGTGAGGCAGTACTACAGAGATTCTTCTATTTGCATTTCTCAATCTAGTACAGAATTATAGAATTTTTTCCCATATGATGATAGATACTTTTAATTTCTTCATCTGAAACAAGCTCCTTTATATCCTTTTACCATTTATTGATTGAAGAATGAATTCTATTCTTATTCATTTGATACAGTTCTCTATGTATTTGAGGAATAAATGCTGTATTAGAAACACAGTAAAAATTGTTTCCTAGCTTTTTTCTTTCCTTCTAATTTCCTTTAATATTGGTTGCATTGATTTTGTTTGGGTAAACCTTTTTTTTAAAAAAAATTGATATAATTAAAATTATCCATTTTAATTTCATAATGTTATCACTAACTTATTTAGTCATAAATCCTTCCCTTCTACATAGATCTGGCAGGCTAACTATTCTTTGTTTTTTTTTTTTTTTTTTTTTAATTTTGTTTGTATATAGTCTATATATAGATCTCAATCATGTACCTATTTCAAGCTTATTTTGGAATAGAGTGTGACATGTTTTTCTATTCCTAGCTTCTGCCATAGTATTTTCCAGTTTTCCCAGAAGTTTTTGTCAAATGATGATATCTTATCCCAGAAGAAAGAATATTTGGAGTTATGAAAAAATAGATTATTATTGTCATTTGTTACTGTGACTTATATACCAAACTTATTTTATTGATTGACTACTTCTTATTTCTTAGCTTGTACCAAATAGTCTTGATGATTCTCACTTTAAAATATATTTTTAGATGTGGTTTGCATAGATCCTTTATATTTTGTTTCAGTAGATGCCCTAAATATTCTTCATCTTTTGTGCTTCCAGATGAATTTTGCTATTATTCTTTTTAACTTTAAAAATAATTTTGGTAGTTTGATTTATATGATACTGGATAAGTAAATTAATTTAGGTGTAATTATTATTTTTAGTATATAACTCAGTTTAAACATGATCAATTAATACTGTTTCAACTATTTAAATCTGATTTTATTTGTGTGAAGTGTTTTCTAATTGTGTTTATATAGTTCTTGGGCTTGTTTTAGCAGGTAGGTTTTCAAATCTTTTTCATTGCCTACCATTAATTTAAATAAACTAGGGGTTGGAATTTCATAAACCAAATTTTCTGATATCATCCAAAAATAGGAAGATGTAGCCCCATAAAAAGTGAAGCCCTTTTTAAAATCTTTAATTTTTTTCCATGTTAAAAAGAGTGTATTTTCTCCTTTGTGGACCTGAAGAATCAAACTCTTCAATAATAGGATATGCATTTATCAAATCAGATATATCCTGTCCTTCTTTTTTTAGCTTTAATTAGTGCCTTTTGTAAACTTCTCATAGGCTGCTTCATAGGTGGTGCTGATTGTGTCACTGCCCTTCCCCCTCCTCCTTTCCCCTCCACCCATGAAGCATTAATTGAGGGGGGTAAGTCAGGGGATGCCCTAATTGCTCCTACTGTGAAGCACCACACTCCTTAATTTCATCAGAATTGTACTTAATTCTTTTCTTGTCTAATTCTTCATGATTTTCCCCTAATTTATCAGTATCCTCCCCTTCCTGCACTTTCTTCTTTTTTATTATTCTAATACTTATATAATTCCTTAAAGTCAGTTGTATTAAGTTATATGTATAAAATCTTTCTTTAGGAATCGAATTAGAACCATTATCATTGTAATATTCACATAGTTGCTCTTCTATTAATTTGCACTCATCTGGATCTGATTCTTTTTCCTTAAAGAACCAAGGAAATGTGTGTTGTAACATTTCTAAAAATTCAATGATCTTCTCCCAAGTTACAATCAAATCTTGGCTTTTAATGAGTTTAACTATACTTTTGACACATTTTCCTTGAAGTGGAAAAGGCTCTTTTATAAAAATTTGTCCCATTTCACCTGAAATACTAGTTTAGCCCTTTACAAAGTTTCCTTCTTGTGTATTTTTGTACTTACCCTAATTTCTGAGTCAAAGATGTAGATCCTTAGCTCCATGTTGGGAGCCAAAATGTGATGTTCTTGGTGGTTTTCCTGGAGGTCTTGAGAGCAGCCTTCTTTTCAGCTAAGTAATCACAACAAGAATATCCAGGTGTTAAAGTTGTAATCCTTTATTATCTCCTTCACAATCTAGTTTCCTTGCCTGAGGCCCAGTTAGTTTTCTTGAGACCCTTTCAGACCAGCCTTGGTCTCAGTGCAAGGAGCAGGAGGGCAGGCTAGCCACCATAAAGCTGATAAAATGGAATGAATTTGTCTCTCCTTGGCTCCAAAAACTTGAGCTCTCACTTCCAGTCCAATTGTCTTCTCTGGCTGTCTCTGAGCCTCTTGGTCCCCCAGGAGAGCCACCAAGAGCCTGACCAAAGATGGAATGAATCTCATCTACTCCTTGCTGGCTGTTATATACTCCACTGTCACAGGCGTGAATCTTGTGGAACAATATTAAGTACTAAGTATTGAACTAGAGAAGCATTACTCACTATGCTAAGCTAGATAACCATTGTGGCATAAATTCCACTGACTTAACACCTTGTAAGAATCCTTGTTTTAAGTAAAAACAGATAATTTCATAGCTCTCCAGAAAAAAAAAAAAAATCTGTTTCAATAAGGCACAGAGGACTTCCGGTTAAGATGGCGGAGAGGAGGCACATAGCTGTATAGCTCCACGCTTTCTCTCACTATCCATTTCATTACAAGCCTCTGAATTAATGCGTGACTGAAAAAAAAAACCCACAAATACTTACCAAGAGAAGCCATCCTTGAGATTCGCCAAGAAAGGTCTGTCTTTACTGGAGGGCTGGGACGGTTTTAGATCGGGCGCAGGCGGTGGGCAGCGGCAGTGAGAGCACGGGAGCAGACTGGAGAGGGGGTGGGGAGTGATCGCAGCTGTCTCTGTGGGGAGAGCTTCGCTACAGGACTGGATACTTTGCTCCGGCAGCAAGTCAGCAGTCCAGCAGAGAAGCTAAAAATACCAGGGGTGAAGAATACAACCCCAAACAGCTGGAGTCTCTCGGGACCTGGCCGTCCCCTCTCCCTCCCCCCCCCCCCCCACAGTGACTCAGCACGCTCTGGGATCTCAGAGCAAAGGGGCAGCACAGTAGGGCTAGTGCCTCACTGCTGCCCCCCGCAGTCTGTAGAGGAAGCTCGGTAACACCACCCAGCCCCTCCCCCAAAGAAAGACTCCAGTTTTTTCTGTTTTTATTTGCTAGTTTGTCTTTGATTATTAGACAGAATGAGCAAGAAACTGAAGAGGACTTTAACCCTTGACAGCTTCTATACAAACAGAGAGCAGACTCTAAATCCTGAGGAGACTAAAAACAGACTGTCTCCAGGTGAATCCCCAAAGGAGGAGATCAGCTGTTCCTCAGCACAGATGAACCTCATAGAAGTAATTAAAAAGGCTGTCACAAGGGAGCTAGAAGAAAAATGGGAAAAGCAGAGTGAGGCTTGGCAAAAGGAGAGGGAAGCTTGGGAAAAGGAGAGGGAGGCTTGACAAAAGAGCCTGGAGAAGTCAGTTAAAGAGAGAGTGGATAAAGAAGTAAAATCCTTGAAAAATAGGATTGGTGAATTGGAAAACAAAATTGGCGAAATGGAAAAAAATTCCACAGAACAAAAGAACTCAATGGGACAATTAGAAAAAGATTTTTAAAAAGTGAGTGAAGAAAATACTTCACTGAAAATCAGAATTGAACAATTGGAATTGAATGACTCGAGGAGACAAGAAGAATCAGTCAAGCAAATCCAAAAAAATCAAACAATGGAAAAGAATGTGAAATACCTTCTAGGGAAGACAACAGACCTTGAAAACAGATCCAGGAAAGACAATCTGAGAATCATTGGACTTCCAGAAAAGCATGATGAAAAAAAGAGCCTGGACACTATTTTCCAGGAAATTATCAAAGAGAACTGCCCAGAAGTCATAGGAACAGAGGAAAAAATAAACATTGAAAGAATTCATCGATCACCCACTGAAAGGGATCCTAAAATCAAAACACCAAGGAATATAGTGGCCAAATGCCAGAACCCTCAGACGAAGGAAAAAATATTGCAAGCGGCTAGAAAAACCCAATTCAAGTATCAAGGAGCCACAATAAGGATCACCCAGGATCTGGCAGCATCCACATTAAAAGATCGAAGGGCCTGGAATATGATATTCCGAAAGGCTAAGGAACTTGGTATGCAACCAAAAATAACTTACCCAGCGAGAATGAGCATCTTTTTCCAGGGAAGAAGATGGACATTCAACGAAGTAAGCGAATTTCATCTATTTCTGATGAAAAAACCAGAACTTAACAAAAAGTTTGATCTACAAATATAGAACTCAAGAGAAATCTAAAAAGGTAAAGATTAATCTTGGGAACTATATTTTGACTATATAGATGTATAAAGAATACATGTATACCTTGTTCTAGAAATTGATGTGGAAAGGACATTGTATCAGAAAAAGGGTAAAGTGGGCGTAGTACATCTCATGAAGAGGCATAGGAAACCTATTATATCTGAGAGAAAGAATGGAGGGGGATGAATACAGTGGGTATCTTACTGCCTTCAGAATTGGCTTTAAGTGAAAAATCTTAAGACATATTCAATCTGTGGTGAAACTTCTCCCACCTCATTGAAAAGTGAGAAGGGAAAAGTGAAAAGGGAAGGAATAAGCTAAGAGGAAGGGAATACGGAAACTGGGAGGGAAAGGGGTAAGACAGGAGGAGGAATTCTAAGGCTGGGGGAGGGATACTAAAAAGGGAAGGCTGTGAGAAGTAAGTGGTGCTCACAAGCTTAATACTGGAAAGGGGGGAAAGGGGAAAGAAGGGAGAAAAGCATAAACCGGGGTTAACAAGATGGCAAGTTGTTGGAATCCTTACTAACTGCTAAGTAATTAGAGTTGATCTAATCTTACAAGAAGTTGTTTTGGCCAGAACCTGAAACAAGGTACTAAGTAGAACTAATCAAGACAAGGCTTGTGTTCCCACCTTTACTCAAGGGAGTCCACACCTTAAAGCTCTTTGGTCCAGAGAGCACTATGGGAGAAAACCCATAATCCCATTCTCTCAGAAGGTTCACATATAAGGCGAGACAGCCATTCCAGAATACATTTTTTCCTCTTGGCTGGCTGATCGCGCTGGATTCGAGAGGAACGACTCTTGTGCAGAGAACACTTTAACGGATTTCAGTGGAGCTATGCCAGAAGCCCTCTCTCCGCGGCAAGTTGGTGGCTGGGCTCCCCAGAAGGAGATAAGAGAGACCTTCCATCTCTGTCTTGGTTGGAGGCAGAAGAAAGCAGAGTCAGAGGCTGAAGGACAGAACCTTTGGATTTGGAGACATCCGAAGGGCTCCAAGCCTCTAAACCGGCTGTGCTTTGAGAAGAACAAACTCCAACATTTGAACTCTAACAGCAAGTAATATACAATTGGTCATTCTAACCATAAATGTGAACGGGGTAAACTCCCCCATAAAGAGGAAGCGGTTAGCAGAATGGATTAAAAGCCAGAATCCTACAATATGTTGTTTACAGGAAACACACCTGAAGCGGGGAGATACATGCAGGTTAAAGGTAAAAGGTTGGAGCAAAATCTACTATGCTTCAGGTGAAGTCAAAAAAGCAGGAGTAGCCATCCTGATCTCAGATCAAGCTAAAGCAAAAATTGATCTAATTAAAAGAGATAAGGAAGGGTACTATATCTTGCTAAAGGGTAGCATGGATAATGAAGCACTATCTATATTAAACATATATGCACCAAGTGGTGTAGCATCTAAATTCTTAAAAGAGAAATTAAGAGAGCTGCAAGAAGAAATAGACAGTAAAACTATAATAGTAGGAGATCTTAACCTTGCACTCTCAGAATTAGATAAATCAAGCCACAAAATAAATAAGAAAGAAGTCAAAGAGGTAAATAGAATACTAGAAAAGTTAGAGATGATAGATTTCTGGAGAAAATGTAATGGAGACAGAAAGGAATACACTTTCTTTTCAGCAGTTCATGGAACCTATACAAAAATTGACCATATATTAGGACATAAAAACCTCAAACTCAAATGCAGTAAGGCAGAAATAGTAAATGCATCCTTTTCAGACCACGATGCAATGAAAATTACATTCAACAAAAAACCAGGGGGAAGTAGACCAAAAAATAATTGGAAACTAAATAATCTCATACTAAAGAATGATTGGGTGAAACAGCAAATCATAGACATAATTAATAACTTCACCCAAGAAAACGATAATAATGAGACATCATACCAAAATGTATGGGATGCAGCCAAAGCAATAATAAGGGGAAATTTCATATCTCTAGAGGCCTATTTGTATAAAATAGAGAAAGAGAAGGTCAATGAATTGGGTTTGCAACTAAAAATGCTAGAAAAGGAACAAATTAAAAACCCCCAGTCAAACACTAAACTTGAAATTCTAAAAATAAAAGGAGAGCTCAATAAAATTGAAAGTAAAAAAAAAAAAACACAACTATTGAATTAATTAATAAAACTAAGAGTTGGTTCTATGAAAAAACCAACAAAATAGACAAACCCTTAGTAAATCTGATTTAAAAAAGGAAAGAGGAAAATCAAATTGTTAGTCTTAAAAATGAAAAGGGAGAACTCACCACTAACGAAGAGGAAATAAGAGCAATAATTAGAAGTTACTTTGCCCAACTTTATGCCAATAAATTCGACAACTTAAATGAAATAGAAAAATACCTCCAAAAATATAGCTTGCCCAAACTAACAGAGGAAGAAGTAAATATCCTAAACAGTCCCATCTCAGAAAAAGAAATAGAACAAACTATCAATCAGCTCCCTAAGAAAAAATCCCCAGGACCAGATGGATTTACATGTGAATTCTACCAAACATTTAAAGAACAATTAACTCCAATGCTAAATAAACTATTTGAAAAAATAGGGATTGAAGGAGTCCTACCAAACTCCTTTCATGACACAGACATGGTACTGATACCTAAACCAGGTAGGCTGAAAACAGAGAAAGAAAATTATAGACCAATCTCCCTAATGAATATTGATGCTAAAATCTTAAATAAAATATTAGCAAAAAGATTACAGAAAATCATCCCCAGGATAATACACTATGACCAAGTAGGATTTATACCAGGAATGCAGGGCTGGTTCAATATTAGGAAAACTATTAGCATAATTGACTATATCAATAACCAAACAAACAAAAACCATATGATCATCTCAATAGATGCAGGAAAAGCATTTGATAAAATCCAACATCCATTCCTAATAAAAACACTTGAGAGCATAGGAATAAATGGACTTTTCCTTAAAATAGTCAGGAGCATATATTTAAAACCTTCAGTAAGCATCATATGCAATGGGGAAAAACTGGAACCTTTCCCAGTAAGATCTGGAGTGAAGCAAGGTTGCCCACTATCACCATTATTATTCAATATTGTGTTAGAAACACTAGCCTCTGCAATAAGAGTCGAGAAAGAGATTAAAGGAATTAGAGTAGGCAATGAGGAAACCAAACTATCACTCTTTGCAGATGATATGATGGTATACCTAGAGAACCCCAGAGATTCTACTAAAAAGCTATTAGAAATAATTCAAAATTTTAGCAAAGTAGCTGGCTACAAAATAAATCCCCATAAATCCTCAGCATTTTTATACATCACCAACAAAACCCAACAGCAAGAGATACAAAGAGAAATTCCATTCAGAATAACTGTTGATACCATAAAATATTTGGGAATCCATCTACCAAAGGAAAGTCAGGAATTATATGAGCAAAATTATAAAAAAGTCTCCACACAAATAAAGTCAGACTTAAATAATTGGAAAAATATTAAGTGCTCTTTGATCGGCTGAGCGAACATAATAAAGATGACAATACTCCCTAAACTAATCAATTTATTTAGTGCTATACCAATCAGACTTCCAAGAAAATATTTTAATGATTTAGAAAAAATAACAACAAAATTCATATGGAACAATAAAAAGTCGAGACTCTCAAGGGAATTAATGAAAAAAAAAATCAAATGAAGGCGGCCTAGCTGTACCTGATCTAAAATTATATTATAAAGCAGCAATCACCAAAACCATTTGGTATTGGCTAAGAAATAGATTAGTGGATCAGTGGAAAAGGTTAGGTTCACAAGACAGAATAGTCAACTATAGCAATCTAGTGTTTGACAAACCCAAAGCCCCTAACTTCTGGGAAAAGAATTCATTATTTGATAAAAACTGCTGGGATAATTGGAAATTAGTATGGCAGAAATTAGGCATGGACCCACACTTAACACCATATACCAAGATAAGATCAAAATGGGTACATGACCTAGGCATAAAGAACGAGATTATAAATAAATTAGAGGAACATAGAATAGTTTATCTCTCAGACTTGTGGAGGAGAAAGAAATTCATGACCAAAGATGAACTAGAGACCATTATTGATCACAAAATAGAAAATTTCGATTACATCAAATTAAAAAGCCTTTGTACAAATAAAACTAATGCAAACAAGATTAGAAGGGAAGCAACAAACTGGGAAAACATCTTCACAGTTAAAGGTTCTGATAAAGGCCTCATTTCCAAAATATATAGAGAACTGACTCAAATTTATAAGAAATCAAGCCATTCTCCAATTGATAAATGGTCAAAGGATATGAACGGACAATTTTCAGAGGATGAAATTGAAACTATTACCACTCATATGAAAGAGTGTTCCAAATCATTATTGATCAGAGAAATGCAAATTAAGACCACTCTGAGATACCACTACACACCTGTCAGATTGGCTAAGATGACAGGAAAAAATAATGATGAATGTTGGAGGGGATGCGGGAAAACTGGGACACTAATGCATTGTTGGTGGAGTTGTGAACGAATCCAACCATTCTGGAGAGCAATCTGGAATTATGCCCAAAAAATTATCAAATTGTGCATACCCTTTGATCCAGCAGTGTTTCTATTGGGCTTATATCCCAAAGAAATACTAAAGAAGGGAAAGGGACCTGTATGTGCCAAAATGTTTGTAGCAGCCCTATTTGTAGTGGCTAGAAACTGGAAAATGAATGGATGCCCATCAATTGGAGAATGGCTGGGTAAATTGTGGCATATGAATGTTATGGAATATTATTGTTCTGTAAGAAATGACCAGCAGGATGAATACAGAGAGGACTGGCGAGACTTACATGAACTGATGCTAAGTGAAATGAGCAGAACCAGGAGATCATTATACACTTCGACAATGATATTGTATGAGGACATATTTTGATGGAAGTGGATTTCTATGACAAAGAGACCTAACTGAGTTTCAATTGATAAATGACGGACAAAAGCAGCTACACCCAAAGAAAGAACACTGGGAAACGAATGTGAACTATCTGCATTTTTGTTTTTCTTCCCGGGTTATTTATACCTTCTGAATCCAATTCTCCCTATGCAACAAGAGAACTGTTCAGTTCTGCAAACATATATTGTATCTAGGATATACTGCAACATATCCAATATATAAAGGACTGCTTGCCATCTAGAGGAGGGGGTGGAGGGAGGGAGGGGAAAAAAATTGGAACAGAAACGAGTGCAAGGGATAATGTTGTAAAAAAAATTACCCTGGCATGGATTCTGTCAATATAAAGTAATTATTAAATAAAAATTAAAATAAAAAAAAAACAATAAGGCACAGAGGAAGGCCGACCAAGTGCAATCAGGATGAACAGAAATGCCAAGTGCAGGCAACATAGACCCAGGGAAATGCAGGCTATGGGGAGGAATCAACAGTACTGTTGGATACTCTGCCCTGGTTTCAAACCAGTAGATCAGCAGAGAAATTTTTTAACATCCCAATACAAATACAACAGGTAAAAAGGGAACCCCAGAACATCAGAATTTCATGGGACTTGGTTACACCCAGCCAGCATTAGAAGTCAGTAAGCATTGACCCAACACAGCCTCTGCTGCTTCTAGAAGAAGCTTGAACAATATCCCGTGCTCTAAAATCAGATTTCAACTTTAAATAAATGAGTAAAATAGCAAAAAGAACCCTGACCATAGATAGTTTTTATGGTGAAAGAGAAGAAAACACTTCATATCCTGAGGAGACAAGAAGCAGATTGCCTCAAGATGAACTCCAAAAGGGTGATATAAATTTGTTTCTATTACACAAGTCTCTATTAGAAGAAATTAAAATAAAAAAGGATCTTAAAAGAGATCTTGAAGAAAAATGGGCAAAGGAAATGAAAACTTTGCAAGAGGGTTTAGAAAAGGCAAAACAGAAATTATCTGAAGAAAATTCACCATGAACTAGACTTAGTGAAATGGAAACCACATATATCTCTTTAAAAGATAGATTTTACAAAATGGAAAAAGAAAACAAGTCTCTGAAAAACAGAATTTGTGAAGTGGAAAAAATCCATAGAGCAAAACAACTCATTTAAAAATTAAATTGGACAAATAAAAAAAAAGTTTAAAAAAAAGTAAATGAAGAAAATAATTCATTAAAAATCAGAAATGAACAAATTAAAATGAATGATTCAATGAGACATCAAGAATCAGTTAGGAAAAATTCAAAAGAAAAAAAAAGAAAAAGATCGAAAAAATATAAAATATTTACTAGGGAAAATAACTGACCTGGGAACTAAATCTAGGGGAGACAATCTAAGGATTATTAGGCTTTCTGAAAACCAAGATGGAAAAAAGAGCCTAAACACTATTTTTTCAGGAAATCACCAAAGAGAACTTCCCTGATGTCATAGAATCAGAAAGTAAAATAGCCATTGAAAGGATTCACTGAATACTTCCTGAAAGAGACCCCCAAATTAAAACTCCAAGGAATATTGTGGCTAAATTTCAGAATGATCCAACCAAGGAAAAAAAAATATGATAAGCAGACAGAAAAAAAAAAATACCAAGGAGCCACAATAAGGATTATCTAGAATCTAGTAGAATCCACCTTAAAGATCAAAGGGCCTGGAATCTGATATTCCAAAAATCAAAGAAACTTGGAATGCAGCCAAGAATAAACTACCCCACTAGTGAGGTGAGCATTTTCTTTCAGGGAAGAAGATGGACATTCAATGAATAAGATGAATTCCATTTATTTCTAATGAAAAGACCAGAGCTAAATAAACAAAAAGAAAAGACTTCAAAATACACAACTCAAGAGATACATAAAAAGATAAAAAGAAAAGAACTCTTGAGAATTGTATTTCTGTTATGGGTATATATAGAGATTGCCTTTATAAGTTGATTTTACTATTATATATAAAAAGAAACTAGAAGTGGAAAGGGGCTTCTACTGGCAAAAGGGAAAAGTGGAGGTAAAATGAGGAAAATTACATCTCATAAGGAGGGAAAGAAAACCTATTATAATTGAGGGAAAGAAGGAAGGGGCATGAACGTTGTGTTAATCTTACTCTCATTAGATGTGGCTTAAGGAAAGAATATTAGACATATTTGGTTTCACAGAGAAACTTCTCTCACCTTATAGAAAAGTGGGAGGGGAATGGGAACAAGGAAAGGATAGGCTAAATAAAAAGGAAAACAGAAATAGCAAGGGAAAAGTATAAGAAAAGGGGAGAGACTCTAAAGGGGGAGTACTGCATGAGACATGTGATGCTCATAGTAAAATACTGGGGAGGAGGGAAAGGGGAAAAGGAAAGAGAAAAGTATACTTTGAGGTAAATAAGATAGCAGAAAATACAGAATTAGTAGTATTAACCAATGTCAATGGGGTGAACTCTTCCATAAAAACATAAGTGGATAGGAGACTGTATTAAAAGTCAAAATTCTACAATAATGTTTACAAGAAACACATTTAAAACAGAGCACTACATACAGAGTAAAGGTAAAAGGCTGGAGCAGAATCTATTATGCTTCAGGCAAAGTAAAACATCAGGGGTAGCCATCCTGATCTCAGATCAAGTAAAATCAAAAATAGATCTATTTAAAAGAAATAAGGAAGGAAACTATATCTTGCTAAAGTGTACCATAGATAATGAAACAATATCAATACTAAACATATATGCACGAAGTGGTATAGCATGAAAATTCCTAAAGGAGAAGTTAAAAGAGCTCCAAAAGAAATAGAGAGCAAAACTATAATAGTGGGAGATCTCAACCTTCCTCTCTCAGAACTAGATAAATCAAAACACAAAATTAATAAGAAGTTAATATGGTAAACAGAATACTAGAAGATTTAGGTATGATAGCTCTTTGGAGAAAATTGAATGGAGAAAGAAAGGAGTACAATTTCTTCTTGGCAGCATGGAATTTATACAAAATTGTTCACATATTAGGACATAAAAACTTCAAAATCAAATGCAGAAAAGCAGAAATAATGAATGCATTTTTCCAGATCATGATGCAATAAAATTACATATACCTCTCTGATTGGCTAAAATGATAGGAAAAGGTAATGAAAAATGTTGGAGGGGATGTGGGAAAACTGGCATACTAATACATTGTTGGTGGAACTGTGAACACAACCAACCATTCTGGGGAGCAATTTGGGATTATGGGATTATGCTCAAAAAGTTATCAAACTGCATAGCTTTTGATCCAGCAGTGTTTCTAGTGGGGTTATATCCCAGAGAGATCTTAAGGGAAATATAGGGACCCACATGTACAAAAATGGCATCCCTTTTTGTAGTGGCGAGAAACTCAAAACTAACGAATGCCCATCAATTGGAGAATGACTGAATAAATTATGCTCTATGAATGTTATGGAATATTATTGTTCTGTAAGAAATGACCAGCAAGTTGATTTCAGAGAGGCATGGAGAGGCTTACATTAACTGATGGTAAGCAAAGTGAGCAAAACCAAGAGATCATTGTACATGGCAACAACAAAATTATGCAATGATCAGTTCTGATGGATGTGGCTATCTTCAACAATGAGATGATTCAAACCAGTTCCAATTGTTCAGTAAGGAAGAGAGCCATCTACACCCAGAAAGCAACCTGAGCGAACTGAATGAGGTTAACAGCATAGGATTTTCACTCTTTTTGTTGTTGCTTGCATGCATTTTATTTTGTTTCTTATTAACTTGTTTGATTTGATTTTTCTTGTGCAGCACAATAATTGTATTATGTATGAATATATTAGATTTAACATATATAAACATATATATGTATATACATATATATGTATATATATATACACACACACACACACACACACACACACCCCTATGTTTAACATATATTGAACCACTTATCATCTAGGGGAGGGCATGGGGGAAGGAAGGGAAAATTGGAATA
Source organism: Antechinus flavipes (assembly GCF_016432865.1). Taxonomy (NCBI): domain Eukaryota; kingdom Metazoa; phylum Chordata; class Mammalia; order Dasyuromorphia; family Dasyuridae; genus Antechinus; species Antechinus flavipes. The sequence goes on along the minus strand of NC_067401.1, from coordinate 355,440,272 downwards.
CAAGGCTTTGCAAGGGCTAATGTTGAAGAACTGTCCAGGGATAGGGTATGAAAAGTAAAAAGCTTTAATAAAAAATAAGAAATACAATTCCATAAACCTGTGTTAAATAGCCAAAAAATTATCGCATGCCCAATTCATTGTTCTCTAGCTCCATTTTGTTCATGGAAGCATTTAAAGATGTAAAATTTACTCCTAAGAAT